>NC_084800.1:50225579-50532365 GCF_963169125.1 Humulus lupulus | reverse complement strand
TCGAATTTAAGGTGAGTTTCAGCCATAAGTTTCTGGTTATACTCTGTTTTCCTTTTAGTTTTTCAGCTCTAGATTTTGGTGTGGAAAGTTGGAATCAAGGGGAGTTTTTGTGTATGTTTGATTGGGTTTTGATGAGCGATAGTTATGGGTGATGTTTAGAGGTTAATTGGGTGTAGGTTGGTGTTTTGGATTGGTTTGAGGGGCTGGTTCCAAGGGAAAAATGCAGGGGAGTTTGCTGGTGCGTGCTGATTTCTGGGCTGTTTTGCATAATAAGCCGCGGCATGGCATAGGTGAGCCGCGGCCCATGGTGCTTGTCAGGATGGTGGCCGCCTCTGTTTGGAGGTGCGGCGCGATGCGGCTAGGGCGGGCCGCGGCCCTTAGGGAATTTTTTGGCCAAAATGGACTTTTTAGCATGGGGATTCAAGCCTAAGGCCTCGGGGTTGAACCTACTACCCGGTTGAGTAATGTTTGAGGTCCCGGAAGTTAGATTTTGGTTTGGGAACATTTTATTATTCATTTTATTGATGGAATCCCATAATTGGTTATGACCAGGTAACCGCTAAAGGACCAAAAGGTTGATCGTTCTCAGGGTTGTTCTTTTATTCATTCTAGCTCGAACCAGAGGTAAGAAAACTGCACCCCAAGTGTGACATGCATGGATATTCATGAGGCATGTTGGTTGTGTAAATATGGACGTGGATTGAATATAGAATGTTTAGCATATATTGCTCACTTGTGCATGGTACTGACTCATTAGTCAGATTTGGCAAAGGTGCTAGTATCAACTGTGAAGCTGTGACTTATTAGTTAGGTTCGGCAGTGGTACTGGGCACTGGTCACATTGAGTTGACTCATTAGTCAGGACGTCCTTAGCGTGCTAACGCAAGCAAACAGAGATTAGATCTAATCGACTATCTGCATTGAATGACTCAAAGAGCATTAATGCCAGACTGACCCCGAGGGTCGATGAATGAAATAAGCGCTTGGAAGCTAGTGGCTTACTCAGTAGCCACTCTCCCACTTGAAACAGTGACATGCTAGTCAGTCACTCAGTATGGTTTATCAGGACCACATGTGATGTTTACTCACTTGTTTGAAAGCTTTATGCTCAGTGTGGTTATAATGATAATCATTTGATAACGTTTTATGAATAATGCTATGTTTTCTTGCTGGGCTTTGGCTCATGGGTGCTATGTGGTGCAGGTAAAGGAAAAGAAAAGCTCACCTAGCCTTGAGTGGAGAGCTTAGGTAGTGATGTGTACATATGCGGCCGCTTGACCACCACGGCCAAGGAGTTCTCAGAGGAACTAGGGGGTTTACCCTATTTTTGCCGCTTAGGTCGGCGGGATTGTAAATTTAAAACAGTAATGACCATTTTGTACTGAGAATAACTTGTAAATGTTTTGATTAGCTCTGCAAAGCAGTTTGTAATGAAAATACCCATTTCCTTTTTATTGATTTTATACCTTAACCTGTTAATTACACTTAGAGCACGTTTTTGACCAAAGGACTCGGGTAGAGAGTCAAATTTCCGGTCCACCGTTCACCGTAACTGTTCTGGGGTAGCCAGGGCGTTACATTCCCTATTTATCACCAAATAAATATTTCTATTACCCCATAATTGACCCCGTTATGATAAAACTGCTAATCCACTATATAGGACCGTCTCATGCCGAATAGCTCGAATATATCTCCATAATAATGGAATCTCTTCACATATCACATTATGCACCCAAATACACAAATATACCCTTAACGGGCCAAATTATCAAAATATCATAATATTCTAATGTGGACCCACATGCACGCATATAACATCATATCATAATATAATTCACATATACATGCATATTATCAATTAATGGCATAATTAAGCAAGTATGGCCCTCCCGGCCTACTAATCCCGCCATTAAACCAAATCAGAGAATTCGGGGCATTACAATTATGTGGATATATTTGAGATATTTAGCTCGAGACAACTCGTTGGAGCAATTTAGTGGTAAAGTCACAACGAGGATAAATACCCAGCTCGGGGTGAGCCTAGGGGTATTTTGGTAACTTGGCAAGTTATCGTGGTTTATTGGGTAATAGAAATTAATTTGGTGGGTATTTGAGCTTAATGGATTTAATTTGGAATTAGTGGTATAATTTGAGGATTAGTGAAGATTTAGGCAAAATGACCAAAATTGTAATGCCCCAAAATCCCTAATGAGGTTTAATAGTTGGATTGAAGGCCGGGAGGGCCATAATTGGTTTATTATGCCAATAAATAATTATATGCATGATTATGTGAATTATATTATTATATGATGATGAATGCATGCATGGGGGTCCATTTTTCGTTATAAGGGCATTTTGGTAATTTGGACCGTTGAGGGCATATTTGTATATTTTCATGCAATATGATGAATTTTTGATGAGGCCACATTATTATGTGGATTTGTTCGAGCTATTCGGTATGAGACGATCTTTGAATGCAAGTTATCGATTTGATCATAACGGGATTATTTCGAGGCTCGGGGTGAGTCTCGGGGTAATTTAAGGATTAGTACATTACTGGGAATTAAAGGTTAATGGGATATGATTTATTAGCATTTGAGAATATTGGGAATAACGAGAATTGAATGACATTAATTATAATTAACGAGATAGGCGGGAAATGACGATTTTGCCGTTGGGGGCTGTTAAGGAAATTAGATTGACTTAGGGGCAATATGGTCATTTGACAAGGGATATATGTAACTTAAGTAAGCTCTAGAAAGCTGTAGAAAAACAGAGCTCTTCTTCTTCTCCCGATCATCATTTCTCCTTCTTCTTTCTTTGAATTTTTGAAGCCCCAATTGAGGATTCAATCTTGGGAATCAAGCCTTGAGGGTGTAGGGTTGTGTTCCACCATTGAAGAGGGTTCCATATTGAGCTTGAGGTAAGATTCTAACCATTGAAACTCTGGTTTGTGCTCTGTTTTCATTTGAGTTTTCAGCTTGAATTTTAGATTGGATACTCAGAATTCAATGGAGTTTTTGGCAAAGATTGATTAGGTTTTGATGCCTAGGACTTGTATGTATGGTTTTGGGGTTCTTTTATGAGTTTGGGTGAAGTTTAGAATCAATTCTTGAAAGTTGGAAATGGAGAAATCGAAGGAGGAAAAATTAGGGCTTGATCAGCCTGGTTTTAGCGCTACAGCGCCCAAAGGAGGGCGCTATAGTACTATCCAGGGCAATTCATCCCTGCCTGTAGCACCTAGGCGCCAGGGGGGCAGCGCTCCCCTATTTTTCTAGGGTTATATTTTGAGCACTTTTGAGGGTTTTTGGCTTGGGGTTTCAATCCTTAAAGCTCGGGATCGAATCTATTAACCGTGTTAGTAGGATTCAAGGTTCCGGGAGTGAGGTTTAGGTCATGAACCTTTTATTGATGGGATTCCATATTTGGTTATGACTAGGTGACTGCTAAGGGATCAAAGGATTGATCGTTCTCAAGGGTCATTTTTAACTTGTTTCTCGCTCGAATTAGAGGTAAGAAAACTGCACCAAGTATGTGACATGCATGGTTATTATTGACACATGTTGAATGCTCTAAATGTGGACATGGATTGCATATCAAATGCTTAGCAAATCTTGCTTACTTGTGCATGGCACTGACTTATTAGTCAGAATCGACAATGGTGTCAGTATTGACTGTGAAGTTGTGACTCAATAATCAAGTTCGACAGTAGTATTGAGCACTGCTCCTATAGTATTGACTTATGAGTCACAAACGATATTAGCATGTTTAACGCAAGCCGAAAAGATTAAATCTAATCGACATAAGCATTATCGTCATAAGTATGAAATGCTTGACTGACCTTAAGTTCGATGAAAACTACAAGCGCTTGTCTAGTCTAAAGGCTAGTTACTTAAAGCCAGGGCCAGAAGGCCCAAGTGACCACATCGTCACATGGATAAGGGTGCGGAGCCCAAGTTCGCGACTCGCTAATTAGTCACTTATCTGGTTTAAGTTGTGACTCCATAGTCACTCATCTGGTTTAAGTTTATGACTTATTCATTAGTCACTCATCTGATTAGGGCTATAAGCCCCAGTATGGTTATTAGAACCTTGATATTATCTTATTAGGGTATGATTATCATAATCATCTTTTGGTATTGTATACATGCAGCATTGAGTTTTCTTGCTGAGCCTTGGCTCACGGGTGCTATGTGGTGCAAGTAAAGGGAAAGAAAAACTCACCCAGCCTTGAGTGGAGAGCTTAGGTGACAATGTGTACATATGCGGCCACTTGACCACCATGGCCAAGGTGTTTCTCAGAGGAACTAGGGGTTAACCCTATTTTCGCCGGTTTGTAACTTTTACACTGTAATGACCATTTTGGATTATAAATAACTCTGTAAACTTTTTTATGGGCCCATGAACAGTTTTATGTTTTAAATAAAATATATCCATTCCTTTTGATCGAAAATTTTCACCTTAGCCTATTAATAACACCTAGATGCACGTTTATAACCAAATAACTCATTTAGCGAGTTAAGCACTGTTTAAAGTCCACAATAACGGTCTTGGAGTAACCAAGGCGTTACAACTTGGTATCAGAGCGGGCCAAGGTTCAGGGTTCCTGTAGACTGGCTGGGCACGTACACTCACCACTGAAGACAAGCTTGACTCATGGTTTGGTAACTATTTATGTAGTTATATATTTAACTGCTTCAATAAAGTATAAATGTTTTACCTGTCTACATGAAATACATTGATAAGGCTGGGGCTGCATCATCAGCAAGAATGTGCTTATTAGTACTGATATTTCTAGAACATACTTATTAGTATTGTTCATTGTGAATTATTGATTGATACGTGTTAAATGCTAACTGCTATGATCATGTATCCATTTGTATATTTGTATAATTGTGAAATATGGGTGATAATCTGTTGATCTTGGACCGTGAGGCGGCAAGAGGTTTAGTTATCACTGCCTAATTGGTCGATTGACTATTGCAGTGAGGTTTAAGTTGATAATATGATTTCAAGACAGACAGATTCATGAGCTGGCCAGGAAGATCAAGGCCAGAATAACAAACAGGGTCAAGAGAATGACCAGAGTTAGATTCCACAGCCAGCTCCTGATAACTGACAACAAATATTTAATGATTTACAGGCCAGAGTATTGAGGCAAGAAGAAGAAATCTGCCTCTTGAGACAACAGCAGGTTCATGCAGGGACCAGTTTACCAGAGGCACCACTTGTATTGGTGCCAACAGTTGAGCAGCTGCCAGAGGTTGGAAGCAAATGAGAACCTCTTTATGAAAGGTTCAGGAAACAACAATGTAACGCCTTGCTAATTAGGGTCCATTACCAGGTGTGTTTTGAAACCAGTGCTGGACTTACTAACAAGTCATTTGGACTAAACAAGTGATTAAGCCACTAAGGTTTGGGTATTAAAAACTTTTGATCATTTCATAAACATTTCCTTTAAGTTAAAGATAAGTTCTTTACATGGGATCCCAAAAACTTTAGTTTAAAAGCTTATTACAAAACTCAGATTACACAACAAGCCGATCTAAGCAACAAAAGTTGGGTTTAACCTTAGTCCCTCTGAGCATCTCGGCCGTGGTGGTCGAGTGGACTGCATATGTACATACCACTGCTAATGCCCTCCGACTCATGGCTGGTTGAGCTTCTCTTTACCTTTACCTGCACCACAATGCACCTGTGAGCCAAAAGACTTAGCAAGAAAACATAATCAACAATTCACTGAATAACACAACCATTAAACAGTAATAACTGAAGCCAGTACATTCGTCAAACCCAAATTGAGACCATAGAGTCTCACAAGTGCATGTTGCACTTCTTTTCAAGTTGTTGGCATCCGAGCTAGTCAAGTGCATGTTGCACTCCCAGGGTGGCCCAGCCATGGTGGCCTGCACTCCACGTGCATTATGCCAATCTTAGCTTATAAACTAAGTTCCCTATGCCCTTGACTTATAAGTCAAGCCACCACGTGCCTCCAACATATAAGTTGAAGCCTTGAGATTCTCAACTAATAAGGATCCCCTAGAGCCCGTCATATTCTCAACTAATAAGTTGATCCCCATTTAACATCCTATTAATACCCTAGTTTATAAACTAAGCTTCACAGTCATAACAGACATTCATATATTTCATATAGCATACTTATCAAATAGTCACACAATGCATTATAATACATTCACTCAATGGCCATAAGCATAATCATAATTATGCACGTTACAGCGTACCTAATCAGACATTCGCAACATAATTATAATCATGTTCATCACCTTAACTAAGCTCTAATCATGCATTCACATAACAGGTGCAATTTTCTTACCTTTGGTCCGTATGCGGGTTATTAGTGACGACCCTCTGAGTACGATCCCCGATTCAAGCCCTTAGCGAAAACCTAGTCACAACCGCGATAAGGAAGTTCCCATCAATAATAGGTAAATAACAACTTCCAGACCAACTCTTAGCCTCCGGGACATCGAATTCCACTTAACAAGTAAGTAGAATCGATCCCGAGCCCAAATGGTTAGGTTCCCAATCTAAAAATCTCATTTAAGCCAAAATTCCCCTTAAGAGCCGCAGCCCCTCACACCCGAGCCGCGGCCTGCCTCTAATTCTAGAGGCTCGGCCTCCCTGGAAACCAACGCGCGTCGCGGCGCGCCCCTGAGGCGCCACGGCCCGCCCGTGCCTCCGAGCCCTGCTGGCTCAAAAATCCCTTCACAGGCCATGGGTCACCATAAAAGAGCCGCGGCTAACCACCACGAACCCAGAAATTTCTGGGTTTTTCTTCAGCCGAACCCAGCCAAAACTTAACCAAATCCGACCCACACCTCCAATTCAATTCCCACAACATATATACTCATTCTCACCAATAAAACTCTACTAATTATCACAGTAAAACTCATCAAACTTACCAAACCTATCCTTTCAATTATCAAGCATGCATAAACATCTTTTCTCTAATTATTCAGCAAAGCTAAACAAACAATTTCAGTTCAGAACTCTTACCTTAACTGTGATGAAATTCTTGAACCTAGCCTCTGATTTTCCCCAAGCCTAACTGTAACGCCCTGGTTACCCCAGAACAGTTACGGTGAACCGGAAATTTGACCCGCTACCCGAGTCCTTTGGTTAAAAACGTGATGTAAGTGTTATTATCAGGTTAAGGTAGAAACCCAGTAAAAAGGAAAGGGTACATTTCATTAAGTAAGTAAACTGCTCATGAGCCTTTCAAAATATTTACAAATAGTTCGTAATACAAAAGAGTCGCTACAGTTCCAAATTTACAATCCCCGCCGGCCTAAGCGGCAAAAATAGGGTAAACCCCTAGTCCCTCTGAGAACTCCCTGACCGTGGCGGTCAAGCGGCCCTGTATGTACACAACGTCGCCCAAGCTCCCCACTCAGGGCTGGTTAAGCTTTTCCTTTCCTTTACCTGCACCACATAGCACCCATGAGCCAAGGCCCAGCAAGAAAACACAATAAGACATGATATAATATCAACCGCGATCATGATAACCCTTCAAGACTCTCAGTCCCAACAAATAGAAGACAATAGCCAAAAGCCACGATAATGAGCATCGCTCCCTCTAGCCATGTGACGATAGGGTCAC
This sequence comes from Humulus lupulus, assembly GCF_963169125.1. Classification (NCBI taxonomy): domain Eukaryota; kingdom Viridiplantae; phylum Streptophyta; class Magnoliopsida; order Rosales; family Cannabaceae; genus Humulus; species Humulus lupulus. The sequence continues at coordinate 50,524,744 of NC_084800.1, read as the reverse complement.
CAGGGCTTAACGGTTACGTGATTCTTTCATATGTTCGACCAGGACAGGTGCATGGTGATTAGTCACCAACATAACCTTCCTCGCGACTCTAGAGTCGAAACTATGGACAACGTCCCTTAGCCACGTGATTAACGGTCACCGGGGTCGTATACCTTGGCTATAAACATCTGGTCGTAGACCAGGCAAGCACCTATAAGTTCTTCAACCTTAGGGTCGGTCCCGCATTAATGCCATAGAGCCATTCAATGCGTGATCATCGACTTTAGAGTCGGTCCCTGACTAGTCAGTGTCTTAAACATGTAATCAGCATTCATTAGCATTTAATATGCAATCCACGTTCACATGTATCAACCAACATGCCTCAATATCAAACCATGCATGTCATATACCTGTACAGGGTTCAACTGTATCCATACACTGTTTTCTTACCTCAAGTTTGAGTGAGAAGTATGATAAAAACGACCCCTGAGAACGATCGATCTTTTAGTTCCTTAGCGGTTACCTAATCACAACCAATTATAACCTCCATTAATGAGAATCCACAATAATAGGGTCTTAACATAAGCACCACCCTCGGGACCCCGAAACATGCCCACACGGTGAGTAGATTCGATCCCGGGCCTTAAGGATTGAAACCCCAAGTCAAAAACCCTTAAAAACACTCAAAACGGGGTTTGGAAGGAACAGGGTAGTGCTACAGCGCTCAACCCCTAGCGCCACAGCGCTCTACTCAGAACCTCCCAAGAGCCAGAAAGCCTCCTGAGGAGCGCTATAGCGCCCTAGGGTGGGCGCTGTAGCGCTACCTCCAAGCCCAAACACCCCTGAACCGACCTTCTTCAACTTCCTCGATTCTAACTCGATTCCCAAGCTTCCAAAGCCTATTCTTGATGCCAAATAAACCCAAAAACCATCCTAACACACCCCAAACATCACAAGCATGGGAACCCTAGCCAAAACTCCCAACAAAACCATGAATTCACCCTAGAAAACTCAGCTGCAAAACTAAACCAAAACAGAGCAAACCAAAGAAAACCATGGTTAGAAACTTACCCAAAGCTCGGCTTATGATGGTCTTCAATGGTGGAACACACTCCCAATCTCCCAAGGATTTCTTCCTAAGCTTGAATCCTCAAAATTGGTTCAAAAACCACAAAGAACAGTGAGGAGAAGAAAGTACGGGAGAACTCCAAAGTATACTCTGTTTTCCACCACTTTCTTCAGTCATCAAGTGTTATATCTATCCTAGGGGTGAAATGTCCATTTTACCCCTAGGTCAATTAATACTTTCTAAAGGCTCCCAAGGGCATATTTGGTACTTCCCTCCTAACTCGTTAATCATAATTAACGCTCTCCAATTCCCGTTATTCTCAATAATCATAAACACCAATAATTCACATCTCGTTACCCTTTATCTCCCGGTAACGCTCTAATCATCAAAATCACCCCGAGACTCAACCCAAGTCCCGACACTTAAACCTGTTGTGACCAAACCGCTAATCAATATTCTACGATCGTCTCATGTCGAACAGCTCGAACAAACCCACATCATAATGTGGTCTCAACATATATCATCGACATGCATACAATTAACATTATATTATAATATAATTCTCATAAACATGCATAAACACATTAAATGGCATAATTAAACAATTATGGCCCTCCCGGCCTACAAATCCAGCTGTTAAACCACATTAGGGAATCCGGGGCATTACACTAACACCTTGATTTCCCAAGCTTTCCTCTTCAATTATCCAAGAACTACTCAAGCTTCCATGGAGCACCTAGAGAAAACGAGGGAGAGAGAAAGGGAGCTGCTGAATTTCTTTTTCCATTAGTTTCCTTAGTCTTCTCAGCAATCCCAGCTCACCCAAACACTACACTTAGCCCAAAGATGTCCATTTTTCCCCTTGCCCTTATCCTATTCATCAAGTGTTTACAAGGGAAATTTTGTCCTTTGCTTTAAATCCCGCTATCCACAATTTTGCATCCTATAATTCCCGCTACTTCCAATATTCTCACACGGTTACCAATAAATTCCCATTACCCACTAATTCTTGGTAATGTACCAAATTACTAGAATATCCCTAAGCTCACCTCGAACCAGGTATTAAGACCCTGTTGTGACTTTTCCGCCAACTTGCTCATCGGGACCGCCTCTCGTCGAGTAACCCAAATATATCCACTTAATAATGTGGTCTCAATCACACAAGCACATATTCGCATTTATACCCCAAACGGGTCAAATTACCAATATCCCATTCTTATAAGAAATGGGCTCACATACACATATTTAATATCTTTAACATACAAGCATAATTATATTATAATATAATTCACATATTAACTCAACTATTGCCTCCTGGCCCCCTAATCCAGGCACTAAGCCATATTAGGAAATTTGGGATGTTACAAGCAACCTCCAGTTTTTGAAGGTAGTGCAGATCCAACTAAGGCAGAGCAATGGATGAGCATGATTACCACCATCCTTGACTTCATGAGGGTGTCTAGTAATGAGAGGGTGGCCTGTGCCACATACATGTTTCGGGAGGATGCCCGAATTTGGTGGGAAGTGATATCCCAGACCAGAAATGTCAATGCCCTGAGTTGGGAAGAGTTTCAGGCTCTGTTCAGTGAAAAGTATTACAATGCTGCCATCAGGGCTGCTAAAGCTGGGGAGTTTGTTAGATTACTTCATGGAAGTTTAATAGTGACAGAGTATGCGCTGAAGTTTGATAGATTGGCAAAGTTTTCCATGGAGCTAGTACCCATTGATGGGACTAGAAGGGAGAGGTTTCTCTAGGGGCTACAACCTAGACTAGCCCGGGATGTTCGTATCATCACTGTGGCTGGAGTTACTTGTAATGACCCAAATTTCCTAATAAGGCTGAGGACCTTGATTAGGAGGCCGGGAGGGCCATAATTGATTTATTATGTCATTAAATGATTATATGCATGATTATGTGAATTATATTATTATATGATGATAAATGCATGCATATGGGTCCACTTTTTGCTATAAGGGAATTTTGGTAATTTGGCCTGTTGAGGGCATATTTGCATATTTTCATGCATGTTGGTGAATTATTGATAAGGCCACATTATAATGTGGATTTGTTCGAGCCATTCAGCATGAGACGATCTTTGAATGCAAGTTAGCGGTTTGGTCATAACGGGGTTATTTACTAGGCTCGGGGTGAGTTTCGGGATAATTTGATGATTAGTACATTACCAGGAATTATAGGGTAATGGGATATGATTTATTAATTATTTGAGAATATTGAGAATAACGGGAATTGAAGAATGTTACTTATAATTAGTGGGATAAGTAGGAAATGACTATTTTGCCATTGGGTATCTTAAAAAGGATTAAATGGACATAGGGGCATTTTGGTCATTTGACCTTAGGATATATTTAAACTTAATAGATGGATGTAGAAGAATAAGGTTGAAGCAAAAACAGAGTGGTCTTCTTCCTCTTCCCCGATCCTTCATTTTCTCTATTCTCTCTTTGAAATTTAAAGCTCAATTTGAGGATTCAAGTTAGGAGATCAAAGCTTAAGGTTCTAGGGTTATATTCGGCCATTGAATGGGGTTTAATTTTGAGTTTAAGGTAAGGTTTCAATGCAAATTTTGTTGGTTTTGCTCTGTTTTAAAGTTAGTTTTGAGCTAGAACTTTTGATTATGGAAGTGGTTATTTGAGGTGATTTTAATTGGTTTAAAGCTTAGGTTTTGTGGTTAAAGTAGTGGATATGATGTATGGATGCTTGGTTTTGATTTTGGGTTGTTTTAATGGAGGTTTTGTGAAGGTTTTTAGCTAGTTTTAATGGAGAAAATGGCAGGGGAAGCTGGTTCGTGGGGTCAAGTCGCGACTCACTAGGCCAAGTCGCAACTTGGACCCAAGTCAGAGGCTCCCTGGGCTTAGTGGGGGAGGCACGCCGCGACCTAGTAGGGGTCAAGTCTCGGCCCGCCCCTAGCTTCTCATGGTGGTGCTCTCTGTTTGAGGGCAAGTCGCGACCCACCCTTCCTATTTGAACTAAGAAGGGTTTTTCAAGGGTTTTAGGCTCGGGGTTTCAATTCTTAAGACTCGGGATCGAATTTACTAACCGTGTTAGTAGGATTCGAGGTCCTGGGAGCGAGGTTTAGATTATAAACCTTTTATTGATTGATTTTATTGATGGAATCCCATATTTGGTTATGACTAGGTGACCGCTAAAGGATCAAAGGATTGATCGTTCTCAAGAGTCGTTCTTTTATTATTTCTTGCTCGATCCAAAGGTAAGAAAACTGCACCCAATATGTGACATGCATGGTTATTGATGAGGCATCTTGAGTGCTCTATATATGGACATTGATTGCATTGAAAATGCATAAGATAGATCTGATTAGGGCATGGCATGAATGTTGAATATGAGATTGATCAGAGTTTGAGTCTCTATAATTGTGCATGATTATAATTATGCTTTTGATTATTGATTAAGCATGCTAAATGCCTTATATCTGAATATTTGACATATGATACATGTATGTTTGCATTACCTTATTGAGGAAGCACTAACTTATCAGTCAGAATTGGCAATGGTGTCAGTATTGACTGTAAAACTGTGACTCATTAGTCAAGACCAGCAGTAGTACTGAGCACTGGTCGTATGGTATTGGCTTATGAGTCAAGAATGGTATTAGCGTGTTTAACATAAGCCAAAAAGATTAGATCTAATCAACATAAGCATTATCATCATAAGTATGATATGCTTGACCGACCTTAAGTTCGATGAAAACTAAAAGCGATTGTCTAGTCTAAAGGCTAGTTACTTAGAGCCAGGGCCAGAAGGCCCAGGTGACTGCATCGTCACATGGCTAAGGGTGTGGAGCCCAAGTTCGTGACTCGCTCATTAGTCACTTATCTGATTTAAGTTGTGACTCCATAGTCACTCATCTGGTTTAAGTTTGTGACTTACTCATCAGTCACTCATCTGATTAGGGCTATAAGCCCCAGCATGGTTATTAGAACCTTGATATTATCTAATTAGGGCTACAAGCCCAGTATGATTATCATAATCATCATTTGGTATTGTATACATGCAGTAATGAGTTTTCTTGCTAAGCCTTGGCTCATGAGTGCTATGTGGTGCAGGTAAAGGGAAAGAAAAGCTCACCCAACCTTGAGTGAAGAGCTTAGGTGGCGATGTGTACATATGCGGCCGCTTGACCACCACGGCCAAGGTGTTTCTCAGAGGAACTAGAGGTTAACCCTATTTTTGCCGCTTAGGTCGGCGGATTGTAACTTTTACACTATAATGACCATTTTGGATTGTAAATAATTTTGTAAACGTTTTTATAGGCCCATGAACAATTTTATGTTTTAAATAACATATAACCATTCCTTTTGATCAAAAAATTTCTCCTTAGCCTATTAATAACACCTAGATGCACGTTTATAACCAAATGACTCATTTAGCGAGTTAAGCACTGTTTAAAGTCCACAATAACGGCCTTGGAGTAACTAGGGCGTTACAAAAATGCCCTTGGGTTTGGTTTTGAGGTTAATTGGAGCTAGGGGTAAAATGGTCTTTTGACCTATTGGACTGAGTAATTGACCCAAGTGTCGAGTATCCTGGGCATTCACGTGTTCCCCTCTCCATTACCCTCTAGTTTCTTCTCTTTTTTTTTTTTTCAAAAGCTACTCAAAGGCTCCCAAGCTTTGGTTTTGGGTTTCTAAGGGAATTTGTTAAGAGAATGAGATGATTCAAGCTTACCATTGGAGCTAGAAGTTGCTAGGACTATAATCACCATAGGAATTCAAAATTTGAGAAGGCAAGAACCAACTACCCTGTTTTTCATCTTATATTTTTTGGTATTCTTGGATGAGTTGAGGTTAAGTTAAGTTCTTGTGATTTAAGGTTTCTAGGAGGTGTTGGATTTAGATTTTGTTAGAAGAACGTGTCTGGGTGGCCAATTACATACTGAATTCTCCAATTGTAGTAGCTAAGGTATGAATTATCATGGCTTTTCAACCATGAGATATGAACTAGAGCTATGAACTCTGCTTCCATAGTGGAATGAGATATACAGGTTTGTTTCTTGGAACCCCAAGAAATTGCACCTCCACCAAGTATAAATACCCAACCACTTGTGGGCAAGTTGTCCCCAAGATTGGAAATCCTATATGCGATAGTCTAAGATGCCACAAAAATAAAGAATCATACTCAACAATATAGGCGGAATTAGCATTTTTATTGATAACATTGATTGTGACACCGCATTTTCTTTGGAAGTCTCTCCATTAGACCCCTCCACAAGTTTATCTCTACATATCGATTCCTCTTTGATTCGAATATGTTTTTGGATTTCCTCCAAAGAATAATCCTCATTTTTATGAAGGATTATTTTCCTATAGCTCTTCCAAGTTGGTGGTAATTTAGCCACTATAGCACCAACTTGAAAGGCCTCGGGAAGCTTAATCTTTAAGACTTTCAATTTATTAACAATAATTTGCAATTCATGAATTTGAGGAAGAATAGGTTTATCACCAAAAAATTTGAAATCGAAGTATTGAGATATCAAAAACTTTTTGGTACCTTCCTCTTCCGCCTTAAACCTTTTCTTAAGTGCATCCCATATCTCCTTGGCCGATTTGGTCTCGGTGTAGAGGTCATAGAGCCTATCGGATAGGGCGTTGAGGATATGACCCCTACAAAGGAGATTGTCCTCCTCCCTCTTCTTTCTCTTCTCCACCTCCTCGGGAGTGTCTTTGTCGGATGGCTCGGCTAGAGGTGCCAAGGAAGACTCAAGGATGTAGGCGATTTTGAGAGTGGTTAAAAGAAACCTCACCTTGTCTTGCCACCTAGTAAAATTGGATCCATCAAACCTATCCAATCTCACTAGGTCTTGGTTCATGATCTTGATTGTCTCCCCTTCCATTGAAACAAAAAGGGATAATATTTTGAATGTTAGGAAAATATAAATTTGCCTCAATGGAAATAGTAAGAAATTACAACTCTATGCAATATATTACAAATAATAATGATTGATTAAAAGGAGTTACAACTCTATAACTGAAAATTACAAATAAACAAAGGAAAATGAAGAAGATGATGAAGAAGAAGAGAATAGTAAAATACAACTCTAAGCAAAAGGTTACAAGTAAAGTAAAGTGTTTGAAACAAAAGAAAAGAAAAGATTACAACTCTTGAACAAGAAATACAAGTAAAAAGAACAAGAGAATAAGAAGAAAACAATATAATAGAAAGAGAACAGAAATACAAGAAAACTCTCACTTACACAACCTAAGTGAAGAGGGTTAGGGATCACCAACTTGAACAAGGTTTAAAACCTTTGTCCAAAAGCTTATTTCCCCCTAACTCAAGCACTAAGGGATCTCTCTCAGATATTGGAAAAGCTTTCTGGAATTATCAAGCCTCAAGGTGTTTCTAGCCAAGTGCTCTAATGGATAGAAATGTTGTGTCTTACAAGTGAGCTATAGGCTCTTATTTATAGAGTTTAGAGACACCCTTTGAATTTCAAATTCCACCAACCCCCATGGCTGTTAGCAATGTTTAATTGGATTAATATGGAATTAAAAAAGAGATTTGAGAGTTATTTGGGTTTTTTGAGCCGTTCAACAAAGATTGAAAAAATTGAACATTGGTCAGTTTTTGGCCTGTGGCCGCGACCACTAGCCTCTGTCCCATAGGCCGCGGCCACCGACCAATTTCAGTACTTAAATGTGTTGTTTTTCCAAACGGTTCCAAACCCTCCCAAATGATTTTGTAACTCCCAAAACACATTATTGGGGTTAAAATCATATCTCTAACAGCCATATCACATATGGCTTTATGAAATTCATCTCAATATTGTGTAACAACAATTTTACACAATAAAGGGTAATATTTGGAAGTTACAAATTTGTAACACCAAATATGTTACATTATTTGGATATATCTCATATATCTAAATATTGTAACTCTCTATTGTATGTTACAATATGTGACACATTTTGTCACATTTATTTAATCTAAAACATTATATTATAATATAATATAATATTACATTATATTATAAAATAATATAACATGGGTCGTACTAATCTGGGCCCAATAAGGGTATAAACAATATTTGTTCACTGATGGAGGCTTAATACAAAGGATTTGAATAAATAAAATGCTCTAATCAGGGTCCATTGGGCCGGCCTGAGCGTAACCACACTTTAAGACTAACCACAGTACGCAGCCTCAGTCTGGTTCACGTGGGCTTCTAAGGAGATCCGAGGGACAGGATCCGTCAGAATAGTGGCAGTACGGGTCTGAAATAACGGCGTACAATCCATATGTAACCTCTTCTGCAGGTTAGTTATGGGGACAAAACTCCGTGTTTCTCGGGGCGATGTCAGTATCGGGGACAACTTATCACGCCCAACCTGGTTGCCTAATCCAGGTTCGTTTACTAACATCCCTCTTCATTTACCAAGTCCCTGGTTCGTTTACTAGGATCCAAGTTCATCTACTATCGTCCCGGTCCAATTTTATACTTGGAGGAAATAATATCCTTATCGCACCCCGGACAACACCATACGCGGGGTCCGGGAAGATGAAACATGCCAACTTCATGATCCCGACTTTCATTACGGGATAACGTTTGGGTTTTACTGATATTTGGGCCGTCAGGACTCACTTCTTCCTCGTCTATTGGGCTCGATCTACGCCTTACGTCCCTTCAGGGTGGCCCATGGTCTCAATGTGTGGTGCCGCAAATGAAGGGAGGAAACGGGGATAACATAATCTAATAGAAAAAGATTTACCTTTTGAAGCCTATCAAGTGTCCTTACTATTTTCTTGTATAATAAACGATCATCCTATCTAAGCACGCAAGACTCACACCAAAGTCTTCTAGACCGTAATCTAAACACAACAGGACGTGTGTGGGCACATAGAGATTCAATATGACAATTTAGGACTCTATTAATATTCTCAACACATGAGATCAATGAAGTTTGGGTAAAGAGAAAGGTTGAAACAATTTATTTTCTCTCTTTATTTTCCTCCTTGAGAAAACTCTCTTTTTGTTAGATTGAATATTACGTTTTGTATCTTCTATTGAGAGAAATATAATAATATATATTTATATTAGTCATTTGGGTTTTATTAATAAAATCAATTTTAATTAATTCAATTAAAATAAATCTTATCTATTATTATATTCAAAATATATTTAATTGAATTTAAATTGATTGAAAATCAATCTAACAATCCAAATAAGATATCATATTTATTTTAAATCAGTTATCTAAATTTGAATTTCTAAAATTTAAATATTAAATTAATTTATCAAATTAATTAAAAATAATATGACATAATTAATTCAAAACTAATTATTTTAATTAATTAATTAATAATTACGAAAATTACAATTAATTAAATAATAAATATATTTTCTATAATTACATATTTGCCCAAAAACTTATTTTCTTGATAAATATACCCATACTTGTTCCGGGGATCTATGGACCTATAATTCTAAGCTTCAACAAATTTAGATTATTAATTTAAGCTCTTTAGTATAATAATCTTATTTATTAATCCCTATATTATTCCACTAAAAATATGAGATGCACTCTTGTAATTATAGACTTATATTTATTGAGTATTTTATTAAGTGTCCATTATTTAATCACATCATATAATTCAATCCCCCAATAACTGGTTCATAATTAGAGCTAGATTAAATTACCATTTTACCCATCTACTTACCTTTTTATCCTTAAGTACCATTAATTCACTAGCGAACAATCCTTTTATAAATTAGAGGCCTCAAACTGTTCAGTTCCAGAATTAACATTTAAGGAAACCATTATTCAATCTTCATATGAAGAAGGCTTGGATTTCATATTTGTAAATCATGTCCCCAACCATCTACGTTAATGAGCCCCCAAAACAAAAGTTTTTAGCCTGATCATTCTAACAGACCCTAACGAGTAAATCAAAGGACCTAAATAACATAAACATGAGTTCATGATAACTTCAGGATTTAGATCGATGTGTATATGATCATCAAGTGATATGATTATAACTCTTTATAGTAAACGGTATTTTAATAAAGAGTTAAATACATATCTGGTGCAGTCCTATACAATCTTATTGTATAAAGCACCTCCACTAAGATGTCCTACTACACCAGTGATCTAGATCTAGATCACATGTATTCATAATACTAGTGGACCATACTAGCAGTGTTTAATTATATATTCCAAAACTTTAATATAAACTGCGGACTATTTAATTCATTATCTATAATCTTAATCCTCTCGTACCAATACAAGATTATAGCTACATTAATGAATTATGAATTTTATAATATTTATCTAAATATTATTCAACAATAATAAACATTAATTATATATAAAAATATTTCTTTTATAAATTTCATAAATAATGAACTATTTTCATTGCTTTAAGGGCACTATGCCCATTTCAGTATGAGTCATTTTTAGGGCTTGGGAAGATCTTGGGGGCTCGGGGGGATGATTCCACCACCCTGTTTGGTGGAATTGGAGGTCCTGATAGCATGAGATTGGTCTTGAATTTAGTAATTGGATTTAGTTCTTAATGAGAGTATTGTTCATGTTGTGACTAGGTCTACCACAAGGCTCGGAAAAGAATTGTGCTCGAGGTCGTACTATTTTTTCGCACAGGACCTGAGGTAAGAAAATTGTACCCTTGTTGAAATTAGGGCTTGAGCCCTTGTGATTGAACATGGCTATAACTGTGACAGTCAGTATCCCGTGATCCGTAAGGGGAAAGACTGGGTAAATGTGTGTAGAGTCCAAGAACTTTACTTAGCTAGTTAAATAGTAGTAGGAATAGTAATAGCTAGTAGTATGTTTATTACTGTGGATTTTGGTTCAAGTCGGGACTTAGTTGGACACTCGTAGTAACACTTGTAGATTTTATAAGTTTAACCTATAGTTTAAGAATATTAATAATAACATAAGGTTTGATTAATATGACTGATTATGGAGATGATATTTATTATACTATAAGGTTCAAATAGACCCAATAAGATAATAACACTTGTCATGTGTATGTTTAATGAGAAATTAAGTATTTTTTTGGAAAAAATTATTAAGAGTAATATTTGAAGATCCCAGAGTCTGCCAGCAGCTTTGAAATCGTTAAAGGACTTAGTCAAGGTTGTTTACTCAATTCAAATTAGGCTGAAAAAGTGGAGTTACGTGTATAATATTTCAGCGTATGCCGATATATCGCAGCTCTATGGGGCGATATATCACCACATGGGGATACGAAAAACACGTAACTTCGCACGACGACTTCAATGAGCCTCGGGAATATCAGCCCCGGTGATATATCGCCTAGCATGGGCGATATATCGACTGTAGTGCATGATTTTTGAATAATTTTGAAACTGAGCTCATTTTAATCCTTAACCTCTTGATAAGTCCAGAATCATTTTGACCGAGTCTTCAGCCTCTGCTGAACGATTATTCAAATATTTTTCAATTAAAAAGCCATTATTTTATTCAAGCTAAATGAAGATCTTTTCATTCTTGAACTCTATAAATAGGACCTAGTACCCAGCCATTTCTTCATTCTTCAAGCTGAGTTCAGAGCCTACAAGCTGCTAGGATTACTTTAGAGTGTTAAACACTTGGGTTGGGGTTATAAGCTTATTAAACACTTGGGAAGTAAGGTTCATAGTATATTTCAGTTTCGAGGTGTAGTTCGGTCATAGAAGCAATCAAAGGTATTCCTATTCCTAGTTCATCTCTGTATATTTCCTTAGTTTTCTTATAGTTTTTCTCTACTCAATTCCTAACTCAGTATTCTTTATTCTTTGAACTTGAGGTTCTTGTTGGTAAGTATTTTCTCGATGGTTTAGATCATTCTTTTCATCTATTTTTAGAATACTCACCTCTCTATTTATGGATTTTAGGAGTGTTCCAAAATCCCGACCTTGTTCTCATTATCCCGGTATTTTTGGTAAGGAAAATAGGGTAGTTCTTATGTGATATGTGCTATGTTTATATAAAGGTGTTATGCTATAGTCTGACTTTATGTGTTATGATATATGTATGTTTGGGGCTTATAGTTGTTATATAGCAAACCCTATCACTTTTATGTTTTGGGGCTTATAGTTGCTATATAGCAAACCCCAACACTTTTATGTTTTTGGGGCTTATAGTTGCTTAACTAGCAAACCTCATCATAGTACGAGGCTTATAGTTGCTTAGTTAGCAAACCCCAATAGTCACCATGTACATGGGTTAGAATTATGTGTGTTATAGTATATGATATATGTTCATAGTTTATGTGTATGATTATGTTTCATGCTTGTAGTAGATTTTCCTTGCTGGGCATTAGGCTCATTCCTGTATGTTTTATATGTGTAGGAAAATAGTTATGGCGGCGGGAAGGTTCTTGGCAGCTTGGGAATGTGTATTGAGGGAGAATGGAATCGGTGGACTGCGCGAACGATTCGAGGATGAAGTTATTTAAGTCTTTCAATCATATTTTACATGTATTTTCCGCACTTTGTTTTGTAACGAATTTTAAAATTTAAAGTTATGATTATTTTAATATTTTCAAAACAATGGGATCCCATATCTTAAATGAATTTTCATGTATTTAACCTTTGCTTTATAATTTATAATAAAGTTATGGTTATTTCATATGTATGTTTTCTTAAGATTAGTGTCTGTGTATAGTAGTTATTAATGGTCCAAAGTCTAGAATAAGTTGGGTCGTTATAATGTGCAATCCCACACCACCTAGGGAAGGTCAAGTGTGATGATTCTAAGACTGTGTAGGCATGGGACTACACAGTTGAAGAAGGCTTAAACGGATTGATGGGTACTACCTATGCCAACAAGATGCATCTTCTTTTCGGTAGCCCATCACTTGAGAACTCCAAAGTTAAGCGTGCTTGACCTGGAGTAATCTCAAGATAGGTGACCTCCTGGGAAGTTTTCCTAGGACGCATGCGAGTGAGGACAAAGCACGCTGGAAAGACTTGTGTTGGTTTGTAGGGTCAGTCATAGTGACGTGGGGCGTTACAATAACTTTGTCTTGAACTATTTGTTTAAGTGTGAGTAACTATGCCTTATATAGCTGAGTTATGTGTGTTGGAAATATATGGTTTTACTCTTTGCAAATCAACAATGAATAATGATAATAATGCAATATTCCAAACCCTAGATCTTGATCAAGATTCAAATTCAAAGTATGAATGTGATTCTTGATAATCAAATAAATATGTTCACGATATGAATGTTAATCTTGAATATAAAGAACTAAATGATTAAATGACGATAAGATGAAATTGGATACATTTAATCATCAATACTAACAATGAAAAACATAAGATAATTACAAAATACAAGATTAGGGTTAGAGAGATACAACCTTTGTATTCAGCAAATTGAATCTTCAAACTTGGGGAACTTCTAAGGCTTATACACAATAATGATATTGTTGTCCAAAATCTCTATTCCAAGCCTTCCCAATTGCTTGAAGCTTCAACTAAGTAGAATGAGATTTGGGATTGAACAAGAATTAAAACTCATGCAAGTTAAGCAAGGCTTGATGAGTTTCTTGGAGAAAACTTTGGTCTTAGAAAGATAGAGAGAGATTGAGGTTAGAGAGAGAGTTGGAAAGTGTGATAACAAAATTTCAACTCTAATAACCCACATATATAGTGTAGGCATCATCATTAGTCTAACCAATAGGATTAGAGCATTTAAATCACATCATTTAGAGCATTTTACGTAAATTATACAACCCTAAAAGACTGCACAGGTGATGTATCGCTTGCCTGCTAGCAGGTGATGCATCGCCTGCTAGGGTTTTTGAAGCCCTTCGCATTTTAGCGATGCTACGCTACTTAGGGGGCAATGCATCGCCACCCTCTCTGACCTTGGACCCTTCCAATGGTCCTAAAAATTTTCCAAATGCTACCAAACTTTTTAGGAATGTTTGGATACCTCATTGTATCACTTTAGACCCACAAAAGTCACTTTTAGATGTCTTCTACACAATCTCATGTTTTCACTTCTCTTTAAGTGAAAATCGTTAAGTGTTTTGCACCTCAACGTGTAAACATCTTAACCATTATATTTAACCAATCTCAAAATATTAAATAACTACCAAAATAATTAAGAAACCGTTTCCAAGGACTACCCCAATGAGAAAAAAAATAAAAAAATCTAAGTCTAATTTAAACTCTAAAAAATTGGATTTTATTCAAAACTTCATCTGAGCATCATCATCTCAACCCACACAAATAAAATGGATAAACATTCCCTGAAAACTCAAACATCACAAAGACACAAACAATTCAAAAGCAAATGCAAAATCAATCTCAAAAAATCAAAGAAATGACAAAATCATAACCTAGATATCTTTGCTAAATTATTCATATCTATAGTTCAAGAAATCGCAAACTCACATTTTAACATCTCAATTCAATGACAAATTAACCTCTGATCTAAGGTGAGATCTTGAATACCCTAATGGAAGGAAAGCCTTGACCACTACACTTTCCGGAAGCGACGTATCTACAACATGGGAAATTAATCCCATCCAGGAGCCGCTTCGCCTTGTTCTCCATGGAGAAAACCCCGACAGAAGAGAATGGAATAAAGGAAAAAGAAGAGAAATAGAGAAGCATCGCATCACATTGCCAAATAAGCGATTGAGATCAAAAATAGAGAAATGTAGATTAGATTCAATCGGTGCGTGCAATGCCCACTAGGTTTTTTTGGCTATATTTTTTGTATGAATAACAAATGTAATACTTTAAGCCACTTTTATTCTCTTTAACATATATTGAGGAAAATTTCATAGTGTATGCTTAATAGTATACCATATTTTACCAATAAAAGTATTAGGCATGCCAAATATATGTCATTTTGTAAAATTTTGACTATAGTACGAATTTCATTAAACCCTAGTCTCTCTCAAACTGTAACGCCCTGGTTACCCCAGAACAGTTACGGTGAACGGTGGACCGGAAATTTGACTCGTTACCCGAGTCCTTTGGTCAAAAACGTGCTCTAAGTGTAATTAACAGGTTAAGGTATAAAACCAACAAAAAGGGAAATGGATATTTTCGTTACAAACTGCTCTGCAGAGCTAATCAAAACATTTACAAGTTGTTCTCAGTACAAAATGGTCACTACTGTTTTAAAATTTACAATCCCGCCGACCTAAGCGGCAAAAATAGGGTAAACCCCCTAGTTCCTCTGAGAACTCCTTGGCAGTGGTGGTCAAGCAGCCGCATATGTACATATCACCACCTCAGCTCTCCCACTTGAAACAGTGACACGTTTGTCGGTCACTCAGTATGGTTTACCAGAACCTGTTGAAGGCTAGTGGCTTACCTAGCAGCCACTCTTCCATTTGAATTAGTGACTTGCTTGTCAGTCACTCAGTATGGTTTATCAGGACCTCATGCGATGTTCACTCATTTGTTTGAAAGCTTTATGCTCAGTAGTTGTAACGCCCTGATTACCCCAGAACAGTTACGATGAATGGTGGACCGAAAATTTGACTCGCTACCTGAGTCCTTTGGTCAAAAACGTGCTCTAAGTGTAATTAACAAGTTAAGGTATAAAACCAATAAAAAGGGAAATGGATATTTTCGTTACAAACTGCTCTACAGAGCTAATCAAAACATTTACAAGTTGTTCTCAGTACAAAATGGTCATTACTGTTTTAGATTTACAATCCCGCCGACCTAAGCGGCAAAAATAGGGTAAACCCCCTAGTTCCTCCGAGAACTCCTTGGCCGTGGTGGTCAAGCGGCCGCATATGTACACATCACCACCTAAGATCTCCACTCAAGGCTAGGTGAGCTTTTCTTTTCCTTTACCTGCACCACATAGCACCCATGAGCCAAAGCCCAACAAGAAAACATAACACTATACATAAGCATTATCAAATGATTATCATTATAATCACACTGAGCATAAAGCTTTCAAATAAATGAGTGAACATCACATGAGGTCCTGATAAACCATACTGAGTGACTAACAAGCAAGTCACTAATTCAAATGGAAGAGTGGCTGCTAGGTAAGCCACTAGCCTTCAACAGGTTCTGGTAAACCATACTGAGTGACTGACAAGCATGTCACTGTTTCAAGTGGGAGAGTGGCTGCTAAGTAAGCCACTAGCCTCCAAGCGCTTATTTCATTCATCGACCCTCGGGGTCGGTCTGGCATTAATGCTCTTTGAGTCATTCAATGCTGATAGTCGATTAGATCTAATCATTATTGGCTTGCGTTAACACGCTAAGGCCGTCCTGACTAATGAGTCAGTGTAAAGTGACCAGTGCCCAATACCACTGCCGAACCTGACTAATAAGTCACAGCTTCACAGTTGATATTAGCACCTTTGCCAAATCTGACTAATAAGTCAGTACCATGCACAAGTAAGCAACATATGCTAAACATTCTATATTCAATCCATGTCCATATTTACACAACCAGCAAGCCTCATGAATATCCATGCATGTCACACTTAGGGTGCAGTTTTCTTACCTCTGGTTCGAGCTAGAATGAATAAAAGAACGATCCCTGAGAACGATCAACCTTTTGGTCTTTTAGCGGTTACCTGGTCATAACCAATTATGGGATTTCATCAATCAAATGAATAATAAAAGGTTCCCAAACCAAAACCTAACCTCCGAGACATCAAACACTACTTAACCGGGTAGTAGGTTCAACCCCGAGGCCTTAGGCTTGAATCCCCATGCTAAAAACACTTTTATGGCCAAAAAGCCACTAAAGGTCACGGCCCTCCCCTGCTGCACCGCGGAGCGCCTCCAAACAAAGGCGGCCTAACCCTGACAGGCACCTTAGGCCGCGGCTCACCTATGCCATGCCGCGGCTCAATATGCAAAATAGCCCAGAATTCAGCACGCACCAGCAAACCCCCCTGCATTTTTCCCTTGAAACCAGCCCTTCAAACCAACCCAAAACACCAATCTAACACCCAATTTAACCCCTAAACGTCACCTATAACTCACCCTCATCAAAACCCAAGTAAAACATCAACCTAACTCCCTTTGATTCCAACTATCCACCAAGTGATTACAAGCTGAAAACTCAAAACTAAAACAGAGTATAACCAGAAAGTTAATGGATAAAGCTTACCTCAATCCTGGAATTAAACCCTCTCTAATGGCTGAACCAAGTCCACAACCTCAGCCCCTTGATTTCCTAGCTTAATTCCACACTTTGAGCTCAAAAACTCCAAAGAAGAAAAGAGAGAAATGGATGTACGGGAAAGGAAAAGTGTAGCTCTGTTTCTGTTATGTTTCTACAGCCATCTAAAACTTCACATATATCCAAGCCAAATGACCTAAAATACCCCTAGGTCTTTTAAAGCTTCTAAAATCATTTCAAGGGTAAATTTGGTATTTTCCACTTATCCCGTTAATCATAATTAACGCTTCCCAATTCCCGCTAATCTCATTATTCTCAAACACCAATATTTCACATCCCATTACCCTTTAATGCCCGGTAACATTCTAATCATTAAAAACACCCCGAGACTCACCCCGAGCCCCGAGCTTAAGCCTGTTATGTCCAAACCGATAATTAACATACCATGATTGTCTCATGCCGAATGGCTCGAACAAACCCACATCATAATGTGGTCTCAAAATATATCACCAACATGCATCCAAATAAACAATTTACCCTCAACGGGCCAAATTACCATCACACCCCTGTAATTAGAAATATGGACTCACATGCATGCATTTCACATCATATTATAATATAATCCACATATACATGCATCTTATCAATTAATAACATAATTAAGCAAGTATGGCCCTCCCGGCCTACTGTTCACGTCGTTAACCATATTAGGGAATTCGGGGCATTACACAAACTATCTCTATCTACCATGGCAGCTCCACCACCACCTCCCCACGACCAAAAGGTCATCTTTCTCTCTCACAAATTGTCTCTCTTTAATTTCCTTTCTCATTCTCTCTATTCATGGCCATCCGAAAATAAAGAGAAAAAAGAAACCCACAACCATTGAAGCACTCATGATTAATTTTTGTGCTCTACATCAAAAATTTAAGACTTTAAATCTTCTAAACATGTAGATCTCTAAAAAATATTAAGAATAAAAAAAATCAACTAAAACTAACATCTAAGCGAAAAGTTATGATTGCATCATAGAAGCATCGCATTTGGCCAAAACTCATGATTTGCATCGCTTTTGCGATGCAAATGCGATACATTCATGAAAAGTTAATTTTTGGCCAAAAACAATACAAATGCAATGCTTCTGTGATGCATTCATGAAAACTTTATTTTTGGCCAAAACGATGCAAATACGATGCTTTTACGATGCATTCACAAAAACTTGATTTTTTTGACCAAAAAACGATCCACATGTGATGCTTCTACAATGCATTCATGAAAACTTGATTTTTGGCCAAAATCGATACAAATGCGATGCATTCATGAAAACTTGATTTTTTTCCAAAACGATGCAAATGTGATGCAATTGCGATGCATCCAAAAAATCTTGATTTTTTTACCCAAAAACAATGCAAATGCGATGCTACTACAATGTGTCGTGATGCATCCACAAAATCTTGATTTTTTTTACACAAAAACGATGCAAATGCGATGCTACTGCGATGTATCACGATGCATCCTCAACAACTTGATTTTTTTTGCCCAAAAACAATGATTCTGCGATGCTCTGCGCTGTAATTTGACGAAAAATTTGGTGAGGCATAACTTTTCGCTTAGATGTTAGTTTTAGTTGATTTTTTTCTTAGTATTTTTTCGAGATCTACAGGTTTAGAAGATTTAAAGCCATGAATTTTTTATGTAGAATAAAAAAATTAATCATGGGTGCTTCAATGGTTGTAAAAAAAAAATATCTTTGTTTACGGATGGCCATGGCTGGAGAGAATGAGAAAGGATAGAAAGAGACACAATTTGTGAGAGAGAAAGATGAGTTTTTGGCTGTGGGGAGGACGTGGTGGGGCTCCCATGGTAGAGAGAGATGAGGGTTTAATAATAGGGGCACTATACTCAAAATTTTATAAAATGACATATATTTGTGGTGCCTATTAATTTTGTAATATTAGTGAAATATGGTATACTATTAAGCATACAGTATAAAATTTTCCTATATTTATCCCACTTTAACAATAGATGAATGACTAACTTTATCATTTTTTTTATTTTGCCCATAGTATTATAAAATAATCATATAAATATATAAATGAGGTTATAATTGTAGTAGGATACAAAAAATAAAAGTGATTCGAAGTATGGTGAACAATACGTATAATGAAAAAATAGATGAAACACAACAAAATAACTATATTTACAAAAATAATAACAGTTCAAGAATCCTTAAGAAAATAGGAACAAATTAGACAAGTAAAATAGTTTATTTGAGAAATTTGTACTTGTCGATAAATTTTTGCTTTCCCCCACTAATTTCTCTTTTACTTTCAATATCCTTCCAACAATCTATCTTGTTTAACATAGTGTTAATGAAAGATTTTTTTTTAATTTGTCACTTCAAATTACTCAACACCTATCATAAAATAACGAGTAATGATATGTGCACCCAAAATATGTACTCAAACATTACACACAATGACGTGTCACCCATTTTTAAAATAGTAGATCCATTACTACAAAAAATGCTTTTCTCTGCGGTTTTTTTTACTTAATACACTACGGATTTTGAGAATATTGTAAAGCACAGTGCATTCGACCGCAGAAAAAAGTATTGCGAAAACCGCGGAGAAAAGCCACATCTTTCTCTGCAGTTGTGTTGAAAAAATCGTAGAGAAATATTACTTTTCTCTGCGGTTGTGTTGAAAAAACCGCAGAGAAAGAAAAACTTTCTCTGCGGTTGTGTTCTTTCTTTGCGATTTATTTAACACAACCGTAGAGAAAACTTTTTTTTTTAAATAATTTTAATTACTAATTTTTTATATATTCAATAATTCAATTTTGATTATATACAATTATTTTCATTATGTAAACTTAATGTAAATAATATAATTAACAAAAATAATCTTAAAAAAATTCATTATGCAAAAGCTAATATTATAAATAAAAAATTAAGTAAAATACAATACATTTTAAAGATATAAAAAAATTAATATTAACATTATTAAAATACAAATAAATTAGGTAAATAATATAAAAAATATTCAAAATCCAAAATATTAAAAAAAAATCAAGTTTTAGTGATCAATATCTATTTTGAACAATAAAAATGCCTTCTAATCTTCCAGAAACGTTAAAAAACGTTATAAAAAAGCTTGAAAACCACCCTATAAACATATATTAAAATCTCATTTTGGATTGTAAATAACTTTGTAAACATTTTTATGGGCCCATGTACAGTTTTATGTTTTAAATAAAATATATTCATTCCTTTTAATCAAAAAATTTCACCTTAGCCTATTAATGACCCATAGATGCACGTTTATAACTAAATGACTCGTTTAGCGAGTTAAGCACTGTTTAAAGTCCACAGTAACGGTCTTGGAGTAACTAGGGCGTTACACAAGCTCACCTCCGGAGCTGAGTTTTAAGGAGAGTGGTCGGTTTGGGTTGTCATCTATGCAGGGGTTGGGGCAGATGGGTGGGGTGGGGTGGAAGGTGGTGGTGGTGCTTGGCCAGTGGAGGAGCTTTGTTGGGAAGCCATGGCCGGGGCAAGTGGGTGGGGTAGGGTGGAAGGTGGTGGTGATGCTTGGCCAGAAGTGCAGACCTTTGTTGGGAAGCCATGGCCGAGGCAGGTGGGTGGGGTGGGGTGGAAGGTGGAGGTGGCGCTTGGCCAGCAGTGGAGGAGCTTTGTTGGGAAGCCATGGCCATCAGGCAGCTCTTGATACCAAGTGGAAAATGCCTTGAGTAAATATTTCCAGCACCTATATATATATACAAAGAGAGGCTCTTGATAAGGACATATATATTGAGGAAAACATGTTGGCATGTGTAAGTAATGGTTATTTGATGATAGGTGAGCCATTTTTCTCACATTTTTGGTATTTGATTATAGGTGCTCTTTTGCTCACGTTTTTGGTATGTATTGCAATAAAAAACTATCATATAGTTATAAGTGTTTCGTGGTAACGGTAACGGTAACGGTAACGGTAGTATCCCTTAATTCTATATAGATGTATATGTAGATGTTATGTATATATGTTCACTACTACAAAGAAGGATTTTCTCTGCGGTTTTTTACTTAATACACTGCAGTTTTTGAGAGTATTGTAAAGCGCAGTGTATTCGATCGCAGAGAAAAGTATTGCGAAAACCGCAAAGAAAAGCAACATCTTTCTTTACAGTTGTGTTGAAAAATCCGCAGAGAAAGATTACTTTTCTCTGCGGTTGTGTTAAATAAACCGCAAAGAAATAACATCTTTCTTCGCGGTTTTTTCAACAAAACTGCAAATAAAGTTTTTCTTTCTGTGCGATTTCTTTAATACAACCGCAAAGAAAATATATATTTTAATTAATTTTAATTACTAATTTATTATATATTCAACAATTCAATTCTAATTATATACAATTATTTTTATTATGTAAACTTAATGTAAATAATATAATTAACAAAAATAATCTTAAAAAAATTCATTATGTAAATAATAAAAAAATATATGTAAAAATTAATATTATAATATAAAAAATTAAGTAAAATACAATACATTTTAAAGATATAACATAATTAATATTAACATTATTATAATACAAATAAATTAGGTAAATAATATAAAAAATACTCAAAATAAAAAATATTAAAAAAATTAAAAAAATAATCAAGTTTTAGTGATCAATACATATTTTGAACAATAAAAATGTATTCTAATCTTCCACAAACGTTCAAAAATATTATAAAATAGCTTGAAAATCACCCTATTAACAGACATTAAAATCTCATTTTGGATTGTAAATAACTTTGTAAACGTTTTTATGGGCCCATGTACAGTTTAATGTTTTAAATAAAATATATCAATTCCTTTTAATCAAGATTTTTCACCTTAGCCTATTAATGACCCCTAGACGCACGTTTATAACTAAATGACTCGTTTAGCGAGTTAAGCATTGTTGGTCTTGGAGTAACCAGGGCGTTACACAAGCTCACATCCGAAGCTGAGTTTTGAGGAGAGTGGTCGATTTGGGTTGTCATCTGTGTAGGGGTTGGGGCAGGAGGGTGGGGTGGGGTGGGGTGGAAGGCGGTGGTGGTGCTTGGCCAGTGGAGGAGCTTTATTGGGAAGCCATGGCCGAGGCAGGTGGGTGGGGTAGAGTGGAAGGTGGTGGTGGTGCTTGGCCAACAGTGGAGGAGCTTTGTTAGGAAGCCATGGCCGGGGCAGGTGGTGGTGGCGCTTGGCCAGCAATGAAGGAGTTTTTTTGGGAAGCCATGGCCGTCGGGCAGCTCTTGATACCAAGTGGAAAATGCCTTGAGTAAATATTGCCAGCACCTATATATATATATATTGTACGCCCTGGTTTTCCCACGGGCTATTAGCAAGCTGAGATATGGCCTAATCATGAGATACGACCTAATCATGTCTACCACGTGGACATCCCCAAGACCGGAGCTGCCATAGAAAGATCCTACCTCCTCAGCTCGAGGTAACCTAAGGGTTCGCCAAGATTAGACTAAGTTTGGACTCTGAAGGCCACAGGTCGAGGGAAGCATCCAGCTCGTGGTGCGGGCTAGAGTTGGAGGCTGTGACCTTTTATAAAGTCAACCACGCAAGGTAAACGTGCATATATCAGACATCACGTGTCTGATATATCCCTGACTTCTCGGACACGCAGCATGAACGTGCGCATTTTGGCACCCACGACTGGGTTGGGCCGTGCGGCCCATTATCCCCTTACCTATTGATTAGACCACACTTCATGTGTCAGGTTTTAAGAATTAATCATGAATGTCACAGAGTTGACATGATAGGTAAGAAGGTCAAGGGATGACCTTCTTACCAATTCCCAGGTGCCCTCTCCTATAAATATGGAGACCCTGGGAGTTGCAAAGGGTTGGATTCTATTGTGTAAGAAATACCCTGTAAAAGAATACCAAGCATATAGCAATAATATCGACTGGTGGAGTAGAAGGATTTTAACATTTGAACTACCTAAAAACATAATTGTGTCACCAGCCCATTGTCAAAAGATCATTCATCTATTTCGGTTCAACATAAGCACTAATCCCTTCCTCTTATCTTCTTAATTACCTGTTGGCGAAGAACCGCGTCAACAGTTTGGTGCTTTCATTGAGAGCAAGTTAGATTGGTGTTGTCGCAAACATCCGCTATGGTGACCACTCGGTCTAAACACGGTAACGAGACGGAACAGCATGATGGGCAGGAGGCTCATCATATCGCCGTCCCCGGTGAACAAATTCCTGAGGTCCAACAGTGGCCGGGCAAGCAGCCGGTGGGCCAGGATGACACTGGAAGTTCGGCGCCCCGGCCACCTAATCCAAACCCAGATTATTACACTGCGGTAGAGATGGAGAATGCTCAGCTGAGGAGCCAACTAGAAAAGGCTAATCAATAGATCAAGGATGTGTTGGCTCGACTACCCCCTCTTACAACCGACGCTAATGTCGGAAAGAGGCAAGGCGAGACTCATAAGTCCCGCCGGGGTAATCGGTCCAGGCCTAGCCGCTCGGACAGACCTCTGACAACTAACTCTATTCCCTCATCGCACCATCAAGAGGCAAACTTCAAAGAAGCACCTAGAGCCAAATAACAACAGTACAACCGTTCGGTCCGAACTTCAACTCCCAGCTCCCAACTAGCCTCGAGCGCGCCCAGGAGAGCTTGAGGAAATTCCAAAAGGAGATTCGGGGAGGGCTCACAGCATCAGCCCATCCCCACCAGCCGTCCTGCGCCTCGTCCAGATCGCCAGGCGCGGGACCCGCAGGTTGGCAGGGTCGCAAGGCCCCCACCTAACTTAATCCGCCCTGATGGAACCAGGATCGCATCTCCGGTCAGGCATCCTCCCTCACCAATAAGATATCCATCTCCACCTCGGCCCATCTGAGATATTCCAGCTTATGGAAGCATTGGGAGAAACCCGCCGTCCGCGGGACCTTCCCGACGTAGCAGGGCGCCGAGAGAAAGCCCGGATCCTCACCCCCAAAGGCGGACTCCGAGCTTTTCTAACGGGAGCTACTGGATCGGCAGTTTCCGGAGCGACCTCTCTGGCGGAGACCTGCGTCAGCGTTTAAGCTCGGCACAAAGTCCTCAAACCACCCCGGGGGCGACCTGGGAGATCGCCTTAACTCTCATAGAGGAGAGCCAGTTGGAGGTGACAGCCATGCTCGCTCAGGGGGGGACCTGTCTGAAGTACGTAACGGCGGGAATGCCCCAAATAACCTATCTCAAGATAGGAGGGGCAATAACCCACCAAATATGTACAATGGATCCGGAGCTGTTGAGCAGCCACGGAATAACCAAGGAAATCAGGACAAAACCCTCGAGCGCCTGGCTCAGATGGAGGAGCTGATGAGGAAGCTCCTGTCGGAGAAAGAAAAAGATGAATATGATTCGGGGGATGAAATTGAGCTCTTCGCCCCCAGCATAGCAGCAACGGCTTACCCACTTGGTTTCCGTATGCCGCACCTGTCGAAGACGGAGATCCGTCGGATCATCTGGGGATGTTCAACACCCTGATGATGGCCCACAACATTGGCCCCGAGCTGAGGTGTCTGATATTTCCCTCCACACTGACTGGGCCAGCCAGGCAGTGGTTCAAGCAAAGCAAAAGACAATCAATCATCTCCTGGAAGACTTTCTCGGCTGACTTCAAAAGGGCATTCCGAGCCTCCCAGGCTACCCGCGTCAAGGCCGATTCTCTGGCTAACGTAAGGCAGCAGCCCGATGAACCTCTGAAGGCTTACATGGGCAGGTTCGCGAGCGTCGCGGCTCGGCCCAGAGACGCGAATGACAGCTCCAAGCTCATGGCCTTGAGGACCGGGATCCTCATTGGAGGGGGACTCTGGAAAGATATACAAATGAAGGGAGTTAGCTCGGTGAACGAGTTCTTAAATAGGGCCCAGGAATGGATCAACTTGGAGGAGGCCGAAGCCTCAGCTGCAGGGACTAGCCAGGTCCCTGAGCAGCCCGCTGGAGTGGGGACGGAGGTCGTGACCGCGACCTAAAATGTCACACAGAACAACCAGCTCGGTGGAGGCAAAAGAAAGGGGAACGGTGAAGGCAGCCAGCAAGGCCCAAAGAAGAATAAGTCTGTAGACAAGTTTAAGCCCGTCTACGCGACTTATGCAGAGCTCACCCACTCTAGGGAGAACATCTTCCTAGATAACTCTACTCGCCTCCCCTGGAAGAGGCCGGAGCCATTAAAACACCAAAAGGGGAAGAGAGACACCTCCAAGTTTTGCCGTTTTCACAACGATGTTGGCCACAATACCGATGATTGTAGGCATTTGAAAGATGAGATCGAGACTCTCATCTGAGCTGGCCCCTTGGCCCAGTACGCGCAGAACAGGGTTCCAGCAAGTCGACCTGCTCCGGAAGTCCCGGTCAGTCAGCCCGGATCTCGGGTAGATTAGGACGTCCCTCCTCCCGTGATAGGAGGAGAGATATCCACAATATCTAGAGGTCCGCATTAAGCTGGCACGAGCAGGGGTGCCCAGAAGAGATACGTAAACGAACTCAAGGCGCATAATGGAGTAGAGTTCGTCCCGGTGCAGCGTCTGCCAAAGCAGCAACGATTGGAGAGGCAACCGATCATTTTTATAGAAGAAGATGCGGGCCATGTCCAGTTCCCTCATAACGACCCTCTGGTCGTAGCAGTTCAGCTCAATAATCGGAAGGTTAGGAGGGTGCCGATCGATAATGGGAGCTCGATATACCTTCTATTCCGGTCCACACTGAAGAAGATGGGTTTGACTGTCGCCGAGTTGAAGACGACCTCCATGATGCTGTATGGTTTTTCGGGAGAATGATCAGCGGCCATAGGGACTATCGAGCTGGTGATCACCTTAGGAGAAGGACCTCGGACAGTCTCCAAACTCCTCGAGTTTGTGGTCATTGACTGCTCCGCTGCATACAATGCTATTTTGGGACGACCCACACTCATAGCTTTTGAGGCCGTCACATCCGCTCGTCACCTCGCGATGAAATTCCATACTTCCATGGGAGTGTGCACAGTCTGTGGCGATCAGCTCGCTGCTAGGGAATGCTACAACATTTGCATGAAGGGAAAATCGAAACTCGGGCAGCTAGCAATGGCCATCCAGGTGGTGGAGAGGAATCTCAGGAACCCTTAGCTGATCCTGAGATTGAAAAACCTCAGAGCGCCGAAGGGGAAAATATCGTCTTAAGTGAGGATATTGACCCCCGAATAGGCGAGGACAGGTCCGAGCTTCAGGTTATTGAGGAGCTCGAGGAAGTAAGCATCGATCCGCAGAACCCTTCACGGATGGTCAAGCTCGGGAAAAAACTCTGTAGCAAGAGGAAGGCGGAGCTGACTAAATTTCTGCAGCGCAACCTGGATGTGTTCGCATGGTCCCACGAGGATATGGTGGGAATTAGTCCAAGTGTCATCATGCACACCCTTCATCTGGATAAAAGCATTCCTGCAAAGTCCCAGAAGCAAAGGCGCCCTAGAACAACCTGGGCTGAGGCCTTAGAGGAAGAAGTAGCCCGGCTCAAGAAATGCGGCTTTATTCGTGAAGCCAAGTTTCCAATTTGGGTCGCCAATCCCGTGCTGGTCCCGAAGCCCAACAGAAAGTGGCAGACTTGCATCGAATTCTCCGACTTGAATAAAGCCTGCCCCAAAGATTGTTTTCCATTGCCAAGGATTGACCAACTGGTGGATGCCACGGCGGGACACGAGCTCATGTCCTTTATGGACGCGTACTCAGGCTACAATCAGATCACCATGAATCCGGCGGACCAGGAGCACACCAGCTTCATGACCCCGACTAACGTTTATTGTTACAAGGTCATGCCATTCAGGCTGAAGAACGCCGGTGCTACGTACCAAAGGTTAGTAAATAGAATGTTCGCAAACCAGATCGGGAAGTACATGGAAGTGTACGTTGATGACATGCTAGTCAAGTCAAAGACTGCAGATAACCATGTTTTCGACCTGGAAGAATGCTTCAAGATACTACGGGAGTATAGCATGAGGCTTAATCCACAGAACTGCAATTTAGGAGTCGCATCGGGAAAATTCCTGGGTTTCATCGTCAATACTCGAGGAATTGAAGCAAACCCCGACAAGATCAGATCATTGCTCGAGCTTCCCTCACCCAGGTCGCGCAAAAATGTCCAAGGCCTAATAGGAAGGGTGGCAGCCCTTAATCGGTTTATTTCAAAATGCACCGATAAGTGCTTGCCATTCTACAACCTGCTCCGAGGAAATAAGAAGTTTGAATGGACAGAAGAGTGCGAAAGCGCTTTCCTCGACCTGAAGGCACATCTGGCCGAGCCACCCGTATTATCCAAACCAAAAGCAGGAGAGCCTCTTTTTCTCTACCTAGCTGTCACAGAGGATGCAACTAGTGCTGTATTGGTCCGAGAAGAAGACCGAGTTCAGAGACCTGTCTATTACATCAGCAAGAGACTTCTCAGAGCTGAATCCCGGTACACGTTGATGGAAAAATTGGCGTTCTGCCTTATCACGGCCTCTCGAAAGCTCAAGCCGTACTTCCAATCCCACTCAATACACATCATAACCGATCAGCCTTTAAGGCAGGTTTTGCAAAAGCCTGAAGCATCGGGACGTTTGTTAAAGTGGGCTATCGAACTCAGTCAGTTCGAGATTTTGTACACCCCACGAACTGCTATGAAAAGTCAGGCCCTGGCCGATTTTGTAGCAGAGTGCACAGGATTCCGGGAGGATCCTGTAGAAGACACACCCCAGGTCACCTCGGCCCAGGTGTCGTGGAGGATCTTCATGGATGGTTCATCCAATGAGAACGGCTCCGGGGCTGGAATCATTTTAATATCCCCTGAGGGACATAGATTCCACTCGGCGCTGAGATTCAGATTCAAGGCCTCCAACAACGAGGCCGAATACGAAGCTTTGCTGGCCAGGCTAAGAATAGCCCAGGAGCTGAAGGCGAGCTCCGTCCAGTGCTTAAGTGACTCCCAGCTCGTGGTAAACCAGGTTCTGGGTGAATATCAGGTACGAGGACCCAAGATGGCTGCCTACCTAGCAAAGGTAAAAGTTGAACTGTCCGCGTTTGGGCGAGGCTCAATCGAGCAGATACCTCGGGAGCAGAACGCTAACGCAGACGCTCTTGCCAACTCACCACCTCCGGGGAGACGGAGGCTCTGGGGTTAGTTCTGGTAGAGTTCTTGGAAAAACCAAGTATAGAAGAAGCCCGGGCGGAGGTCGAGATGATCGACGCTAGGCCGACCTGGATGACCCCCATCCTTGAGTATCTCACCGAGGGGAAGCTACCTGAAGGGCGTAATGATGCGCGGCGAGTACTGTACCAGGCCCCAAGGTATACGATGGTGGACGGGGTGCTATACCGACGTGGGCACCCCTACCTCTCCTACGATGTGTTCTTCCAGGCGAAGCAAAGGCCATCCTGCAGGAAGTGCATGAGGGTTTTTGCGGAGATCACACTGGGGGGCAAAGCTTGGCCCTAAAGGTCCTGAGGCAAGGATATTACTGGCCCACTCTGTCCAAGGATTCGATCTCGTATGTCAAGAAGTGCGACAAGTGCCAGCGATTCGCCACCGTTGCCCGAGCTCCCCTGGTCGAGCTGAAGATGATCTCGTCCCCATGGCCGTTTGCAGTTTGGGGGATCGACTTGGTTGGCGCCCTCCCTACTGGAAAAGGCGGGGTCCGTTACGCCGTGGTGGCCATCGACTACTTTACGAAGTGGGCTGAGGCAGAACCTTTGGCAACGATAACTTCCAAAAAAGTCCTCGACTTCGTGGTTAAGAGCATTATCTGCCGATTCGGGTTGCCCAAGAAAATTGTTTCTGATAATGGGACTCAATTCGACAGCGACCTCTTCACCAAATTTTGCGAAAGGTACGGAATTATGAAAAGTTTCTCCTCCGTGGCCTATCCTCAGGCGAATGGCCAGGTCGAGGCCGTTAACAAGACGTTAAAGGCGAGCCTCAAGAAGAGACTAGACGAAGCAAATGGGGTCTGGCCAGAACAGCTCCCCCAGGTTCTGTGGGCATACCGGACCTCGCATCGGACTCCTACGGGTCATACTCCTTTCTCCCTGACCTTTGGGAGTGAGGCAGTCCTCCCTGTGGAGATTAAGGTACTTTCGCATAGAGTCCAGGAATATGACCAGGATCGCAACCACGAGCTACTTAGCGCTTCCCTTGACTTGGTTGATGAAAGACAAGAAGATTCGCAACTCCAGATCGCACATTACCAGCAAAAAATCGCTCGTTATTTCAACTCAAAAGTCAAAAAGCGCGCCTTTAGCATTGGCGACTTGGTCCTCAGGAGGGTTTTCTTAGCCGGTAAGGATCCCAAAGATGGAGTATTGGGACCAAACTGGGAAGGGCCATATCAAGTCATCGAGGTCATTAAAGAGGGAACTTACAAACTAGCTTGGCTTAATGGAGGGGCAGTCCCACGAACTTGGAACGCCATCCACTTGAAGAAATATTATCAATGACCCCCTTGTAAGGCCTAAAAGGCCATCTTTTTATGTATTACACAATGAGAATTAACTTTTCGTTTATGATTGTACATATTTACAAGTGTAATCTAAAGTAACCACGAAAGACTGTAATGCCCCGGATTCCCTAATGTGGTTTAACGGCTGGATTTGTAGGCCGGGAGGGCCATAACTGCTTAATTATGCCATTTAAATGTGTTTATGCATGTTTATGAGAATTATATTATCATATGATGTTAAATGCATGCATGTGAGTCCACATTTGTTTACAGGGGTATTCTGGTAATTTGGCCCGTTGAGGGTATAATTGAATATTTGTTTGTATGATAATGATATATTGTGAGACCACATTATAATGTGGATTGGTTCGAGTTTTCCGACATGAGACGATCTTTGAACATGATTTATCGGTTTGGTCATAATAGGTTTGAGCTCGAGGCTCGGGGTGAGTCTCGGGGTGTTATTAATGACTATAGCGTTACCGGGGATTTTAGGGTAACGGGATGTGAATCATTAGTGTTTGAGGATTTTGAGATTAGCGGGTGTTGGGAAGCGTTAGTTATAATTAACGGGTTAAGCGGGAAGTACCAATTTTTCCCTTGGGGTGGCTTAGAGGCTTAAGTTGACACAAGGGGTATTTTGGTCTTTTTGGGAGGATATATGTGACATAAGTGGATTGGAAGGCTGTGGAAAAAATAGAACAAAACAGAGGCTCTATCTTCTCTTCCCGTACCTTCCCATAGCTTCATCTTCTCCATTGCCTTCTTTGAGAGTTTTGTGTTCTTGGTGGTAATTCAAGCTAGAGGAACTTAAGGCTGGGTTGGAGCACTTGTGTTAGCCTGTGAGGGAGGCTTAAAGCTAGTCTCAAGGTGAGTTTTGGTCATTAATTTCAGCTGGTGCTCTGTTTTGCTTATAGTTTTTAGTTCATGGATTTTGATGTGGGGAGTGAGGATTAAAGGGAGTTTTATGTTGTTTTGATTGGGGTTTAATGTGAGTGAGCTAAGGTTGTTATTTGGGGGTTTAATTACATGTTTGGAGGAGGTTTTATGATGGTTTGAAAGGCTGGTTTGAGAGAAAAACGCACAGGGGGGAAATCTGGTTTGTGCGTGGGCTAGTTGCTAAACTGGGCTGGGTGCCGCGGCACAGCTTTTGCGTGCCGCGGCCCATGCGCGTCTGGCAGATGGGGGCCTCTTAGTTTGGGGGCGTGCCGCGGCACAGCTTTTGGGGGCCGCGGCCCATACGGCCAAACTTGCTAGAAAGTGGTTTTTAGCTTAGGGACACAAACCATAGGCCTCGGGGTTGAACCTAGTACCCGATTGGGTAGTGTATGAGGTCTCGGGGGCTGGGATTTGGTTTGGGAACCCTCGGTTATCATTTTATTGATGAATCCTATATTTTGGTTATGACCAGGTGACCGTCAAGGATTTTAAAGGTTGATCGTTCTCAGGGGTCGTTCATATTATAATTCTCACTCGAACCAGAGGTAAGAAAACAATGTAAGAATATAGTTGCACCCTGTATAGATATATGGCATGTTTGGTTTGATATTTGAGGCATGCTGGTTGATATATGTGGACATGGATTACATATTAAATGCTATTGAACGTTGATTACCTGCTTGAGACACTGACTAGTCAGGGACCGACTCTAAAGTCGAGAATCACGCATTGAATGGCTCTATAGCATTACTGCCAGACCGACCCTAGGGTCGAGGAACTTATAAGCGCTTGCCTGGCTTACAACCAGATGAATATAGTCAAGGTATATGACCCCGGTGACTGTTTGTCACATGGCTAAGGGACGTTGTCTATAGTTTCGACTCCAGAGTCGTGAGGAAGGTTATGTTGGTGACCAATCACCATACACCTGTCCTAAACAACTTACGAAAGATTCATTTTTTAGTTAAGCCCTGGTGACCCTATCGTCACATGGCTAGAGGGAGCGATGCTCATTATTGTGACTTTTGGCTATTGTCACCTATTTGTTGGACTGATAGTCCTGAATGGTTATTGTGATCGTTGTTGATATTATATCATGTTTTATTATGTTTTCTTGCTGGGCCTTGGCTCATGGGTGCTATGTGGTGCAGGTAAAGGTAAGGAAAAGCTTGGCCAGCCTTGAGTGGAGAGCTTGGGCGATGTAATGTACATACAGGGCCGCTTGATCGCCACGGTCAAGGAGTTCTCAGAGGGACTAGGGGTTTACCCTATTTTTGCCGCTTAGGCCGGCGGGGATTGTATATTTGGAACTGTAGCAACTCTTTTGTAACATGAACTACTTGTAAACATTTTAAAAAGGCTCATGAGCAGTTTATTTACTTAATGAAAATTGCTCTTTCCTTTTTACTGGTTTTACACCTTAACCTGTTAATGACACTTAGATCACGTTTTTAACCAAAGGACTCGGGTAGCGGGTCAAATTTCCGGTTCACCGTAACTGTTCTGGGGTAACCAGGGCGTTACAAAGACCCTTTCCCAGTTACTTGGGGGGCATATGGTACCTGGATATAACCAGGTCGCCTTAAAGACTTAGAAGTTAATTCAAATTGATTGATCGTTGTTTTTCTTAAAAAATGCGAGATATTGATAAAGGATTAACGTGAACTAAGCTCTACCCTGGATACAACCAGGTTCTAAAACTTAGAAGTTAATTTAAATCGATTGATTGTTGTTTTTCTTAAAGAGCACGAGATATTGATAAAAGTTAACACGAACTAAGTTTTCAAATTAAGTTCCTAGACATAACCAGGTCATAAAACTTGGAAGTTAATTTAAATCGATTGATCGTTGTTTTTCTTAAAGAGCACGAGATATTGATAAAAGTTAACACGAACTAAGTTTTCAAAATAAGTTCTTGAACATAACCAAGTCATAAAACTTAGAAGTTAATTTAAATCGATTGATCGTTGTTTTTCTTAAAGAGCACGAGATATTGATAAAAGTTAACACGAACTAAGTTTTCAAATTAAGTTCCTGGACATAACCAGGTCATAAAACTTAGAAGCTAATTTAAATCGATTGATCGTTGTTTTTCTTAAAGAGCACGAGATATTGATAAAAGTTAACACAAACTAAGTTTTCAAATTAAGTTCCTGGACATAACCAGGTCATAAAACTTGGAAGCTAATTTAAATTGATTGATCGTTGTTTTTCTTAAAGAGCACGAGATATTGATCAAAATTAACACGAACTAAGTTTTCAAAATAAGTTCCTGGACATAACCAGGTCATAAAACTTAGAAGTTAATTTAAATCGATTGATCGTTGTTTTTCTTAAAAAGCACGAGATATTGATAAAAATTAACGCGAACTAAGTTTTTCAAAATAGTAACTAAAGTGCGTAAAGGCAAAAGGAAGTAAACCAATTAAAAGTAAAAATTAATTGTCTCGAGGTGGAAACACCTCATGCAAAGTTACAACAAAAAAAAATGAGAATAATAAAAGAGTGGATGCAAAATGGAAAGGCCCTAGGCTCCACCAGTCGGCCCCGTGGAGGTCACCGTCTCGCCCTCCTGCTCGGCCACGACGGAGGCTTCCCCGGTCTCAGAAGGTGCATCTTTCTGGAGGCGAGCTTTAAAATCCTCCAGCAAGGGCTCCCAGACGTCTGCTCCCAAGAAGGAGAAATCGCCATTAGAGTTGTAGATCCAGCAGTGGTAGAGCATGTCCTCCATGGCGGTGCTGGAGGCTGCCTTCTCGGCTTCCAAGGCGGCCTTGGCCTCCTCAGCCCCAGCCTTCGCAGTGTCTAGCTCTGCCCGAGCAGCAGCAAGGGCGACTTTGGTAGCCTCGACCTCTTGAAGCTTTTTTCGGCTTCTTCCAGCTCGGCCTGCGCGGCCGCCAGGGCATCCTTAGCCATCTGCAAGGAAGTCTGGTGGGCAGCCACAACCGCCTGATGCTCGCCCCTCATATCCCCGAGCTGGGCCTTGGTCCTGGCTATGCTCCGGTTAAGGGCCAAGGCGCTCTGCAAAAAACGGAGAGGCAACTGCCTTAGAAAAAAAAAGGGAGAAAGGAAAAACAGGGCAAGGCTTGATAATCAAAAATCATAAAAGGGTAAGGTCAGCTTACCGTTAGGGCCATGCCCAATGAAGATTCCAGTACGCCCACCGGGATCCTTATTTCGATGGCCCTGAGCTCCCTCTCGTTGAAACGGTAAAAGTGGCTAACGGCGTAGTTCGCCATCTCATACACCGTCCCCCGAAAGACGTCTGGAATCTTCTCCAGGTCCTAGGGGTCAACCGGGATGCGCACCTCGGGAGGCACAATCGCCGAAGCCCCGAGCTCCGCCTCTGTGTCCCGGATGAAGGCCGGAGCTCGCAGAGGGGGTGGGGGGCATGCTCCCCCCTGCAGCAGGAGGTGCAGTTTCCTTGACCTGGGCGGCTGGGGGCTACTCTTTCTCCTTTGCAGGAGACTTGGTTGGGGTCCCGGCGGCTTTCTTCGCCATCCAGAGCTTCTTCATTTTGGGCCCAGAGGCCCCAGCTGAGGAGTTCCCCCGGGTGAACACAGCCCGCAGATTTTTTCCCCCGGGCTGAGACATCTCCTCTGGCAAAACAAAGATATGGTTAGTACACAAGTTAGTAGTCATGCAAAAACAAAAACAAAAGGAAAAAAAAGCGAAACTCAAGTATATATATACTAAATGGAATCCTACCCCCCGAGCTAGAAAAAGAATCTATGGTTACGACCATCAGCCCCAGAGCTTTCGCGGGGGAATCTAAGGCAATTATTTCTCGAGCTGGCGCAGGTTCTGGATTCGAGGTTGTCCCAGGACTAGACTCTTCTATGTATTTCCTAAGACTTGGAGCTACGGCACCCTCCCGGAGAGATGGCCATGACCGAAGGTTAGTCCCATACTCCTCGAATAGGACCGACCTAAAGGCTAGGGTGTTGTCTACAACTACGATACCCCTAGGGCGGCTACTTTCATAATCCAACACGAGCTGGTCAACGCAGTGGAGCAGGGTTTCATCGAAGTCCAGGTCACTTCGATGACGTTGGACGATCTGTCTGGGATTGAACCTAGCTAGCCGGGGGTCTGTAGTGGCCCTATCTAAGTTCCTAAACATATAAGGGTTACCTTGGCCGGAGGGACCTGCAGCTGCTCCGGACCGGATCCTCTCCTCGTCCGTTCTTTGGGCGACCTCCAACCCCCGCTTCCTCGTCCTCACGAGGGGCACCTCGTCCTCCTCATTCTCATCCCCCACGACCTCCTCCACGATGATAGGCCTCATATCGCGAGCTGGGGGAAGCACCCGGGGCCTCCTCAGGTTCAGAGTCTGGCCTAGGGAGATCAGCTTACAGGCCAGCATCGTCTTGTCTGTCATGAGCTGACGATAGTCCTTTTCACTGGGGGGCAAGCCCGCCAGTGTCTCGTACTGGCTCTCGAGGATCACAAACTTCTCTGTCCTCACGAAGATAGTTGCAGAATTATTTTAAGTCAGAAATGGATATAGGGGGAGCTAACCGATACTTAACTTACCAGCTAAGGTTGAAAGGCACTTACGAGGACGGTTGAAGTAGTGCAGCTCGCAGTTTCGGAACCCCGTCGACATAAAGAATTGATCTTTGAAGTCGTTGGGGTGGCTGGGCAGCTCGATGACCGCAACCGTGTTGGGGAACCGGGTTAAGTAATAGAACCCGTCACCTCTCCCCCGCTGCTCCGGGCTGGCCTTGAGGCAGAAGAAATACAGAATGTCTGCAGGAGTGGGGACCTCCCACTCCTATTTCAAGAACAAGTATCTTAACCCCGCCAACAAACGGTAAGAGTTGGGGGGGAGCTGGAATGGGGCCAACCTCACATAGTTGAGGAAATCGGCGAAGTACTAGTCCAACGGGAGGAAGGCCCCCGCCTTGAAATGTTCATCGCTCCAGGCCGAGAACACCTCATCAAGCGGCGCACAGCTCCGCTCGCCTTCTAAGGGAGGCCGGGCAATCACGGTTCCACTCCCCAGCTCGATGTTATGGGAGAGGAATATTTTGTTTACCCTCACCTGGTCAATGATCTTCGAGACAATCTTCTCCGCCTCAAAGAACGTTTCGGGGGCCACCTCGAGCTCTCATTCCACTGCTGGCCCGAAGTTGGGAATCGGGGATTCAGCCATCACCTCATTTCCCTTGTTTTGTTGGGAGGACGACCTGCCTACGGACTTCTTGGGAGCGTTCTTCTTGGGTCCCATCTAGTCGCCTAGCGAACAAAAAGAAGAAATTTTAGAAGAAGGCGACCTAAAAATGGAGAAAAATCTGAATGTGTTTCCTTGACACGAGCTGAGGTAAGCCCAGCCCGTGGAGAGTGAGACCACGCGGTTCTATGAACACGCGCTTGTGCTCCCAATAGATCCCCGATTACTCAGAATTCGTGTGTCAGGAGGGTCAGGATAGAATTTTCCTTGAAAGGAAAGTTTCAGTAGGCAAGAAAGGCAAAACCGCCTGTGAAGCGTGTCCCCTAAGCTACCCAGTTTTGCACCCAAAATACTGGGTACTTTAAACCAGCATACCTAAAATCCTACCCAGAAAAGTTCCCCAGAAAACGCACCCTATAAACAATGCTCCCAAATGGTCTTCTACTGTAAACGATACCCTAACCTAAAAGGCTTTTACCCTTCATGCCCACAAAAAACCAACAAAACCTTGCATGTGGCTACAGTAAATATTTACCTAAGCTACAGTGAAAAATAATTTCAAAACATGCACAGTCAGGAGACTTACAGAATGTTCTGGTTGAGAAGAGGATGAAGGGATTGCCTAGGTTGGGGCTTCGTCGGAGTAGTTGATTCCAAAGCTTTGAAGGGGCCCTTACACCTGAACTTCTTGAGTGCTGGGAATGGCAGCTGGAAGGAAGAGGGTTTTTTCTTTTGAAAATGAAGAGAGAAGAAGAAGAAAATTTCTGAAAAATTTAAAATGAACGGGTGGCCCATGCGTAAGGTGGCCACCCCTTTTTTATACATGAAGGGCCACGTAAGGAGGGTCGTTGGATTGCCCTGATGTGGGATCCAAGGCTCTCCACTCGAAAGATGAAACGATGGCTGAGTATAGGCTAGGCCATTAAAAGCGGTTCTCGGAAGACGTACCGTCACCAACCATGATGTTCCACGTATTCGGCGCCTGCGTAAAATGTGGAATATGAAGAGTTCATGGGGAAGCCTAAAAGCCCCTACTATGGCCCTATGCGACGTCGTGTACCACGAGCAGGGGCTTGGGGGGAAAATGTATGCCCTGGTTTTCCCACGGGCTGTTAGCAAGCTGAGATACGGCCTAATCATGAGATACGGCCTAATCATGTCTACCACGTGGACATCCCCAAGACTGGAGCTGCCATAGAAAGATCCTACCTCCTCAGCTCGAGGTAACCTAAGGGTTCGCCAAGATTAGACTAAGTTTGGACTCTGAAGGCCACAGGTCGAGGGAAGCATCCAGCTCGTGGTGCGGGCTAGAGTTGGAGGCTGTGACCTTTTATAAAGTCAACCACGCAAGGTAAACGTGCATATATCAGACATCACGTGTCTGATATATCCCTGACTTCTCGGACACGCAGCATGAACGTGCGCATTCTGGCACCCACGACTGGGTTGGGCCGTGCGGCCCATTGTCCCCTTATCTATTGATTAAACCACACTTCATGTGTCAGGTTTTAGGAATTAATCATGAATGTCACAGAGTTGACATGATAGGTAAGAAGGTCACGGGATGACCTTCTTACCAACTCCCAGGTGCCTTCTCCTATAAATATGGAGACCCTGGGAGTTGCAAAGGGTTTGATTCTATTGTGTAAGAAATACCTTGTAAAATAATACCAAGCATATAGTAATAATATCGACTGGTGGAGTAGAAGGATTTTAACCTTTGAACCACCTAAAAACATAATTGTGTCACCAGCCCATTTTCAAAAGATCATTCATCTATTTCGGTTCAACATAAGCACTAATCCCTTCCTCTTATCTTCTTAATTACCTGTTGGCGAATAACCGCGTCAACATATATATATAAAGAGAGGCTCTTGATAAGGACTGACATATTGAGGAAAACGTGCTGGCATGTGTAAGTAATGGTTATTTGATGATAGGTGAGCCATTTTTCTCACGTTTTTTGTATTTGATTATAGGTGCTCTTTTGCTCACGTTTTTGGTTTGTATTGCAATAAAAAACTATCATATAGTACATAAGTGTTATGTGGTGATGGTAACGATAACAGTAGTATCTCTTAATTCTATATAGATGTATATGTACATGTAGATGTTATGTATATATGTTCACTAATAAAAAAAAAGGCTTTTCTGTGCGGTTTTCTTACTTAATACACTGTGATTTTTGGGAGTATTGTAAAGCACAGTGTATTCGGCTGCAGAGAAAAGTATTGCGAAAACCGCAGAGAAAAGCCACATATTTCTCTGCAGTTGTGTTGAAAAACTGCAGAGAAAGATTACTTTTCTCTGCGGTTGTGTTAAATAAACAGCAAAGAAAGAACATCTTTCTCCGCAGCTTTTTCAACACAACTGCAGAGAAAGTTTTTCTTTCTCTGCGGTTTCTTTAATACAACCGTAGAGAAAACCTTTATTTTTTAAAAATAACTTTAATTACTAATTTTTTATATATTCAATAATTCAATTATGATTATATACAATTATTTTCATTATGTAAACTTAATGTAAATAATATAATTAACAAAAATAATCTTTTAAAAAAAATTATTATGTAAATAATAAAAAAAATTATGTAAAAACTATTATTATAATATAAAAAATTAAGTAAAATACAATACATTTTAAAGATATAACATAATTAATATTAACATTATTAAAATATAAATAAATTAGGTAAATAAGATAAAAAATACTCAAAATCCAAAATATTAAAAAAAATCAAGTTTTAGTAATCAATACCTATTTTGAACAATAAAAATGTCTTCTAATCTTCCACAAACATTCAAAAACGTTATAAAAAAGCTTGAAAATCACCATATAAACATACATTAAAATCTCATTTTGGATTGTAAATAACTTTGTAAACATTTTTATGGGCCCATGTACAGTTTTATGTTGTAAATAAAATATATTCATTCCTTTTAATCAAGATTTTTCACCTTAGCCTATTAATGACCCCTAGATGCACGTTTTGTAACGCCATAATTTCTCATAAATTACCGAGAACACAGCGTTGGATCATAATTCATAAATATTGCTTATTTATTGAATAAAAACTTGAAAATAAATACATGGATCCATCGTTTTACAAAAATAAAATAATTGTCTTTAACATAAAAATGAGCAACATTTAAATAAAACTTTAAAATAAACTTTCTTTAATAAAAATAAATAAATAATTAGGCCCGCTTGATCTTCCTCAACTATATGGTCCCCACGAGTACATCACGAAGCTCTTAGGTCCCACTCGCCACCGGCCTTTCTATCATCAATTTCCTGAAATAAAAACATCATAAGGAGTGAGCTTCTAAGCCCAGTAAGTAAAATACATACAAAAGTTAGTCATATAATCAAACATAACACAAATTCACAAGAGTCATACAAATACAAACTTCTAGGTCATATCATAGCTTAAGTCATAATTATGCGTCATAAATCATAAATCATACTCTAAATCATAAGTCATAGGTCATAAGTCATAAGTCATAGATCATAAGTCATAAGTCATACTCATAATCATAACTATAGGTTATAGGTCATAAATCATAATCATAACTATAGGTCATAATAACAAGTCAGATATAATAAAAAGATAAGTGTTTATACAAGGGGTGGCAATTAAGCCCTAGACAAAAGTCTGTCATACACCGGACATAGGTCCGTCATAAAGTTTTGGCAATCGAGCCTACCAGACATAGTCCGTCATACATCATTGAACACCTTAGGTCCAGACACACTTACCCCTTTATTGTACCTGAAATGTTAGGTCATACAAACATAAATTATATCATAAACTACATAAACTAAGTCATAATACTAAACTATCTAATTTTCCTTACCAAAAACTGAAATATTGGAGACAATAGCGGGATTGAAACTCCTAAAACCAAACATAAAGAAACCATAAGTTTCTAAAGAAAATAAGATGAAGAGAAGATCTAAACCATCAATATAAGAACTTACCAAAATCCTTATGTTTCAAAGGAATTGAACACCTAACCAAAACTCACTATCACAAGTTAGGATTTGAAGAAAAATGAAAGAATAATAGAAACTAAACCTGAAGATAATGAATACCTTGGATAGCTTAGAACCTCGATCTATACCTCGAACACCGAAATCACACAAAAACTCACTTCCAAGTGTTTATAAAAGCTTTAGATTTGAAAAGCTTTAACCCCAAAACCCTAGTGTTTCTCTCTAGAATAATCTTAACAGCTTGGAGGCTCTGAACTGTGCTTGAATGATATGAATAGAATGGCTGAGTGAAGGGTCTTATTTATAGAGTTCAAGGAGTAAAACTAACTACTTTAAAATGAATAAATAAATGAATAAATTTGAATTATTTGTTTAACAGATGCCCAGAACTCGGTCAAAAACGTCATGAACGAGTCAAGGTTGTTGATGATGGTTTTTAGTTCAGAATTCTACGAAATTCAAAAATTGGCCACTGGAGCCGATATATCGCCTAGGGTAGGCGATATATCTCCCATACCATGATATCGAGGGTCCGTGGTTTCGTTCGTGCGAAGTCGACATGTTTTCCATACCAATCATAGGCAATATATCGGCCCTTATAGCTATGATATATCGGCATACGCTGATATTTCAAACACGTTTGTGCACATTTCAGGATAATTTGAAATTGATTAAAACTACTTTGATTGAGTAAAACGTGATCCTAACAGATAATGGAAGGTTCTAAAGCTTCTAGATCTTTCTTTATTTTTTCTCAGCCCCAGAGAAAACCACTTGTTAAAAGAGTCTTGGCCATTTTGATTAGGCATATCAAAAAGATTGTCTCCAAATGCATATCGTCCCACAACCTTCTTTTTAGACTTCACAGCATTCAAATGTTTGATATCCTCAGAAGAAGATGATCCAAATTGGTTCACAAAAGGAGATTGCAAAACTGTAGTAGGCTTTGGATTTCTTTTGCCAACCAGCAATGGGTGTTGCCATAACAACTTCCTAAAAACAAAAATGATATGAAAAACTCAATAAAACAACTACCGAATACATATTGCAAAGAAAAAAAATACAAAATCTGCCTTGTTTAGTTACCTTTTTCTTTGACAAATCACCAACAACTGCATGAACAATTTTATCAAAAATCTCCACATTCATGTTATTAAACATATGAGCCTCTTCTTCTAGATCTTTAACAATATCAGCTACATCATCATGAAGTGACAATATTCTATAGCAAAATAGAATTTAAAAAATTAATAAAGAAATACATGAATACATTAACTTGAAAAAATACATATGATGAAACAAAAATAACCTGGTCATTGCTGTCTTCATCAAAAAAATATTTCTTAATAATATCATCACATGCAACATCTTAAAAAATTTAACAAATATAAAAATTAAAAAACATATATAAACATCACTAACCAATTACAAACACCATAATAATAAAAAAAAAGACAAACTATAAAAAAAAGTTCAAGGTATAATAAAGAAGAATAATTGTCAAATAAACATTCCAAAATACATAAGTTTACAAAAACATCACAGAGTTTATAGATGCTCAGGAAAAAGTCTTGTACAAAACTAACTTAGAAATTTAAAGTTTACAAATTAATAACAAAAGGTTTACAAAACAAGCATTCTAAACTTTCTCTTCTACTTCTCATACTCCAATGGAAACAAAATCAGATTCCTATCAAAAAGGAAAAACAAAAATTAATAAAAAGAAAACATTAATAATATATATTAACAAAAATATAAACATTTATAAAATATAAAATAAAAATAACAAAACAACCAAACAATAAAATTAATATTTTGATAAGT
Organism: Humulus lupulus; assembly: GCF_963169125.1. Lineage (NCBI taxonomy): Eukaryota > Viridiplantae > Streptophyta > Magnoliopsida > Rosales > Cannabaceae > Humulus > Humulus lupulus. Next base: position 50,483,159 of record NC_084800.1, on the reverse strand, counting down.
ATAAATACATTTGTTTCTTCAATATCATTCCCAGTAGTCTTCTCATTCTTATTTACTGTATTATTCTTGTCATCTTCAATTACAATATCTCCAGCAGCATCTTCTTGCATTGCTTGAATGCATTTATCAAAAACTTGGGTAAAACTTTCATTTTCAAAAAACTTATCATTTTCCTTTAAAACACCACCACCACCACCAGAAGTATCACCAACATCATCCTTCCTCCCAAAAAAACCCTTCACATCAGCCTCAATGCCACTTATTCCACCAGAACAGTCAGCTCCCACAAAACCACCATCAACATGATCAATATCATCATTAATACCACATGATTTTGGCCTCAACTGACCTAAGATTTCCATGACTGCCTTGTGTCTTAAATCTTGATCATTTTTCAAATTAACCAACATCTCCATCAATGCCCCATGTCTAGATTCACTAGCAGACTTTAACATTGCAATTTCCTTAGACATATTGTTACAATTCTTTTAACAATCATCCACAATAATTTTCAGATCAGAAAAGCCAAATGTCACACAAGGAACATAAGATGATGAAGGAGCCTCATTTGTTGGTTTCTTTAAAGGAGCAACAAAATCATCATCCTCAAATTCAACAACATTCAAATCCTTGTTGCACTGGAAAAAATCTTCAAGCTTGAAGGCATTGTTCTCTTCATTAGTGGGCAAAACTTTAACAATTTTGGTGTGCAAAACTTTAACAATTTTGGTGTGCAAATAACAAATCAGTAAAACCAGTTTACAAAATAAAAAAATCAAATAAATTCATAAATAAAGAAAAACAAAAAAATTAAAAATTATCTTATGTAATGAAAACACATTCCTCTCAAGCTCCTTATGAGATGGGATTGCAACAGATGACAAATTTATAATCCTAGGCAGACCACAACTAACCTTCTCACAATAAGTTCCCTCTAAACTAGGAATTGATTCGTAAATGAAAACTTGGAAAACAAATGGCAATCCGTTCAACTTATAGGTTAGGTAAGAACCTTGTCTAGTAATAACAACTTCATTTCGCCTTAAAAGATCTCTCAATAATGAGAGAGTCACATTAAAAATATCCTTACCCCATGGAAAATGATTAAAACCACCACTATCACAAAGATACAAGTCAGTTTTTCAATGTTCTTCTCATTTTGCCAAACATACAAAAAGTTAGTGATGAGGTAAAGTACAACCATCCTAACAGCCTCATCATCATTATCAAAATTGGCAGCCTTAAACATTTCTTCAACAGTAATTCTTGAAATGCCCTGTGTATGGTCACCAAAAAAATTTAGAATACAATCCAATAGGATTACTATTCTTAATTCCACCTCTATTAATGTCACCAAACACATTTAACCCAGTCAATAACCCAAATTCTGTTGGAAAAAACTCATTGTAGGATCTTTATTTATTTTCATGCAATTTACATATTATCAAACAAACATGCAAATTCCTAGAACATGCTCCTATGAAATTGATACAAATACAGAGTAAAGTAAAAACTTACATTACGCAGCGGAACTGGAACAACTCCTTCCTTCAATCTCTCTAACCCTTGATTCCTTTCTGTAGCAGAGTATTATCAAGAGATTGAACAAGATCAGCAACACAGTCTTCTTCACCAAGCCTTTGATCAACCTAGAACTAGTGTGGGCTGGTTCTCAACACATGAGATAGAGATCTAGAAAAGAATAAGAGATTATGGCTAAGAAAGGATTAGAGTGTCTAGGCTTTCACTTACCTAAATCAACTGAGACTGACTTGCTTCCTTATGAAAACCCTAGATATCATATTCTTTATATAGGCAACTTAATGTGATTTATTTAAATTTAAATTAATTAAAAATAATAAACAAAAATAAATGCCTTGGACTGCCATAAATGGACTTGGGCCCAATCTCTTTGTTTTGAATTTAAATCACAACTGGGCCTAAATTCAAAACCTTTTATTTATTTATTTTTAATTAATTAATTTAATCCTTATTCAAATTAACTAATTATAATTTGAAGCTTGATTTAATATTATTTATTTATATTGATACCAATTTATCAATATTAATAAATTTACCCAAAGATTCTCTTTTATTCTCTAAATCTCATATCTCTGTAAATTTTCCAAAATTGACACAGTCAACTTTAAAAATCCTAATTGATAATTAAATCAATTAATTGAGACATTCTAGATGATTTACTCAAAGGTGATGCGGGGACCATGGATCCATGAAATCAAGCTCCAACAAGTTACCGTGAATTTATTTACGAATAATTTCACTACCTTATTAATTCTTCGTGACTCCACTATAGACTCGGAATTGAACTCTTGAATTCATAGAACGTATTTTCAAAACTATAAATACGTTATCCATTGTTATAACAATTACAATCAGTCAATCCTCTATCAATGACTTACTAACGAGCTGGGTGCAAATTACCGTTTTACCCTTCATCAGTATTTTATCCTTAACTCCCACTAAGTTCCTTATAAATGATATTTCCGTGAACTTAATCACAGAAATGAGATCTCAATCATTTAACCTTTTGAACAAAGCAATTAAGGAAATCATCTTTTCACTTCTCATACAGAAGTTATAGATTTCGTATCTATGAATAACACTCCCACTCAATTACACTAATAAATCTCCAAGATGTAAGTATGGGCTAGACCGTAGGGTAAGCTGGTAACGAACAAGTCAAAAGATTTAAATAATATAATTAGCAGAATATTATCACTCAGAATTAAGATCGACTTAACATATGGTTAACGTTGTGACATTGATTAGATTTAATAACAACGATACTTATTTATCAATCAATAATCAATATCGGTCCTAGTCCGATGTAACTAAATACATCCGATCTCATCTACTTGGTCGATGCCTTGGACAAGACATCACACCCTGAATATATAAGTAGATCATATCGTAGATTGCCTAATTAGTGAAAATCCAATGCACTGATCTAATCTTAGGACTCGTTCTTTTGAACATATAATTACAACTATAATCCATTGTGACCTAGTCACTATAATTGTAACTATCCATATGTTCGGGATTTTATAAATGTTTGTATTATTTCAATAATCATGTAATAAAATAAGCAAGTAACACGGTTGTCAAACTAAATGATTTCTACTACTTTTATTGATAATATGAAATCGTGATATATGTCCGACATGGTTTTATAAGGGCATAAAACCCAACAAATTCACCCAATGAAAACCTAATCAGCATTCCACAAACTTCAAACCATATTTCATTTAAGTTTGGTTGGTTAACTTCCCTCAACAATACATGGTGAACCAATTTAGCTTGATTAGCATAGGATTTAATGTTTAGAAAATGACCAAAACAAGTCTTACTAAACAAATCATTTTGAGACTCAGTCAATTTTTCAGATATCACAAAACCACAGTGAAAATTGACTCTTGCACTATAATGATCTTCATGTTTGATAAAACATTCCATAAGCTGCATAGTATAATAGACAACCAACATTAACAAACTTGTAACATAATTTTACAAAATAATAAAATATATCACCAAACTTGAAACATATAATCCACATCTACATAAAATTAGATCAGGACATTAACAATGTAGCATATCTTTACAAAAACATAACAACATCAAAACAAATATAACATTGTATGAATAGAAGAGAACTATTATCTTACTACTTAAATAAACAAAAATTGTAACAGTTATTAAAAGAGCAATAAAACATGTAAAATATCTTAAACATACTGAACTTATATTGTACATAACTCAGATCAGAGCATTAACAAGATTGAAACCATATTTCAAGTATATAAAACCTATTATCTATAAAAACATAAACTACCAAATTAGGACCTGTAACATATATTTATATAAAACAAAAATATGTTTACAACATCGGTAATAACATTAACAACCCTCTAATATATCGTTACATAAACTAAACAAATATTAACAAAATTGAAAACATAACTCAGATCAGAGCATTAACAAAATTGAAAACATATTTCAAGATTATAGAACCTATTATCTATAAAACCATATACTACCAAATTAGGACATGTAACATATATTTACATAAAACAAAAACATGTTTACAACATCAGTAATAACATTAAAAACCCTGTAACATATCTTTACATAAACTTAACAAATGTTAACAAAATTGAAAACATAACTAAGATCAGAGCATTAACAAAATTGAAAATATATTTCAAGAAGATAGAACTTATTATCGACACCCTGTAACATATCTTTACATAAACTTAACAAATATTAACAACATCAAAACAAACAGAGCCATTATCTTACAACTAGAGCATTTAAATTAAAAAAAAAAAATTGAAACAGTTTTAAACAGAGCAAAAAAACATGTAAATAACTCTGAAAACACATTGTTGCTATATTATATAAAACAATAACAAGCAAATTTGGGAAAATAATTAAAAAAAAATATAATATATATTAACATAACCATAAAAAACAGATAACATAAAAAAAAAATTAAATGAAGCAACAAACAATACCTTCGGTTTATCCAGTAAACTAACATTCTTCTTCAAATTTTTTCTGTTAGCCTTGCACTTTACTCGACTAGAGCCTCTAATCGTTAGTTTCTTTGCTTTCTTTGCACTAACTTTGCTCTTTGACAATGGAACGTATTTTCTCTTCAACTGTTTCTCGATTAACTCAGCACTCACATGCATGTCGGCCTCCTTTAACTCATCTGAACCACCAACATCACCATCGTTCGCATTAGGAAGTGAAGAATCCGAGGAATACTTCAAAACAACTTTGCCTTTAGAGAACGAAGAAGGATTACTCTTCAATGCTTCCCCCTTCGACTCAGCAGACTCTTGATTCTCGGCTTCCTTCAAGGCACCTGAGCTAGAAAACGCACCACCTTTCCAAGCAGGAGATGCAAACCCCGCACGAGTGACAACCATTGTTTCAATAATCAATGACAAACGATTTTGAAAAAAAAAATAAGAAACCCACTTAGGTTTTCCGATGAAGAGAATGAAAAGTGAAAAAAAAAGGAGGATGAAGAGATGAGAGAGAAAGAAAATCAAATATAACAAAAAAAAGACAAAAAGGAAAGAGAAAAGCTTCGGGGATTAGTTTAATATAAAATTTGTTTAAAAAAGGCTTTAAAATAATAACGGATAAATACCATAAATTTGGTATAAAAAACCATATAAAAGTAGAAAACTGTATATTTCAAATATTTTTTACATTATACAGTATATTCCGTAATTTGCTCAAAAAAAAAAACACACAACAAATGTAAATTGTTTAGGGAGAGAATGAGCTAAAGCTAATATTGTCGTTTTGATAGTTGCTGTGTTGGGTGTTAGTATAGACTGTCGTTTGGGCCCAAACTCTTGCTGTAAGCCCACTAAATACAATGAGCAGATAAGGCCCTTTCACCAGTTACAGGCCAGGGTGGGTTTAGAATGTGATCCACATCACCACAGATTCAAAAGGGTACTAAAGTAATTTCAGTTGGGTAATTACGAAGCTCCACCAATAGGAAGGGAGCTAGAAATCCAAGGAACGAAAAGAACGACTGAAATATTATAAAGTGACGAAGCCGTGGGTGTAATTTCCAGAACACTCCCTTCTGAGCTTCGTCTTCTTCGAATCGAGGAAAGAGAAAGAAAAAGCGAGCGAAAAATGTTTAGCGTTCGTGCCCGTATCGGTTCTGGATTCACTATCGTCTTCGTCTTCGTCTTCCTCACCGTCGGAGCTCGGTGCTCCAGCAATGATTCCGAGGTAACAAGCAAAAACCTCCTTCCGTGAATGTGAATCCCTGTTTGGAAGCCTAGAAAATGTGAAAGAAAAACAACACTCAAATTTAATTGGATCTAAAACTATATTTATATGAATATAGTCATTTGCATTTTCTTTTTCGAAAAATAAAACCACAGCGTTAGAGTCAGAGACGCTCCCTCATTGTCATTGTGGTGAAGTGAAAATGAGATTGTTTGCCTGTTTGGATGGACAGGTTAGATGTAGCAGAATCTGCGTTGCACAGAATTGCAATTGTAAGTTATTATGTCATTCGCGTTTTTTTTAATTATAAAAAACTTCAAATTATTCGTAAATGTTGTTTGTGAAATCAGCTGTTGGGATTCGATACGGGAAGTTCTGTGGAGTAGGGTGGACTGGCTGCCCTGGAGAGAAGCCATGCGATGATCTTGATGCTTGTTGTAAGATTCACGATGAATGTGTTACCAAAAAAGGTTGGTTTTTTTTTTAAATTTATTTTTAATTTTGTGGATTTGGCTGGAGGAAAACGACAATAGTTTATAAAGCTGTGACTTGTGAGCATAGTGAGCTAACTATAGTTAAGCGCTTCGGCTAACTTAAACCAAATTTGGCCTCGGTGGGTTTGATAATTTAATTTCTGAGGCGATGTCAGTAATTTCCTGTGTCGGCTCATTTATTTTAGTTTACTTTTTTTTTTCGCTAGAACGGAAGTACATTTAACCAGAAAACGAGCTGGGATCTATAGGGGGAGATCCCTCCCCTTTGAAATTTATTTTAGTGTACTTGTCTCTTAATATGGACTTCTTTCAATTCAATTGATTATTTTTATGAAGGTATACAACTCATTTCAGATGAAAAGTGATTGTTAATTCTTATTTCGTAGTCAGTTCATTTGCCTTAATTGTTATTTATTGATTTATTCTGTTTTGTATTTCATGTATCGTTCCCGCTGTCACGATAGGCCCTGTGATTTGATTTTGTATTTTCATTTTCTCCTATTTTTCCGCCAAAGTATAAAATGTTAAAAGCTTCGTTACTGAATATTACTCTGATACTTTTGTTAGGTGGCTTTTCTCGATTGTCTTTTTGTTATGATAAACTTGCTCTTTTTCCTTGCGGCTCAATTGGGTTTTTTGGTTTCATTGGTTTTTTCAGGTTTGACAAATATTAAATGCCATGAAAAGTTCAAGAGGTGCATTAAGAAAGTACACAAGTCTGGCAAGGTTGGATTTTCTCGGGACTGCCCTTACGAGACAGCAGTGCCTACTATGGTACAGGGTATGGATTTTGCCATTATGCTGAGTCAATTTGATAACTCCAGGGCTGAACTGTAATTAAGCACAAGTAAAGGTTGCAAGAAGTTAACCCATTGAATTTGAATCAGCCCAAATAGATTATTGGATTGAAAAATGAAAAGGAAATGGATACAGTTTGGAAAGTATCATTTAAGTGAAATGAAAGTTGCAGGTGAAGGCAGGGATTTGGTGACCCCATTTTATATTGTATAATTTTTCTAATATTGATAGAAACCTTATACCTTAACCAAAAGATAAAATTAGAGGCGATTTTGTATTATATTTCTGGTTGACCCATAAGTTAATAGAAATATGATGAAACATTGCTCATACAGTGACATAAAAATATTCATTTCTGAGTCGTATTCAAGGAAAGAATTAAAAATGTGACTGACAACTTTCACTACTGTGATGGAAATTTCGCATTTTGTATTTACATCATATACCTTTATTGTCGTGCTTTACGCGTATCCGTGGAATTCCTTTGTTCGAATAATGTATATTCTATATATTTTTTCTTTTCGTATGTATTAAGAAGTCCCACTTTTTTGAACAACCATGTTTTAATTCATGATGATTCCTCTTTTAATGTCTATGTGTAGCTATATTGTGGGAGAAGTAATGTAGTGAGAAAGGTAAAAAGTATCTTTTTGATTTATGATACTTGGTAGATATGAATCTGATTTCAATTATTTGACAAGTAAATAAAAACCATTGGCTGCTGGGCTATAAATTAGATTTATGATTAGTGACTAAACTTTTAGAGCTTAGACTATGTCTTAACTCATAATAATAATAATTGTATTCTTTGTTGAAGAAAAGGACATGAATGCCATGACATGGTTTCGCTTTCAACTACAATAATAGCTGAAAACGCATGAAATTTATTATTGGCCGTTGTAAATGGGCTAACCTTGGCCCCAAACGTGACGCGTAGAAGGCATGTGATATGACTTAATAACAAGCCCACACGGGGAAGTCTTTTTTAAGTGTAGAAAATGCACATTTTTGTCATCTTCGTTGTCTTTTTTATTTTATTTTTTAAAATTCTTTCAAGCAATGAAAATTAGTTGGTCATTTAGTCAACTTCCCTTTATGTCCTTTTAATTTTAAGATCACAAACTGTTTTATTTATATCAGTGTTTATGATGAAGCCTTGTTAAGAAGCATCTATTTTGTTTCATAAAAATATTTTTCTCGTATAAAAGAGGCCATAATTTGATGTCGACAAAATTGGAAGATTGTAACATTTAAATATTGAAATTCCTATTATAGCCTCGCATTAGCCTTGATTGACTTTTCATTTTTTAAATATATATTTATATAAATACCTCGGTCATCAGAACTAAATGTTATGTTTCTAACTTTTAATTTTTAATATAAATGGATAAGAAGAGCTACACATTGAATTAAAATAGGCCAAATAACCATCCTTTTCAGTTGAAAATAAAAATAAAAACAAATATCCATCCTTTTCTGTTTTGTTGCTTTGCTAAGATTTTCCTTTGTGACTCGTCTAATGCTTTATACATTAAGCCAAAATATTTAATCTTAAAGCTTTAAGAAAATCACAGTTTCTGATCCAATATCTTAAAAAAATTATCAGTTGAGTTTTTCCTCTTTTGTTTGTTTATGCATGTGATTGCAAATCTACGGCTGTCCTCTTTTGACTTTGTAAAAGGACTTTTTTCACATGCATCCTCCCACAACGTGTTATATATAGTTTAGGAAAATTACAAAGGTTGTAGTTTGGTTCCAAATTTCAAAATAACCGAGTCGAGATTATAATAAAAAAATTAAAAAAAAACATATTAAGTTGCTCTGAAATTTTTAATCAAATACTAAAAAAATTTAAGACGAAAATATATTTTGTTAATTACAGTCGTTAACTCTAGCACATATACTTATATATGACAGCTTATATTTGGTTTAAATTAATTAAAATGTGTTTGGAAATTTTTATGTAATTACTAAGGCAGTTATTATACTATATTTTAAAATAAAAGATGTATTAGGATGTCAAGTAATAATTATTTAAAATTCTTATTGTTATGTTTGTAAAAAATAGTTAGTAATTATACATAAAAATAATATTATGTAATAAATTCTAGAGGTGTGGAGAATATATCTAATCCAATTACAAACGACCATAAAAAATTGGATATCCAATTACTATTGGATCGGATCAGATGTAATTTTTAAAAATCCAAACTGGATCGGTCCGTTGTTGGATGAGGGTCCAACATCCAATAAAAAATGACCGAACTGATCAAATAATCATCCAATTACATATATGCTTCTAAGTTAGATGAATTTGTGTTGTATGCTTCTAAATTATTAAAATTAAATAATGTTTTCATTTGGATGAGTAATTTGTATGTTTTATAATTGAAATATACATGAAAATTAGATTTAAAAAGACTTTAAATGATTTGATGGATTCGATCCGATCCAATAAATAACTAGGGGATGCATCCAATGGTTGGAACTGATCCAATCCAATTATCCATTTGAACAGATCGGATCAGTTGACTCAATTCAATTGGATTGAATCGATTGTAAAAATCCAACATCCAATGTATAATTGAATTGGATCAGATGAGCTTAAATCCATTAGATGTGATCAATTGAACACCCATAATAAATACTATTTAAAATTGATAGTAATTAGTAATTACACCAAATTCTCGTTGGGCTATGAGAATTGAAGAGTATAATGAGACCCCTCAATTACCTCTAATTACATAATTGATGTATAATTACATGGTCAGACAAATACGTCAAATCGAATAATTACTCTAAATTATACTCAATTTCAATTTCAAACGCACCTAAAATTTATTTATTAAAAAAACATTTAAAATCCAATTTTAAAACAATAAAAAATTTAAAAATATCGCTAAAGAACAACTCAAATAGAAAGAAAAAAATAATTATGTTAATTTTCTTGAGCTCAACCCAATATTCATCCTATCCCAACAAACACAACAATTGTATGATCACAAATATAAATTTTAAAAAATATTTGAAAATCTCATATTAACAATCAAACCCATATTAATACCTTTTTTTGTATTCGGATTTTGAAAACTCATATTCATATTATATAACAACGCTAATAAGCTTATATTTGCAACACTAAATTTACATCCTACTTTATTCATCTTTATCTTTTTGTTGAAAACCAAAATTTAATCATAAAATGAAGATTTTTTGAAAATTTAAATATTTTATAATCGTTATTTTTTTTTCCAATTGGCCTCAATCATGAGCGCAAGTGGGAATCTATTCTTTTCTTTCATTAATTTATGTTGAAATTGGAATATTGTCATTTCAGTTTGTCTGTGGTCTTTATATATATATATATATAATAGTTTATGTATATTATGTATAAATCATATATTTATTTGGTACCTTAAAGAAAGGGGCAATTCCATTCTATCATATTCTATGAATTAATTTGCTATGAGATATATTTCAAGAGTTTTTTTTTAGAGTCTAGATATATTTTAAGATTAATTGTCGAAAAATAATAATAACAGTACTCCCAACTCATTCTCTATTTTATTTTTTAAAATACCTCACTCAAATTCTAATTTTTTTATTTTACTTCAAATTTTTTACAATATATTAGTTTCTTTATAATATTTAAATAAAAATAACTAAAGATAAAAAAATAAAAAATGAGAGAATAGTAAAAAATAATAATGAAATAAGTTTATAAAATTGAATAATATGTATAATTAAAAATATTTATAAATATTTTACAGGGAAGAAGGGCAAATTAGTAAATAAAGAAGTTAAATATATGATATAAATTATAAAATAGGTTGCTTAACCAGAACAAAGAAGTCTTGGATTCACTACCTAGAAATCTAATTGAATTTTCCGCGAAAGTCCAACTGTCCAAACTCCCAACTCTTTTGTTTTTCCCCAATTCCCTTCGTCCCTTTCACGTTCCAAATCCCATCCCTAATACATACCCCTTATTTAGGGTTCACTAACACCCGAATTCTTTTATTTATTTTTTCATTCATTAGAGGTGAAAATCAGAGCTTCTGTAAATTTTTAAAGGGATCTGAACAAGTTTTTGATATGAGTATGCTTCACAGGAGCTTCAAGCCGGCCAAATGGTAAGTATATATCTTTTTAATGGTTTAGGCATGAATTTGGGGTTGTATTTATGATCATTATGGGAATTGGTTTTCAGAGTTTTAATATTAATTATTCATTATGCAGCAAAACGGCATTGAAGCTCTCCGTATCTCGCATAAAGCTCTTGAATAATAAGAGAGAAAATCAGGTGAAGCAGATGAAAAGGGAATTGGCCCAATTGCTCGAGTCGGGTCAGATTCCGACCGCTCGAATTCGGGTATGTCAATAATCTTTGGCCAGAGTTCAATCTTAATGAATATCTGACCGGTTTAAGTTTATTTATGTATATTTGTTTTTGGTAACACTGGTGGATTTGCTATTTGTCGATTTGTATTGGAAATAATATTATTATGATTTTTTTTTAAATTGTAAGTTAAATTTTGTACAGCAGAGAGTGGCCGTAGTAGTATAATCAAGCTGTATGGTATTGGCAGATGGTCATAGTAGTATTGTCATTATAAAAAGTGATTCCTTTTAAGACGTATTAGGGGATTCGAGTTAGCCTAGAATGAAAGATTTCTTCTTTCAAGAGAAAGAGAGATTTATAAAAGGGGATTGATGATTGGAGATAAAAAAAGGACAACAATTTTTTTTTTCCTTCGTTGTAAAAGGGTTTAATTTAGAGGATAATCTGTTTGAATATGGCAGTATTAGGAAGAATGTGCAATAGAAATAATATACTTTTTTGTGAGGTGCGAGGATTTTACAATTTTGTAGAGTAGCATGTTTTATTTGAGCTCTAATGCAGTGAGGCTGATTGTAAAATTTGGCAATAATTTATTGAACTTATTTTTCTGTTTCTTTTTTTTTTTTGTCTGTTTTAACTTGAAAAAAGTTGAGACTAATGGGGGATAACTTAATTTTGTGTGGTCATTTGAGATTTAGTAATTTCCTATGTCTCAGGTTGAACATGTGATCAGGGAAGAGAAAACATTGACGGCCTATAATTTTATTGAGGTATACTGTGAGCTTATTGCAGCACGCTTGCCAATCATCGAGTCTCAAAAGTACGTAAATTTTTTGGATCTTGTAAAATCTTAGCATTCATGGATATTTAAATATGTGGATAGTTAGTTTAGTTTGTCTGGACTTGTGTTTTTTTGTTAATTTTATATGTCAATAACATTGTGCTTATCGTTTCTTTGTCTGCCTTTAGAAACTGTCCCATTGACCTGAAGGAAGCAATTACAAGTGTAATATTTGCAGCTCCAAGATGTGCAGACATTCCAGAACTCGCAGATATTCGGAAACAGTTTACAACAAAATATGGCAAAGAGTTTGTCTCTGCAGCTATTGACTTGCGTCCAGATTGTGGTGTGAATCGTGTGGTCAGTGCGTTTTACTTGAAAATTTTCATGATATATGTTATTTGAAAAATGAAAGCGAGCCATTTACAGAGAATAAGTGACTCAGCAAAAACCTGCATTTTAGTGTGATTGATTATGTTCATGCCTTCTGTTTTGCAGTTAGTGGAGAAACTATCTGCCAAGGCACCTGATGGTCCTACCAAGCTCAAAGTCTTGAATGCCATCGCAGAGGAACATAATGTCAAATGGAATCCTGACTCATTTGGAGGACATGATTCTAATCCCTCCCAGGACTTGCTGGTAAGATTAAATTAACGTATAATTTTGGTCTCTGACTAGTCAATGTGATTGTTCACTTGCATGATAGATGAAATTGCATCATGATGGAGAATACTCATCAGAAAACTACTTTACCGCTTCTTGATTAGTACAATTTATAATTGAGCAGAACGGACCAAATAATTTGGAGATGATGAGTAAAGTTCACACTGAAGTTTCCCCTGGCCCAGTTTGGATCCAAGATGACAAAGGACCACCAAATGTCCAAGTGCCACATAAGTACAATCAGAGGCATGATGCAAGTGTAAACTTCAATGAGCAGAACGTGAGACCAACATCTGGCTATCAAAAAAATTCTTCTACAGATGTTGCACCCGGCAAGGCAACAATATCTAATACATTCCATACGGAAGTGAGATCTTCGGGTATGCAAACTATTTATTTGTGGCTTGTGATTTGTGCTTACTCATGCCAGGGCTTACCTGGTGATGCTTCTCAAATTTGAAAATTTTCTTAGCTTGCCTCATGCATAATCGATTGGATATTTGGTCTGCCTTTATCTTGCAGGTCATGCAATGGACCGGATGGAACATAACCAATCTGTGTCTGGAAATGAAAATGCTCACTCCTTGGGTAGACAGAACTGGAATGTGCAATTTAAGGATGCCACTTCTGCAGCACAGGCAGCTGCTGAGTCTGCGGAACTAGCAAGCATGGCTGCCAGAGCAGCTGCAGAACTTTCTAGACAATATTCCTCGGAATCACATAAGTTGTCTCCTGGTTATGTTCAGAAAGATGAAAAACCCCAAATCTATGCTGACCCAAAGTTGTCGAGTCACCATATTGCCAAACAAGCAGACAATGCTGTTCATGGAAAGAATTCTGGACACCATGATAAGCAAATTATTGACAATGAACAAGAACAGCGGGCTAGGGAAGCTGAAAGGTTTCATAGAGACAGTTATAGGAACAGTGAAAGATACAATAATGCAGCTTCCTTAAAGTTCAGTTCAGCTTCCACTGATGATGCTACAGTAGTGAATAGTCTTCGAACTGGAGACAGATATTCCCAAAGGAAGTCAACTGAATCTGATAAGAGTGATTTATTAGATGAAGTAAGTAAGAGGAAAGATAAAGGTCGTAGTGAATTGGAGTCATCTTCTGAGGAAATTGCTTCATTTGATAAAAATGTGACCCGAAAGTATTCCGAGGTTGTTCCATCTCATTCTTATTCAAGCTCTTCTGATGATGATAAAGAGGATGTTTTGAAAAAGAATGAGAATGTTGCTTTTTTTGAGGATGTGATGACTGAAAAACAATCTAGCCGGGCTTCCTCCAGATCTCATTCAAGCACCTTCGGTGATATTCATGAAGACATATTCAAAAGAAATGGTCCTAGTGAAAATCCTTCTGTTCACAATGACGGAAGTATTTATAGAAACACTTCAGAAATAAATTCTAGTGACAATACTTTAATGTTTGACGACTATTGTTCTGATGAGGATAACAATAAAGTTGATGTGGGCGATTATAAGGGACAAGAAACAAGTTCATATTTTTCATCCCTGAGTAGAAAACCATCTGCAAATCTTTTTGCTGCTGATTCTCCTGTCTGGCCCCCTAGAAATACAGATGAGGAACTTAGAAAGTCTACTTCACAATCACATCCACCGGAGTTTTCTGAAAGTTTGAAAGGTTCTAGTGTTGCATCACAACAAGATGTTTTGCCGCCTGCAGCTTTTGATGATTATGATAGCCAAGATTCTGACTGTGAAGAACATTTTGGAAAATCTAAGTTGCTTGGAGGTGCAGATTTTGATAACTTTTCCTCTGAAATGAATTTGAACTCTAAAAGTTCTGAACCATTGCATAGTGAAGATCATATTTTACAATCATCCACTTCTGAGGCCGGAGGATCTAGAAGAAATTCATGGCTGCCAACCACATCAGTTGATCAATTTCCCAAGGAGGTACATCCTGATAGAAGCCAAGGACTTGAATCTAGTTCTGTATCTGAAAAGAAATTTAATTATGCAGAGCTGTCTCCCAGGCTTACGAAATCTGAATTGGATTTGACGGCTAAGGACGCACTAGAATCGTTTGATACTACGAAAGATATTGAAAATACAAAAGAATCTTCTTTTGAAAGTAGTACTCAGGAGTTGAGCTTCGGGACATTGAAAGGTGGTTTGCGGAATAAGAGTAATAGGCGTCCACTGTATACGAGGAAATCATCAGAAAACTCTGTGTCTGTTGAACAAGATAGCAAGGGTAGTTTTTCTAGGATTGAGCAATCTTCCTCTTCTCCAACAATCAAGACTTCAATTGGTTCTGGTGCTGACAAGCAAGACCCACATAGTGAGGAAGAAGACACAAACCTAAACAATAATGTGGATGTGAGGACCTTTGCTAAACCCACAGACTCTTTTGATAATCACTTGGAAGAGGAATTTCAACAAGAGACTAGTAGCATTAGGCAGCCGTACACTCAGAAATTGGGTATTGAACTAAACAAAAAATCTAATTTAAGGGGTTTACACAATTATTTTGATTTGGATAATAGTGATTCTGAGGAGGATCTTCCTAAGTTGACTCCCACCAGAAATGCATACCCAGGCTTTGGAATTTCTCGAAGGACGAAAGCTTCTCCTTCTGATTCTGGTAGAACTTACTCAAAGACTAACGTTTTATCTGGGGAATCTACAACTCCCAAGTATAGTGCTGAAGTGAAGACTACAACTCCCAAATATAGAGCTGAAACAAAGACTAATGTATTCTCAGACGAATCTATAACTCTTAAGTATAGAGCTGAGGCAAAGACTGATGTATTCTCTGGGGAATCTAGAACTCCCAAGTATAGTGCTGAAAGCAAGTCATCTTCAGGTAGTTTCCATGCCAAGGAAGTTTTGCCAAAGCCTTCACCCGAGACCAAATTCTCAGATTACTCAGTGGAGCAATATACTCCTAAACCCATACTAGAATCCAGGAGATCATCACACACGGAAAGTCCAAAATCAACCCCAAGAAAGCAAGCATCCAATGTTCTTTATGCATCAGTGGAGGAGGATAGTCCTAAACCAATACCAGATTCAAACAGGTCTTCACGCCTGTCATCTACAAGTGAACAAACATCGAATTCTCATCGTGTATCATTGCAGCAAAATACTCCTAAGCCAATACCTGCATCAATATTTTCACCTATCGAGAGTTCAAAGCCATCCAGGAGGGAAAGACCATCCAAATATCTTCCAAAGAACACTAAATCTGGGGTCACTGAATCTTCAAAGCCCTCTGTAATCCGGGAGTCTTCGTCAAATGACAAGACAGGTCATGTGCATCCCAAGCTTCCTGACTCTGATTCTTTTACTGCCTTCTTTCAATCTCTCAAACAGACGCGGGAGTAAAACAGTTACATTGTCACATACTATACTCTATAGGTTGCGGTTATGTAAGTATGAAGTTTGTTGGTGCTTTGATATTGTATATGGCTTTTACTACAACAATTTTTGATCTTTAGAGTGGAGAGCACCCTGATGTTCATATAGGATGTGTATTATTTTACTCCTTTACAAATTGACCGATCCATAGCTCCATTATTTTGTTCTATATCGTCACTTTATGTTGGTTAAATAAAAGGAAACATTTTTTAGATCTTATGAAAGTATCATTTTTGTCTATAATCGTCTTCTCAACTTTAAAAGGATGCACAGAATAACTAGAAGTAGGATACTGACAGCCTGAAACACTTTCTCATTTACCCCCCAAAAAATGCACATAACTTTAATAGGCAAAACACTGTTCTATTAGTGTTACTCTTTCCTACAAATATTGGTTTGTTTTTATACATGTTTATGTCTTAACTCAAGAACATAGGTGACTGTTGGTTGTTTAACAAAAATAGAATGGTAATGGTAATAGAAATGGAGTGGAATAGAATTTTGATTCTTTTGTTTGGTAGAAATTTTGAAATCAGTAATTGAATAATGATTATTATGTTTGGTATATTATGTAACGGAATGAAATAGAATGAAAATTTTATTATATTGACCAAAATATCCTTACTCTACTCTTATAATTTTTTTTAATTAAATTATCAATATTTTTTAGTATTAGTTTTTATTATATATAAAATTATTATTTTTATTAAATTACCATTGTATACAAATTAAACAAATAAATTATATATAATGTAATCTAATTTTTTTTGTAAAAAGAAGTATAATTAAAAAAATAACTATTACCAGTCTTTACTTTGATACTTATCCATTTTATTTTATAAGGCAAATTAAAAATTCAATATCTCCTATGTAAAGCAAACAACATATGCAAGGATATATATTGTCTTAACTGTGTAAAAAAAAAAATGTATCAGATAAAAAGGGCAAAAATGACATAATTGCAAAATATTGGAAAGGAATGAGTTTTCAACTCATTTAGTTTAGGAATAATGAATCCAACCTTTAAATGAATTACAATTACAATTCCTGTGACAAATATCAAACCAAACAAAAGAATGAGCCTACTCTTAGAAAACCAATTCCATTCCATCAATGATTCTTTTAAAAAGTTTTCTACTTGGCTCTAATTTAGTAGAGTATGTCATGCTGCTTAATCAAATTAATTAATGACTATTGGATTAGTTAACTAAGTTTGATTTAATGGAGGAGGTGATTTTTTAAAAGAATAAATTGTATTAAAAAATCATTGATACTCCCCATTACTAGGAATATATATATATGGGTTCACTTTTAATGGTTACTATTCATAGTTACTTTAATATTAATCATTGGATTAAAATCAATGATCCATATTTATAGTTGTTAATTAATATTTTTAAAAATAAAATTTGATTTTTTCAAATTTTTGGAAGGATTACCTGATCAGAAACATGTATTTATTATAAAAATATAATATTGTAAACTTTTCATTTTTCAAATGCATATCAATTTCTAAAATAGAGCTAGTGTCTCTCATTGATTGGAAACAACATTAATTATGGCAAAAAGAATAATAACTAAATTCAAAATTAATGTTAAAAATAATATTTACCTGTTGGTGACTTGCTATACCAAGTCACTATGTTGTCACATCATCATAATTGTTAGTACTCATTTATGGGTAGTAACCATTGAGAAGTCTTCCATATATATATATATTTAAGAATAGATTTTACTTTATTTAGGATATAAATATAAACAGTTTTCTTCTTTTTCTTTAATAAGTAGATATTATATCAACACCATTCAGAAAGAAAAAGATAAAAGATAATAAAGTGACAGTATTTGTAATAAATAATTATTAATAATTTATAAATAAAAAAATTGCATTCAAAGATTCTAATTAACATAAATTTATAATTTTAATATTAGAAATCAAGAAAGAAAAAAAAAACTAACTAGAGATTAAATAAAATTTAGTAATGAGTTTTTGGAAAAGACTAACGAGAGCAACCTAAAAATGGTTGTGATTATATTTGGGAGATCTGTAACTAGTTTTTTTAGTTTGATAACTCCTATCCTATTTATGCATACAATGATGCCACAATCTTTTAGCTACACAATTTATAATATATTGTCTACTATTTCACTATTTATTAATGGTCTTTTAGGCACTTGTCTTTTTTTTTTCTTTCTAAATAATTTAACGAGAGATTGATTTGATAACTTAAGTTTTATAACCATAAAAACTGTAATTCTAAACGCCAAAATCATAACATTGAGATAAAATAAAACATGAAAATTCAGATTTACGTAGCAAATAATCCCAAAAATATCTATATTTATATAATTTATACATTAAATTTTTTTTTATCTAGGAATGAAAAGATTGTGAGATGATCAATGTAAAAACTATGTTGAGAGATAAGTGGCGCTTTATCTGAACTAACTAACTATTCCTATTAGACTATTGTAGTAGTTACAAAAATATATAAATATATACAAACAATTTGAACTGCGGTGTGTGTACTACTAAATGTGTTCTCCATATTCTAAGAGTATAATTTAATCAAATAAGAGCAAAGGTGTTTATCTTTTCGGTGAAGAACTTTCAGAATTCTTATTGTTAGAGAAACAATGGAAAACTCAGCTAAGAACCCACCAGTGCCAAATCCAACTATATTGCAGAGTAAGGAGTTATATAAGGTATATAACACATAAATAATGATCAGTGTACATAATAATATGAATATATATATATATGTATTTCTTCTTGCTTTTCCTTTTATTTTGCAGTATATATTAGAGACTAGTGTCTATCCACGTGAGGCAGAGCCTCTAAAGGAACTGAGGAGAGTCACTGATGATCACCCTCTGTAATCTCTATCTTTTCTGCCACATAATGAGGCTTCTTTTCTATGTTCGCTTAAATTATAAGTAGTTAAAACTATTTTTTATAATTTTTTGTTTTAAACTTGCTAACAAACAAGTGCAGGGGATTTATTGCTGCTTCGCCAGATGCTGGCCAGTTTTTGGCGATGTTGTTGAAGTTGGTCAATGCCAAAACAACCATAGAAATTGGAGTTTTCACTGGATACTCTCTTCTCCTCACAGCTCTTACTATTCCAGAAGATGGAAAAGTTTGTATATCGATCTCATATTTGACTCAATTCATATTTACCTGGGGGCCAAATTAGCTATTTTTAAGTCTAAATTTATATATGTATATATATTGATATACTAATTGATAACATGCTTGTAAGTGTAGGTAACTGCCATAGACGTCTATAGAAAACCATACGACGAGATTGGTTTACCAATCATTAAAAAAGCTGGTGTTGAGCACAAAATCGACTTCATTGAGTCCCCAGCAATACATGTTCTTGACACACTGTTACAAGATGTAAGTTTATATCAAGCCAAGCACAAAATCAATAATGTTAAGTGCATCACAAATTGTGCATAGCACTATATTTAATACAGATACAAAGCCTACGTAATACTTTAATATTGTGGATTCACATGTATTATAGTAGTGCTTTTACTTCATAAAAATGTTTTTTCTTAGATTATAAGAAAGATTGTGTTTATAAAAATGGACAAGTAGCGAGTCAACCTCTTAAATATGTTTATTTGAAAATGCAGCCAGAGAAGGTTGGGAGCTTTGACTTTGGTTTTGTAGATGCTGACAAAGAGAGTTACTGGAATTACCATGAGAGGCTGATAAAATTGGTGAAGGTTGGCGGTGTAATTGTCTATGACAATACCTTATGGGGAGGCTCTGTTGCTTTGCCTGTAGAAGCTGTCCATGAGACCAAAAGGTCTGCTAGGCAGGCCACGATCGACTTCAACAAAGCCATCACAGCTGATCCTCGCGTCCAAACCTCTCTTGTTTCCATCAGTGATGGCATCACCATTTGCAAACGCCTTAGCTGATTTTTCACGACAAGCTTTGCTTTTTTTTTTTATAAATGACTTGTTTCGTTTTTAATAAATGCATGCTGATTGTGTTGAATAATGATCAATAGTGCATGATTTCTGATGTTGTGGTTCTAATCTTTAAACGGAACCAAAGTTCTTATCTGATCGCTTTGCAAGATGCAGATAATAAAAGAACCAAAGTCAATATTTTTTTTCTTATCCAATCATGTGTACCAGGGTGTGGTAAAATGATCGAGTCCTTTGGTTTAACAATTAAGAATCCACCGGATCAGATTTAGATGCAGATAATGCAGGAACAAAAACCATTCCTACACAAGGCATGGGGTGACAAGTTTGTATGCTGATAAAAACCTGTCCCATGTCCTCAATTTAACTTGGGGAAAACATTTCGTGCAACAATACGACCAAGTCATTATGAAAGGTAATACCAACTTAAACTTGGTCTGTCACTTCAGTTGAGGAAAGACAAATGAATTTATGACCACTAATTATCTTATGACGGTTCTCTCCATAACACCTTTTGCCGGTGAAAACTGTCGTCGCTCTTCTCATTCGCCTAGGGGTTGTGAGTGATGGGACGAAGATTAGTGAAAATATCCCAGAACTTGACCGCCAACGTTGCGTCTAAGAGCCTCTTCATGATCCAAAACGCCATCCGGAGTTGTAATCACAACATAACCCCACTGCAGGAAGATAGAGATGTCAAGTGAGTTAGAAGGGTTGTCATTCTGTGACCTTTGTAATTAACTCCTAACCAAAACAAACACTGGGCCTATGACTCGTATCCCTAACTTAGCTAACATCTCCTTTGAACAAGGAAATGAATAAAATTAGGCCAAACCATATTGACAGGCATGCATGCATATTTAAGAGGTCAACAAACCTGTCGCGTTGGAAGAGTACGTGTTTTGTACTCTTCAATTTCTATAGCCTTGATGTCCTGCCTGTAAGTAAGTGCTTTACAATCATTAATCCTCCCCTGTAATTGAACTGTTATCTTTCCCACTCTATGTGGATCATAAACTTGAAAGTCCTTAATATAGCCTAGAAATTAAAATGTGAGTTAGGGACGCTGTTAGATCTAACAAATTAACAGACAAGCATTATTCTTATCAAAAGGATTATTCATGCTCCTCATAAAAAACCGAAGAGAACAATGCATCCAATTCTGCAACGAAGCATTTGCTAAAAAAATTATACTAGTAATTGAACAAGTGAATGCAGAGAACAAATTTCAAAACATAACTCGTTCATACAGGATCAATTATTTCAGCTTCATTTATCAAATAAAGATTTCAAAAACATTGCCAAGTAGTCCTGCGATCATAGCAAAGAAATAGAGCAAATGATGAGAGTCATAGGTTATCAAAGAATCAGCAATGCAATAAAACTGCTTGCACCACACCTCTGCTAGAACAAATCGGTCTGGACAAGCTTATTTGACAGATAAGTGAAACCCAATTAGATATCTAAACTTGCAAAACAACTCAATCCAACGAGAGAATTATATGCTCTTCGTAGTTTACATTTCAATCTATATCTGCAAAAACAATTGAAAATGACTCTTCAAGCTTAGTCAGCTACCTACTTCCAAGTTCCAATACCAACCTTCTAAGAGTGACTCCAATTTACTCAATCAATCCAACCGCTGGTGCCATCAAAAGGAGTTTCTTCCAAGCCATTCATATTAAGTTAAAAAAAAAAAACTCTAGTCCCCATCTAATCCCATTATAAAACCTTCCAATAGAAACTAATAGCTGTGTTCAGATATACAAAAGGCTAATTTGTTCTAGATTTAACCCTGTTTTCAATCATCCTGCTACTTTGCAAAATGACTAAATTGATTCAGAAAAAGGTTTGAACTACCCACACTATGCCATGCCCCCTTAAGCTATCTATAAAAAGCTAATAGTAAGAAGATGAAATTAGTTGAGTTTAAAGAGCTCCAAGTTTATCACTTTTTTGGACCCAAAATCATTGAGCATCTAAATCCACAAACGAGATACCAATGCAATGAAACAATGGGTAATCCTTTAGCAGTAAATGAATATATATATATATACATAAAAAAAAAATAGAATATTAGGGCTTTACCTCGATTCTTCATGATATTGAGGAAAGAAGACATTACAGTGGAGATGGGCTTCAATTCCACCATGGATTTCCCTCTTTTCTCCGCATTCACCATTGATCTGAGTGCTTCATTCAGTATTCTCCTCCCCATCTTCTTGCGGTTCTTCTTCTCTTTCCCTCAATTCCGACGGAGCTAAAACCCAAAATCCAAAACCCGAACTCAAAGATACCAGAAAAGACCTACACGGAGGGTTTTTTACGGTTAAAAAAAAAATACTTTCAAAAATTATACTTCACCTCTTATTTGTGTCAAAATTATTATCACTCCCCAAATTATAGTTATTTACGCTACAGCCCATTTAGATTAAAAAAAATATATCTGATGGACTGTTTGGTCTAAATTTCAAGGATATTATTGATTAAGAAAATAATAAATTTCATGATTTTTCTTTTTATATTTTTCCAACAAAACAAATGCCACCATAATTATATTTTTATAAAAAGTATCCATAATTTTGAAAGAAAAATTATTATTGTTATTATTTGGCAGCTAGTAATAAATATTAAACTCAACTAAAAGAATAAAATTTTATTTTATTTAAAAAAAATTACTTATAATTCATATAAGTGAATTAATTTTATATTTTCTTTTCTCACCTATTTCTAATTACACCCTTCATACAATTTTAAAATTGAAAAAAAAATCACACTCCTTCCTAATTTTCATTTAGTACAAAATTACTTTTTTATAAAAAAAAATAACTAGATATTTCCATACCGATATGTTGACTAGCTTTTTTACTAACAACTAATTATAATAAAGCTTAAAGAAATGAAAGTTGAAATACATAGATTTTCGTGGTTCAAGTTATGAATAAACTCTAGTTCACAAGTCACTTATATTAGGATGATAAAAACCTTAGATGTATCAAACTTCTATGGAGGTTTTCGGGCAGCATTGTGGCAATGATCACACCGCTACTCTATCAAACTCGAGCAATCATGAAGAAATATTTCTAATATAATAAATAGATGCTTCTTTAACCGAATTTCTCTTCCAAGAGTCAATGTGATGCTCTGAGTACAAGATAAAATTTGAGATCCTTTACAAAGTGTGTCCTAGTCCTATTTATAAATGGTTGAGATAAATTAATTCCCTAATGAGGATTTATTACAATTATTGCCCCTTAATTGAGACTTAAATGTACAATAAATGATAAATTATTTCATTTACAATGCTGGTAGGCCCCTGTAGATCTCAGTGGGCCCAATTACGAGGTATCAGCCCACTACTTTTTGGGGCAACACGCTCCCGACAGTGTCAATGGGTAGCGGCACATTTTTCCATGTCATGCGGCGTCGTGAGGTTGTCGCTTGTACGAAATAGACACCACAATTTGTGTAACAATGAATGTAAGAGGGCTGCTTGTGCTCCATGATCACTATGCTTGACACCTGTCATCTCTACTCCAGGGCCGAAGGATGATTTCTCGCAGACCTGGAGGACATGAGTAAAAGAGACGATCTTGTTTATGATTTGGAGCAACATCCTGGAATATGGTCCTCCGGAAGTAGCTCTTCCACGAGAACACACTCCTTCAGGTGGTGGTGAACGATGATTGGAGCCAAGACTTTCCTTTTGTGGAGCTCCAAGCTAGCTCCAGGAGGCCTAATTAGTTTCTTTAAATGCTTAATTACTCTTTAATGCATGACATAAGTCACTTGGTGAAAACACGATAACACTATACATTATTAAAAATAATAAAAAAATTGATATTTATCCATATTTAAAAAATCAATTACAAAAATTTTATTTTATTCCTTTAAATATAAATTATGGACAAATAATATTAAAAAAATTACCCTAAAAATAATAAATTACAATATGTTTGACTTTTGTAAAAACAATTAAAAATATGTAAATAAATAAATTTAACATTTGTTATGTGTTTTTTTTTTTTCAAAAATGAAATAGCAACTTCATTGAAATATTAGCATTTTGAATACAATAGAGTTTGTAAATCAGCCCAAACATTATGCTCAATAATGCTACAACCAGAAAGAAATCGAGAGTGTCTAGCAACAACATGTGCTACTCGATTTGATGATCGCCTAATAAAACGTAAATACACATTATGTAGAGAAGATAACAAATTTTGACAATCTTGAATAAGCAACCCAAAAATAGAAGACATGATTTGATTACTATGAATGCTCTGAACATAAAGCATACTATCGGTCTCAATCTCTACGTTATGCCAATTCTTGCTCTTGATCCAACTAAGAGTTTCCTTAATTCCCATGGCTTCAACAACCTCAGCTGGAAAGACTCCTCCTTGATAGCATGTCTTTGCTTCTATAAGTCTGTCCGAGCTATCCCTTGCCACTAATCCAAAGCCATACGAACTTTCCTGTTGAAAAAGCACTGCATCAACATTTATCTTGATCTGATTCGTTCCTGGTTTAATCCAAAACTTAGACCCATCACCATTGTTTTCTAGAGACAGTGATAATAAGGTTGTTTTATCCTGAGCCTTTTGCCAATGATCAAGAGTGACAGAAGCTGATGCAATAACCTCTTCGACAGAGGAGATTTTTTTTTTCCAAACAGTTTTGTTTCAGGCTTTCCAGACCGCCCAACAAACCATAGCAACACGACAAACCTGCTCAACATCGAAAGTCTGCTGCATATACTCAAACCAGTTACCAAAAGAGGACAATGTGGCCATACTAAAAGATGCCTCAAAAGAAGACCAACAAGAGCTGGCGAAATCACATGTGAGCAAGGCATGTGTGGTGGTCTCAACATGATTGTTACAGACAGGACACATTGCTGAGATTTGCACATGTTTTGTGACAAGGTGAAAGCATGTTGGTAAGCATTCAGAAACGGCACTGTTGACCCTGATTTTGGCCAACTGACACGGTGTCAAACTTGCTTAATGTGGACAAACACGTTGGAAAGAATGTGATGGCGAAATGATAAAGAACACAAGGGTTTATAGTGGTTCGACCCCAGAATCTGGTAATAACCTACGTCCACTTGAATTGTTATTGATATAGGATTCAAATGAGTGATCAAAGAACTAGGGTTCAATGAGTTTCACCAACCTCTGAAGAACAATACAATGTATCAAATAGGATAACTCTAATCTCTAGTGATCCCAAAGCAAGAAAGAAGAAAATATCCCTTTCCCTTGAGCCCTCCTTCTCTATTTATAGGCTCAAGGAGGATTTACATTAATTTGTTACAGATATTATTTCCTAAATAATCGGATACTCAGGAAATCATGGAGACAATTTCGGATACCATCATAACTGCATAAGATCTTTTCCGCGTATATCATTCGTACGACCAGGCTGGTCGTATGAAGAGATCGAACATCGTGACACTAGATATATTCCTGGTCGATAGTCGAGCACGAATTCTGCCAGATGTTAGGCACGTGTACTAAATGTTTTCCATGTCATCCATGCTTGTTTTTTGGATAACATTTGCTCCCAAGTTTGTTTAGTGCAACCAGCAATAAAGAAACTTTAAGGAAGCAACCGTTCATATCCCCACGATGCCTGTCAGGATCCCCGTGCGTTTTTTAAAATCGTGACATAATTATGTCTAATCAAGCTCTTTCAGTTTTCAAGAAACAAATCGACGGCTTATGCACTTCCCCACGTTTCGAGAATTAAAAATAATGATTGTTACTTTTTAGCCATACCTCGGTCTCCATAAATACCTAATTTTTCTTCTCAAAAAGGTTTTTCTTACCGTCTTTGTCAAGAACTTCAAGAACTTTTGCCTTCAGAGCTTCGAAACCAGACAGTTGCCTAGCTGAGGATCTTCCTGACTCAAACTTTTCATTCTCTTCCGAACCTCCATTTTCGCCCAGGTAATCACTCTGTCTTTCTAAATTTTTCATTATGCCATGCATGCCGTTTCTATGCTCTGAGATTTCTGTGTTCTCGAATAGGGTTTTATGAGGATTTTTTCTTTTGCATAGACCTTCCATTGCTAGGTAATAGGGCGTCTTTATGCTTTGTATAGATTAGGATTTAGTTTGATAGTAAGGATCATAGGCTTAGGGCGTAAGATCGATGTAAAAATTCAATCTTTAAGCTAGGTGAAAAAACTGAGTTTTTTCCCGCCCTTTAGGAGTCAAAACAGTTCTTTTCCAGAAAACAGTTTTTCTTCCTTCCTGATCCGATTTTCAAACCGTCAATGCCGAACTTAGCGTAGGAGTAGGATGCTACTGGTTTTTAGACGTGAGCAACGTTATCCCAATCTTCCACACTACTTCGCAAATTGTGTCTTATCTCCTCCATTGTCTGTTTGCAGTTCTTATGCAAGACCCTTGGGGGGGAGAAAGACCTATTGAAGACGATCTCTTAGCCCAACTCCTTGAAGGCGAAGAGAACCCATCTACTTTGATACCAGAGATTCCCTTTTCTCGCCCTAGTTCAAACCGTCCTCCAGTCCCCAACCAAAGGATGGCCCGAACCAAAACAAAAGCTCGAAAAAGGAATAACCCTAACTCTTCAGGCCAGCCTTCTGCTGATGCCCCCTCGACCAGTGGTCGAGGCGAATTTTCTCCAGAGACTGATGTCCAAAGGTGTGCCCGCCCCCGCCATGTCGACCAGCCAGACGTGGCGTGGCACGTCGTTCCTCAAAGTACGGTGACACTGCGGATGATTGCCAACTATCTAAACAGATACAATCTGACGGGTGTGACCTTAGTCAAACTATCTATCGACCAGTGCGCCAACTTGCCAGGCGGGGCCTACAGCGCCTGGTCGAGGTTCCACATTGAGGCAGGTGCCACCCTGCCTTTCCACTCGTTTTTTCAGGGGGTGGCTAATTACTTCGGAGTAGCCCCCTTTCAAATCACCACAAACAGATATAGAATGCTGGCCACACTCTATATCCTTTATAAGCTCAAAAAATGGCCAGTACCTTCCCCTCACGAGGTCAATTTTCTTTTTGACCTTAAGTCTAACCCCAACCAAGATGGTACGGGGTTTTTTCACTTTTGCCATCAGGAATCTGAACGTACTTTTTTGTCTGACACCACCCATATTTCTAATGTGGGGAAGTATCACCACAAATACTTCCTCACACCTGACCTTGCTGCGGACAACTTGGCTTTCACCCGAGGAGGTAAAAATTCCTACGCGAGTAGCTTCTTTACTTAGTGTCTTTCTGCCATAATATCCTGATATATATCATGTTCCAGGCTCGTGGCTACATCCAACCCCTACTCCAGGGATGGAGTCAAGGGCAACACTCTTAGCCAGCATGCCAAATGCTGATAAGAGTGTAAAAAACCTAGTCAACGAGGCCAACCTTAGACTGGTCGGCCTTTGGGGATCTCAATCTGTGACGAACGAACCCTCGGTGGGCGATGTTCAAGCTGACGAGGAACCCGAACAGAAACCCGAGCAGCAACCTCAGGCGCCTCCTCGGAGGCGGCCCACTGGGGTTACGATTAGGGAAACTGCCGTCCCCACCCCCCCCCCCCCCCGAGCAGAGGAACCTTCAGTCCCCAAAGGCTAGGGAAAACAAAAGGTTGTCGAGCCTACTGAACTTTCTGACGATTCGTCGGATGTAAACAGTACAACAATCTCGCTTTTAAATAATCTGCCAATTCCCTCTCATCTATTTGATGGGGACGGCAACTTTAAGAATGCTCCCTCTTTAAACTCAGATTTCTTCCAGGAACTAGGTAGTTCAGTAAATATTGCTATGACCAGTAGTTGTAGCTCAGGTTCTTTGCTTGTAATCCTTTCTTTTATCTATGTTCCCTTTATGACCACTTAATCTCACTACTCGAGTTATTTTCCTTTGTGCAGGTATGGACTCTGGATACGTCTTCGCTCATTACGAGGTCGCCGCTGCCTCTTCTGTCCTGAAGAAGGATAGCAAGAGGGCTCGAGGGGAAAGCAGCAAGACCCCCTCGAAGAAGGCTTGAACAGAAGATACTCCAACTGCCGTCCCTTCTAAGGAAAACATGACACCTTCGCCCCCCACTGAACAGTCGACGCCCACACCTGTGATTCCACAGCCCTCCTCTAGGGTCGCTGATAAGGAGACTTTGGACAACCTGTCCGAAGGCTCCCTGTCCAGCCTCGTGGTCAGGTCGGCCAGGGAGAGGATATACAAGCTCTCGAAGCATAGACGCAGCCAGGCTGCCATCAACGAAACTGCCTCAATGGAGGTCGACCAAATCATCAACAGAGGGTTGAATGAGATAATCAGCGTAAGTCACCTTCTGCTACTTCATCATTTATGTCTGACTTCTTTTCCTTACTTTTTCATTTTTTGTCTTCAGGGGCTGCTGTCTTTAACTGCTAGCTAACGCCGTGCTGGGGCGTTGGTTTCCCGGGGACAGAACTTCGACTCCCGGCTTGCTCAGGCTAAGCAAGCACTTGAGGATGAGAACAACAAGCTGCTCGAGGAGAACAAGGAGTTGTCCAAGCTGAATGAACAGCTGTGCAAGGACCAAGCCACTCTCACCCAGGAGCTTCAGGACAGCCAAGGGGCCTTGAAGAGAGCCAACGAGGAGCGACATAAATGGAGGGAAAGTTCTGTACTTAATACCCAAGAGTGTAAACAGCTCAAACTCGATCTGACCGCCAGTAGGGATGAGGCGAAGAAGCTTGAAGAACGGGTGCGGGAGCTCGAGGGGCGAGTGCAGGAGGTCGAGGAGGAAGGGGTCATGAACTTGAAGAAGTATAAGGAGGTCACCCTCCTCCTTTTTTATGACTTTTGGAAGCACAACCGGGAGGCCAACTTCAACTATCTTTCCGAGCAGTTGAAGAGAACTTTGATGGCGTAATGCGCCACCCGGTTGGAGGCGGAGGAGAAAGCTAAGGCTAAGGCTCTTGCTGCCAATGCTGAAGCTGGTCCTCCTGCCGACCAGGGCACTCCCCCAAATCCTCAAGACCCTCCTGCCCAGTAAAATTTTTTCTTTTATTTTGCTTTTATGGCCCACGGGTCTGTTTGTAAAGACAATTTATTTTTATTGCTGCAAGGGCAGCTTTTTTACTTATAACTGAACAATTGCATTCGAGCAATACTGCTCGCGGTGCCAAAGCTTTTTACTTTTAATTGAACAATTACATCCGAGCGATACTGCTCGCGGTGTAAAAGATTGCTTTATTGATATTATAATTTCTTTTATTATAATATATGTTCACATGACCGAACTTAGCATAGTACTTTGGTTTGATTTAACAAAACATAAATTTTGAAAAATACTCTAAGTATCGTAGCATGCTTTCCCTCATCTTGTTCATGTGTTTACATACCCTTTGGTATGCTTTGCTATCGATGTACCTTATGTGCCCCCCAAGTGATCGAGAAGCTTTAGGTCCTTGGTCACTTGCCTTGACCACGACCTGTGCGAACATTACTGCTCGATAGTAAACATAACACTTATAATACAGCAAAACAACACACGTAATGAACAAATACTTGTAAAAATAAATTTACAAAGGTTGGCAAGAATGATTGGCTGCGCACAGTCCCTTATAATCTCGTATTAAAAATGGACTAATCATGTCTTTACGAGTGATCTTAAAAAAATCTTACATTTATAAGCGATTAGCCATACAACGTGGCTAACCCTTTTTCGAAACTTGTAAAAAGTAAAAACTAATACAAGCCAGTCCTTTAAGAAGGACTATTCACTGATAATACTTGCGCAGGTGTTCTCCATTCCAATAACATGGAACGAGATCTCCATTTAAGCGCGCAAGTTTGTAGGTGCCCGGATGAAGGACTTCTTCAATCTGGTAAGGTCATTCCCAGTTTGGTCCGAGTACTCCAGCAGTGGGGTCGCGGGTATTTAAGAAAACTTGTCGTAGCACCAGGTCACCGACGTTGAATTTCCTTTCTTTCACCTTTGAGTTAAAGTACCGGGCGACTTTTTGCTGGTACGCAGCAACTTGGAGTTGGGCTTTTTCTCGTATTTCTTCAATAGAGTCTAAGGACTCCATCATTAGTTGGCTATTCTGGCTCTGGTTGTATGTAATGCGTCGATGTTGGGGATCTAATTCGACAGGTAACATGGCTTCATATCCGTAGGCTAAGGAAAACGGGGTATGACCTGTCGCTGTTCGCTGAGAAGTTCTATACGACCAGAGGACTTCAGGCAGCTGTTCTGGCCATGCTCCTTTAGCGTCTTCAAGCCTTTTCTTCAGGGTGTCCTTAAGCGTTTTATTCACTGCTTCGACCTACCCGTTTGCTTGTGGATGCACGACTGAAGAAAAGCTTTTGATAATCCCGTGCCTTTTGCAGAAGTCGGTGAATAAGTCACTGTCAAATTGGGTGCCGTTGTCTGAGACGATTTTTGAGGCAAACCATATCGGCAAACAATGTTCTTGATGACAAAGTCAAGAACTTTCTTGGTCGTTATGGTAGCGAGTGGTTCAGCTTCGGCCCATTTGGTGAAGTAGTCGACTGCTACAACTGCGTACTTCACTCCGCCTTTTCCCGTTGGCAAGGACCCGATCAAGTCTATTCCCCATACTGCAAAAGGCCAAGGACTCTGCATCTGTTTTAATTCGTTTGGAGCTGCGTGTGAGATTTTTGAAAATCTTTGACACTTATCACACTTTCGTACAAACTCCATTGAATCTTCGTTCATAGTCGGCCAGAAATAGCCCTGCCTTAGAATCTTTTTCGCCAAACTTTGCCCCCCAGCGTGATCTCCACAGAAGCCTTCATGTTCTTCCTTTATTAGCTCCTTAGATTTCTCTTGTGTAATACATCTGAGCAGTGGCATGGAATATCCCCTCCGGTACAGAACATTATCGACCAGTATATACCTAGCAGCCTGCCTCTGAAGAGTTCTGGCCTTGTTTCTATCTGCTGGTAGTACACCATTTGTCAAATACTCCAAGTAAGGCGCCATCCATGTATCTTCCATTCGGATTTCCATACTGGTTTCATTTGCTCGTATGCTTGGCTCGCTTAACCTTTCCACTAGCACAATATTCAAAGTGTCAGCATCTTTTGTGCTCGCAAGTTTGGCTAAGGCATCCGCGTTCGAATTCTGGTCCCGGGGGATTTGCTGGAGGGTATACTTCATGAATTGGGCTAACAGGTCTTTAGTTTTGTTCAAGTAGGCCACCATTTTCAGGCCTCGTGCTTGATATTCCCCTAGGACTTGATTCACTACCAGCTGTGAATCACTGTAAATATCCAGCACCTTTATATTCATGTCTTTTGCCATCCTTAATCCAGCGAGGAGTGCTTCGTACTCGGCTTCATTATTTGACGCGGTGAAGTCGAATCTAATGGCGTAGTGAAATCAATGCCCTTCTGGCGTTATCAAGATCACTCCTGCTCCTGCGTGAGATTCGTTTGACAACCCATCTGTGAATAACTTCCACGAAGGAGCTTCATCTTGAGGCTCAGGCGCACTAGGCTTTTCGCACTGCTCGCCGTCCGGGAGTTCGGTGAACTCTGCAATAAGATCAGCCAAGACTTGTCCTTTTACCTCTGCTCGTGGTGAATATGTAATATCGAACTGCCCCAGTTCGACTTCCCATTTTAATAATCGCCCAACCACCTCTGGTTTTTGGAGGACTTACCGAAGGGGCTGGTCAGTTAAGACTATAATGGGATGGGCTTGGAAGTAAGGACGTAGCTTTCTTGAGGCCAAGATTAAACAGTATTCTAACCTCTCGATGGGAGGATACCTCAGTTCTGCTCCGATTAGCCTCTTGCTTACATAGTAAACCGCTTTTTGTACGCCTTCTTCCTCTCGTACTAGTACCGCACTAGCAGCAACTTCAGTGATCGCCAGGTAAATGAACAAAGTTTCTCCTTCGATAGGCTTTGATAAAATAGGAGGCTGTGCCATATGGGCTTTCAAGGCCTGAAAAGCTTGCTCGCAGTCTCCTGTCCATTCAAATTTCTTGTTGCCCCTAAGTAGATTGAAGAAAGGGACGCATTTATCTGTTGACTTTGAAATAAATCTACTTAGGGCTGCAATCCTCCCAGTTAAACTTTGTACATCTTTGATCCTCTCTGGCGATTTCATGTCGATCAGGGCTTTTATCTTGTCGGGGTTGGCCTCGATTCCTCTTGAATTAACAATGAACCCCAAAAACTTCCCTGATCCAACTCCAAAGGAACATTTGAGAGGATTTAGTTTCATCTGGTACTTGTTCAATACATCGAAACACTCTTGCAAATCCTTCACATGTCCTTCTTCTTTTTTCGACTTTACCAGCATGTCGTCCCGTATACCTCCATGTTTACTCCGATCAATTCTTTAAACATGTGGTTAACCAATCGCTGGTAAGTCGCACCTGCGTTTTTCAGTCCAAAGGGCATTACTTTATAACAGTATAATCCTGTATCGGTCCGAAAGTTGGTGCGATCCTCGTCAGGGGGATGCATGCTGATCTGATTGTAGCCTGAGTATGCATCCATGAAAGAGAGGATCTCGTGTCCTGCAGTAGCATCGACCAATTGGTCAATCCTTAGGAGTGGGAAGCAATCCTTTTGGCAAGCTTTATTGAGATCTGTAAAATCCACATAAGTTCGCCATTTGCCGTTAGGCTTGGGAACCAGTACTGGATTAGAGACCCACGATGGATAAAACGCCACCCATTCTCCTTTAATCTCTCAACTTCTTCTTTTAAGGCTCTCGACCGTTCCTTATCGAGCAACCTTATTTTCTGTTGCACGGGTGGAAAACTCTTGTCTATGTTCAGGACATGGCTGATAACTACAGGGTCTATCCTAGCCATGTCTTTGTGCGACCAGGCAAAGACTTCCTGGTTTTTCCGCAAAAACTCCACCAGTGCATGTTTCATGGTTGGTTCTAGGTTTTTCCCGACCTTCACAACTCTGGTCGGGTCTTTCTCGTCAAGTTGGACCTCTTCTAGGTCCTCGACAGGTCCAACATTTTCTTCAAAATCCCCAAAGCGAGGATCTAGATCTCTATCCTCACTTTGGGCAATACCCTATTTGGTGACTTCATCACCGGATTGGGCTTGTGTATCAATTGTCATCTGCAACCTATCTGGGGGAGTGCTCTTTAACGTTCCCTTCTTCGCCTTCGTGACTGAGGCATTGTAGCACTCCCTAACCTCCCTCTAGTTTCCCAACACGCGTCCTACCCCTGCATCTGTCGGGAATTTTATGGCTAAGTGCCACATAGAGGTGACGACCCGTAGATCAACCAGTATAGGCCTCCCAATGACAGCATTGTATGCCGAAGGACAATCGACTACTATGAAAGTAGCGATTAATGTCCTGGTAGCAGGCATTGTACCTGCTGTCACTGGTAGTCTGATTGACCCTGCGGTGGCGAGTCCCTCACCAGAGAAGTCGTATATTGTTTGGTTGCAGGGCTCCAGGTCCTTAACGGACAACTTCATGCGTTCCAGTGAAGACTTATACATGATGTTCACCGAACTTCCTGTATCAACCATCACTCTCTTCACTATCATGTTGCCCATTTGGATATCCACGACCAGCGGATTAGAATGTGGGAACCGGACATGTTGGGCATCGCTATCAGAGAAGGTTATCTCGCCTTCTTCTGACCGAGCCTTTTTCGGCGTGCGGTCATCCACAGTCATCATCTTGATGTCCTGGTCGTGGCGCAGAGTCCGAGCATATCGTTCTCTAGCCTTTCCGCTGTTTCCCGCGAGGTGCAGGCCTCCACAGATGGTTAACAATGTGCCAGTTACGGGGTCAGGCTGCAAAGGTGGCGAGCGTTGGCGTGTGGGCGCTTGCTCGTTGCCACCTGGAGCTTCTCGTTGGGAATTTCCTGAGGCCCGTATATATCTTCTCAAGTGTCCTTGTCTAATAAGGACCTCGATCTCATCCTTCAACTGGTTGCATTCGTTGGTATCATGTCCGTAGTCGTTATGATAACGACAGAACTTGGTAGTGTCTCTTCTCGAAATATCCTTTCGAATGGGAGCAGGTTTCTTATAAGGCACGCTGGAACTCATGGCCTGATAAACCTCTCCCCGAGATTCAATAAGGGCAGTATAGTTAGTGAACTGAGGTTCATAACGGTTACCCTTGGATCATTTATTGTCAGAGGTGGAAGGCTCATTGTGTGGTCGTTTCCCCCCATTCTTGCCATTGCCGTTGCCGTTGGGCTTGGACCCATTGGCGGCTTTGGCGGGCTCAGCGGTCCCCTTGTCCTTGCCTGGGGGCTTTCCTTCGTTGGCAATGGCGTCTTCGAGCTTAATGTAGCGATCAGCCCGATCTAAGAATTCCTAGGTAATTCTAACCCCATGTTTTCGGAGGCTTTCCCAGAGAGGCGTGCGGCGCTTAACCCCTGCGATTATGGCCATCATTTTGCCTTCGTCTCCCACTGTTTTTGCTCCAGCAGCTGCTCGCATGAAGCGATGTACGTAGTCTTTCAGTGGTTCTCCATCTTGTTGGCATATTTCAACCAGCTGGTTTGCCTCAGTCGGGTGCACACGACTTGCGTAGAACTGTCCGTAAAATTCATTTACAAACATTTCCCAGGAAACTATACTTGCAGGAGGGAATTTGAAAAACCACTCCTGTGCGACATCAGAAAGTGTTGCAGGGAAGATCCTGCACCGAGCGTCTTCGGACACTTTCTGAATGTCCATTTGTATCTCGAACTTGTTGACGTGAGATACCGGGTCACCATACCCATCAAAGTTCGGAAGCGTAGGCATCTTAAACTTGCTAGGAGTTTCTGCCATAGCTATCCTTTGGACGAAAGGAGTGTCTTTCCTCCTATCGTGGTCGATGTAAGATGTTCTTCCCCCGACTAGCTGCTGCACTGCCTGGTTGAGGGCATCTATCTGGGCCTGCACAGCGCCAGGAATCGCGCGTGGCCTCTGGTGCTGGGGGGACGTATTCGCCGTGCCGCTCGCGGCGATCGTTGAGTACATCTCTTAAGTCCTCATCTTTCCTCCGCTGCTCGCTAGCTCCGAGCCGGTTGAAGACGTTATTTTTTCTGGGCTGCCCCCCAACGTCCCGTCTGTCGGGTTGGTCATCCTGAGGTGGCTGGCTTCTGCCTCCACCTCTTTCTTCATTCCTCCGACCAGCATTCCCTCTGCCTGAGTCGGCCTCATTATAACCATGGTCATCTCTGAACCTTGATTGGCTATGGTGGGATTGACTGTTCCCTCGATTGGCTTCCCGGGCTGGAACCTCCCGAGCATTAGAGGGTGGTCTGCGTTGGTCGTTAGGTCCCCGTGCATTATCATGCCGTGGGGGGCCTCGGACCGCAGAGCCTAACTCTGAGTTCCTCCTGTTACTAGGAGGATGCTGTCCTCTTCTTGGAAGGTTTGGCTCGTCGCCCCTATGGCGTCTAGGACTACGAGGCTGCTGCCCAGTCCTATTCTGCCTCTACTGCGGGGGATCGCCACGACCAGTTTGGGATGGAGGCTGTGTTTCAGGGTCCCTTAGCGGGACATCATCCTGAGGCGTCGGTGGCTGCTCGGGCCTTTATGGGCTCGAGGGTTGGATAGGCGGGCTAGGATTTGGATCCCTGTGGGGTGGCCCATTCGCGGGTTAATCAGGCTGCGAGGTAGGTGCAGCCTGATTCCTAGCCAATTGTAAGGCTGCCTCGAGGGCTGCCATGGCCTCCCTTTGGTGACGGTCCATCTCCGCCTGCCTTTCACTCAGCTCCAAGCGCTGCCGTTCAATTTCTTGTTGCTGCCGCGCCATGATTTCGGCAACACTTTCCTGGCCGGCCCTCATATTGGCCAGCTCTTCCTGCAATACCCCTAGGGTACTTCTCAGCGTCGCGTCGTCCATTTCTTCCTCATAAAATTCCAAATGTGGCTCATCCTCAGCCATGTTGGGAGGAGGAGGAGGCGGGTTAGATGGTGCAGCGCCGACCGCCTGTCCAGTTTTCCTGGTAGTTTTCGCCATTGATCTTTTAACGATAATGTATCAAGCTCTCAATGAAAGCACCAGAATGTTGATCCTGATTTTGGCCAACTGACACGGAGTCAAACTTGCTTAATGTGGGCAAACACGTTGGAAAGAATGTGATGGGCGAAATGATAAAGAACACAAGGGTTTATAGTGGTTCGGCCCCAGAATCTGGTAATAACCTACGTCCACTTGAATTGTTATTGATATAGGATTCAAAGGAGTGATCAAAGAACTAGGGTTCAATGAGTTTCACCAACCTCTGAAGAACAATACAATGTATCAAATAGGATAACTCTAATCTCTAGTGATCCCAAAGCAAGAAAGAAGAAAAGATCCCTTTCCCTTGAGCCCTCCTTCTCTATTTATAGGCTCAAGGAGGATTTACATTAATTTGTTACAGATATTATTTCCTAAATAATCGGATACTCAGGAAATCATGGAGACAATTTCGGATACCATCATAACTGCATAAGATCTTTTCCGCGTATATCATTCGTACGACTAGGCTGGTCGTATGAAGAGATCGAACATTGTGACACTAGATGTATTCCTGGTCGATAGTCGAGCACGAATTCTGCCAGATGTTAGCCACGTGTACTAAATATTTGCCATGTCATCCATGCTTGTTTTTTGGATAACAGGCACACCACAAGAAATTTGTAACTTTAGGTGGGATCTTCAAATGCCATAGTTTTTGCCAGAAACTAGAGTTGTTGGAACTCGGTTGGTTAGGCTTTTGGAATTGCAATAGAGTGTAGGCACTACGGACTGTGAATAGACCTGATCGATCTCCTAACCAAGACCAGAAATCCGAATCAACATTGTCACTCAGGGGGATTCCTAAAATCAGGCCAGCATCCCGAGCTGAGAACAAATCGTGGATGACTTCATGATCCCAGCAACGGCGCTCAACTTCGATTAAAGAACTGACTGCTTGATTGAGCAGCCCAGGATGAGTAGAAGAAACAAATCTGTTGTCCGAATCTGGCAGCCACGGATGGCCAATAATACTAATTTTATCATCGTTGCCAATAGTGCGAACAACACCCAAACGAACCAAGTCTTGAGCACCCCAAATACTGCGCCAAACAAAGCTTGGATTTTGACCAAGATCAGCTGAAAGGAAATCAGAATTAGGGAAGTACCTGGCTTTAAAGACTCTCCCCACAAGGGAATTAGGTTTGCACAACAATCTCCAACCTTGTTTTGCAAGCATAGCAAGATTAAAATCATGAAGATGTCGGAAACCCATACCACCCTCGTCCTTAGGCGCGGCCAAACGATCCCAGGACATCCAGATAATGCCACGACCTTTACTTGAGTTTGTCTTCCACCAAAAGCTAGCCATTAGTTTTTCAATTTCATTACAGGTGCCTATGGGTAGAAGAAAAACACTCATTGCATATGTAGGCAAAGATTGTATAACAGTTTTGAGAAGTATTTCTTTACCTGCTCAAGGAAGGAACTTCCCATCCCAACCATTAATCCGAGATATGACCTTGTTCTTGATGAACCCAAGAATTGCATTTTTATTACGCCCAATAATGTTAGGCAAGCCAAGATAAAGACTGCCTTCAGTTGCTTCGGTCATTCCAAGGACAGAGCAAATCTAAATCCGGGATAAAGTGTCAGTATTGGGGCTGAAAAAAACTGAGGACTTAGAAGTATTCCTCTTTTGACCAGAGGCAGTCTCGAACAGGTGAAGCAGAGTAAGCATACTTTTAGCAGCACCCCTGGTTGCTTGACAAAATAAATAGCTGTCGTCAGCAAAAAACATATGAGTAATTGAAGGGGCTCGTTGAGCCATACGGCAGCCTTG
Source organism: Humulus lupulus (assembly GCF_963169125.1). Lineage (NCBI taxonomy): Eukaryota > Viridiplantae > Streptophyta > Magnoliopsida > Rosales > Cannabaceae > Humulus > Humulus lupulus. Next base: position 50,445,180 of record NC_084800.1, on the reverse strand, counting down.
AATAACCCAATTAGCTTCAAATTTCTGAATTAAGGAGGACAATCCTTCAGCACAAATAATGAAAAGATAGGTGGAAAGAGGATCACCTTGCCGAATCCCTCGTGAAGGACAGATAGGACCCATCACGTGGCCACCATGTATAATATTGTACCGCACAGAGGAGACACAAGTCATAACGAGATCAACCCATTTCTCATGAAAACCCATACGAACCATGACAGCCTGGAGATAACCCCACTCGACACGATCGTAGGCTTTGCTCATATCGAGTTTTAGGGCCATAAAACCTTTCTTGCCTTTCCTTTTTCGCTTTAGGTAGTGCATCACCTCAAAAGCAACCATCACATTATTTGAAATAAGATGACCCGGTATAAAAGTGCTTTGAGTGTCGGATATAATCTGATCAATAAGGCCACGCATAGGGTTCGCTAGCACTTTCGAAATTACTTTATACAGGACGTTGCAAAGTGCAATGGGCCGAAGGTCACTCATTGTTGAAAAATTCTTCTTTTTTGGGATCAAAACAAGATTTGTCTCATTGAGACCAGTATGCAATGTCCCAGAGACGAAAAAATCTTTGACCATATTCACAATATCGGCTCCCACAATACCCCAATGATGTTGAAAAAAATTGGGGCCCATACCATCAGGATCAGGTGCCTTGTCGGGGTGCATTTGAAACAGGGCAACCTTAACCTCATCATCAAGAATTGGTTTCAACAGCTCCTCATTTTGGAAAGTGTTTACAGAGCACCTAATACCACTTACCACCGAGGACCAAGAAGTAGCATTGGCTTGAAAAAGACCAGAAAAATAATCAATAATTACTTGATCAATGACAGAATCCCAATTCTTCTAATTGCCATCTTCATCTTGCAATTGTTGAATCTGGTTAGACCTTTTCCGAGCACTAGCCATAGCATGGAAATATTTATTATTTTTATCACCTGCATGTAACCAGTATTGTTTCGACCTCTGTTTCCAGTAGATTTCTTGTTGTGCTAAAATCTCAAAATAGTTATTCTTTTCGGAAACAAAGTTAGGATAATCAAGATGGTCATCAGAATTTTTCAGCTCAGCCATCAGCTTCTTACTCTTTGTGATGCGCTGCTTGAAATTGCCAGTAAGAGTTTGGCCCCAATTTGCAAGTTGTGGACTGCAAATCTTGATTTTTTCGACAATGGAAAGCTGGTTGTGTAAATCCCAACAGTTCATAACAATCTGAGCACATAAAGGCTCACGGGACCAGACATTTTCGTACCGAAAGTGATTGACCACAACACCACGACAATTAGGTTCAGGCTCCAAAAAAATGGGTGAATGGTCTGAGGAAGAGAAAGCCAGGTTTGTAAGAATTACCTCTTGGAATTCGTCTAGCCAGCTTTGAGATGTGAGGGCTTTATCAAGTCTGATCTCCACACTTCTATTCGTGCCCATGCTCCGTTCCCAAGTGTAGGGATAACCTCGCAATTCCTGGTCATGAAGCTGGCAGCCATTGATGACTGCTTGAAAACCAGAGATGAGGGACGAAGGGTACGGGCGCCCTCCCCTTTTCTCCTCCTGACTTGCAATATTGTTGAAATCTCCAATAATACACCAAGGGAGATTTGAGTCCGAGAACAGGGTGCGAATGAGATTCCATGTTCGCTCTCGAAGACTCCGATTCGGTTCTCCATGGAAATCGGTGAGACGCCATTTTACCATACCTGGGATTCTGACTTCAATATCAATATGGTTGTGGGAGTAGCTTAGAAGATGGGCCTCGTCAGAAACTCTCCAAAGTAAAGCTAGGCCACCCTTCCTGCCCTGGATGTCTACAGAAAAACAACTTTCAAAACCCAAACGGGTCTTAACACGATCCACTACATCTTTTTTACATAAGGTTTCACATAAAAATAAAAACTTGGGTTTCTTTTGAACACAAATGTCTTCAAGGAATTGTTGGGCCTGTGGGTTCCCAAGCCCACGGCAATTCCAGCTAATAGTACTCATAATGCTTGGTGGGCCTGGACACCAAGACCCACATTCTTCCCGTTTTTTGGTAACTCAACAACATCCTTTGAGGAAAAATTGTTAGTTACTATATCAGTGTCCATGGACTCACTTGTTGAAACTGAAGGCCCATGAAGAGATTCTAAGCCCAACCTCTTTCTTTTCAATTCAATTATTTCTAAAACCACATCTGTGGAAAAAGTAGATGCACTATCATTGACCACAATAACTTGCTCATTAAAGACAGTATCTTTTTTCCCATATTCAGGATGTTGATTAGCCACATTCCCATTGATAGTGGCTGGCAGTCTTTCAGAATCAAGAGCATCCCCTAATATAGCCGAAACTTGTGGAGTAGCATTAACTCCACGTAAGTCAACTTCCTTCCCATCATCGCCGGCATGAATCTCGACCTTACCAGAACGCAGCCATGGAGAGGCGATTAAAAAGTTTTGACGTCTGGTCGGTGCTTTCATTTGAATACTATATGGTTTGACGATTTGATCAAGGGGTGCATCATAGAGCTTCCTGCAAAACCTTTCGGTGTGGCCCGTGATCCCACAAATAAAGCAAAATGTGGGAACTTTTTCGTACTTGAAATTCGTATAGAATGGTTCGCTACCCCGTCGTCTGAATTTTATCCTCCTTTTGAGTGGCAACTCGACAATAACATGCACACGAACACGTAAATATTCACGCCAAACACCTTGGAAATTATTTGGATCCGAGTCAACATACTCACCAATATAATGTGTGGCCTCACGAACAGCCCGATCTGTTTTAAAGCCCGTTTGCAAATCATGGATCTAAACCCACATGTTCTATTTATTCATGATAATCGATTTTGGGTTATTGCCTGGTTTCATCCGCTCAATAATGAGTTGCTTTCGATCATAAGTCCATGGACTACCGGTGATCACCCTTTGAATATCTATCTCATGATAGAATTGGAATAAAAAGCGATTTTGTTCAAGAACCTTAACATACATGCCTTTTCCCGGTTTTCATAGGTCTGCCATGATGTTTTGAAAGATTTGGAAATCTAAAACCTTTCCAGTTAAGAGAAGGCCAACGAGACACCATCTATCGTCAAATTTGGGTTCACCCTCCCCTTCATTTTCTTCATCAAAGATAGCTTCCCGGTTCTCTTCCTCATCCAAGCATATATCAGCTCATTGCTTGTACAGTTGGGCATCAACATTACTACTGGAAGCCATAGAAACCAAAAAGAGAGACAATAGATAAGACCAGACAAAAAGTCAAAAACGATCAAAAACACTCTAAAAAACGAGAGACATGTAAGTTACATTTTTATTATGTGTTAAAAGTGCGAAGAAATATAATAATTTTATATAGTAATAGACATAGTCTAATTGGAAACCTCCAACATAAAAAAATAATTTTATTATTAAATAATTAATAAAGATATTTGTATAAATTTTTAACAAGATATAATTGGAAAGAATTAATTAGAAAAACAAGTTTTTTATTTTATTTAGAAAAACAGTATTTAAATTGATACACATGTAGCATTTTTAAAGTCAAGTGACCGAGGACAATGTTTTCATTTTCCTAAAAAACCAACAACAATAGAGTACTTAGGTTTTTTTCAACAATACTTCGTTATTTTCAATGGTAATATTTGCGGCAAAAATTATTTAATATTTACAGAAAAAAAAATTAATACAAAAATATTTTAAGTCATTTTGTAAACGAGCGTACAAATACGTGCCAATTCGCTATCGACGAGAGTGGGGTAGTATTACTCGTTTCCCTGCTCCACAACCACAATATTTTGGTAATGATATATAAACCATCCTGGACAACTAAAACCGAACTCCTCAGTCTCCCTCTCCAATGGAGGACCTCCCACCTTCTCTGGTCACCGAGATACTGAGTCGACTGAACGATTCCGCAGACCTGGTTCGATGCCGACTCGTCTCGAAGACTCTAAACGAAATGTCCTATGAGGTACGATCCCTGAACCACCTCTGTTCCTTGTCTAGTTACCTCATATCTCGGTCCCGCGGTGCCAATCCTCCCCAGGCCATGACCTTTAAGATCATATTTAAGGACCTGGTTCGTAGACTCAGCAAGCTCGATTCCGTCTCCATCGCTGTGGAGAAGTCCCTCGGCAGAAGATCGTACGACGAGGTTGAAGACGACGACGACGATCTTTACCTGACTGAACCGAGCTTCTTGAAGGATTGGCTTCCGGAGATTGGCGGAGGTCTGAGATCGATTTCCATATGCGATTTTTGGAGTCAATCTAGCTGGCGAAAGTCCGAGGCTTTGCCACTGATTTCTTCGTTCTGTGAGTCCCTAGTCTTTTCTTTGCAGAAATTTCATTTGATTTTGCAAATTTTTATGGCCTAGCGAGGAATCAAGTCCCGTTTTGGTTCCAATTTATTTTCTCTGTTTTGAAAACCTGCATTAGAAACCGTATAATCGCGGTTTAGAGTAACGCAATTGTCTTATATCATATACATAGAGTGTTTGGTATGAAGTTTTATAGAACTAAAATTATTGTATATAAAAAACATAAGATTGATAAAGCAATATGGATCATATTGTGTCATCAATGACCTGTTTTGAGACATTTGTTTTATTTGCTTTCAGGCTCTAATCTCCTCAAACTAGAATTGAAAAACACATGGTTGTCAGTTGATGGGTTGAATTGTATGCCCAAGCTCACAAATTTGACCCTTGAATTTCTTAGACTTGATGATGAAGACCTGAATAAAGTTAATGAATGTTTTCCGGGTTTGAAAGTTCTTAATTTGGTTGGGGTTGGAGGGCTCAAAGAACCAAAAATTGATCTCAAGAACCTGAAAATATGTTACTGGACCATCTCAAATGCTCCCCTGTCTATTACAATATTGGCTCCCAGCCTTGTTGAACTCAAACTGGAGTGTATTAGACCGAGATCTCTTGTCCTTGAAACCCCGTCATTGTCTGACCTCCATCTAACCATTGAGAACGCAGATCATTTAAAAGTGAAAGAATTTACTTGTTTGAAAAGCCTTCAGCTTGAGTCTTGGAATCTTTTCAGTCTCATGGGCAAGTTTGGATCAAGTAGAGCCGTCAAAATCCTCGCACTGAATATACCAAAACACAATCAAGATGCCACTCCAAAGTTAAGCATTGAGATACTGTATGATTCTTTTCCTAATCTGAGTTCTCTGACATTGGGTCCTGGAGCCTGGTCCGAAATGGAGGCTTCATTTTGCTCTGGAGGCTTGGACGGTAGGGTGGAAATGAATGGCTTGAAAGAGATTACTGCTTATTTGTCGATTGATGAAATGGATAACACCCTTTCCTTCATATCTTCCATGTTGAATAGATGCTCCAATTTGTCAAACATGGCAGTGCTTATTCATGGTATAGTTGGGTCTCGTCTAGCTAGCAAGTTTGTATCCAAGATTAGAACTGATTTGCCACGACTTAGATGGAGATGGGGATTCTGGAAAGAAGGAGAAAAAGACTGCTGGGTCTCTGCTTTTATTTAGCTTGTCAACTGGAAGAAGGAAAATAGTAATAATAATATTAAGGGTTGAGCTGAAGTTGGTTCTACTGTATTGGAGCAACAATAACAGTTAGATTGAAAAGAAGGATATATCTTGGAAAATCAGCTTAGAATGAGAGATTTGCTAAGTTAAAGTTACCACCAAACAGAACAAGAGTTGAAAGAGTGGACTATTGGATAGGTCGACAATCTTCCAGCTATTTGTTTGAAGCTTTAACGAGGTTCTTCTGGACATAAACCTCTCAATAACATCCTTTCCTCATATCTTCAATGTAAATAATTTGAATCTCTGTCACATACGTTACATGTATTTGCTACCTTTATTTTTGTAGCTTGACATTGTGTACTTGTACAGATTTAAGTGTAGATATCGCTTTGGTTTGGAGTAAAAAAAAATATTTCTCTTACGTAACTATCAGTTTGGTCCTCAAATATTAGTTTTTAAATTCATCAACTTACTCTTCATTAACAGAGTTTTAGATCATTAATAATGCTTAGCTGCTCCACGCGCTTCTTTGCACAATTCAACAAAACTTATTACCAAAATATATAATTTGCTTTAGTAGTAATTAAGAGCCTTTTTTTTAAATAAATAAAACCATTATTAAGTTTAAGACTAGTTACAAATTACAATCAGTGGTTATAGGCAGTAATGATCTTGTACATAAAATATGCACAAAAATATTACAAACAATAATAACTTGCAAGTTTTTTTTATAATATTATAGATTTATTATTGTAAGTTTTTATAGTATTATAAATTTCATCTTATTGGATGAAAAAAATTGTTATATAATATTTTAGTGCATAATTGTATGCAGATATTATTATTCATGAGTTTGATTTGTTAAGACATGAGCCCTCACCATTGCTTAAGGTGGTTTGCCCATACAGAGTAGAAAATCTGTTCATAATTCAACAGCTCAACATTTCTCTGTATTTCAGAATATTCCCAAACGGTTTCATGAGAGTCTGTGCCAATGATTACACTTATTGTTGTAATGATTTTCTATTATTCTGTTACCTATTGTATGATGCCATCTGTCAGTACCACAATGGCTCTCTCTCCCTCTGTAATCTTTGTATAAATGCAATATATTTTCTCAGTCTGTATTGAGTTGAGTTTTACAATTCTCTACACCAAATATTTTCTCTCTTGGTATCAGAGCCACCGCTAGGCAATCGCCAATGTCGACTGGCCAATCTGAGGCTCCAACTAACCCAAATGCAGGTGCTGCTGCTGTTACGAAAATTATAGCAATTAAAATACGCAAGAATACGTAGCCGCACAAGTAATATAATGTAAAGTGAGATCGTCTCCACAGGGATTTTAAACTAAATTATTGTAAAATCAACTAAGAACAATTTAAAAATAAGGTAACAAAATTAAGAACATTATTGGAATATGAATCTGAAATTCAGTGTGTATATGTAATTTCAATTAAAATAAAATAAAAGAAACAAGAGAAATTAGTTTGAGAAAAAATCTATTTGAACAAGTAGATTTAGGTGGTTAATCCCCCTATAATTTCTTTCCAGTTGTTATAACAAAGATTCAGCAATGGTTCAGCAATTACATCCAGAGTTAACAGATTTCAAAAACGTCCAGTAAGTCTTTTCCAAAACTCACTGTATAATGCTTACAACCCTCTCAACACACTCTTGTATTAAACCAGATTGCAAACAGTCTATTAAGCATCAAATCTTGTGTTATACAAGGCAGTAAAATATCCCTATTTCACCACTAAAATTTACCTACAAATAGGCAAGTTTCTTGCATCAATTAAATGGGTTCAGCTAGCTTAAGTTTTTCCAAACTTAGATCTAGCTCAGTAATTATTAATTATGGCCAGTAAATAACAATCAATAGCAGTAGTCACACTTAATTGAACAAGGATACAATTACTTTAACCATGCATCAAAACATTAATTCATATTGTAGGGTTCATAACCACCCAAACCTCTAAGGATTAGTTCATGTTTAATAATAGAAACACAAAACCAGTGGCCATTAGCAAATCCATGGAGTTTGTTCACAAATCAGGTGGAGAGAAAATATAATGCACAATTAAAAGAAAGAAGGAAAGAGTAGTATGAGTTGATGAGCTGAAATCCTCTTTGGCGTCAGCCGTGGTCCCCTTCCCTTTTTGGTATTTTCTCTCTGTTTTCCTTCCTCTTTTTCTCTGTACTTCCTTTCTCTCTCAAAATGGTGATCAATTTCTTTCAGAAAAAAATCGTTTTTCCTATGTTGCGGCTGCCCCCTCCTTTTTAGGGTACTTTGCTTTACCCTAATAGGAAAGTCAATTCTCACCTTGTCCTCAAAGTGCCACATCACCCAGCTGACTTAAGTTATTAAAATTCTAGCCACATAGGCGCTGATTTCACTCATTAAGTCCAGCTGTCTTCTAGCCACGTCAAATGTCTGATCCCTTGAATTGCTGTGTGGTGATCTTGCAGCATTAAAGCAGCAACACGCCCCTTTCAGAATTTGTTTTTCCCTTACTTCCAACATTTTCCCTTTCATATATTTTCTTAAGCTTCCTTTCCTGATTAACACAACACAGTAATTTACAAAAAAAACACTGAAAAATATTACAATATTAAACTAATTCTTACATGGACTCACTACCTAGAATAATACACTAAAACTAACAAATTTACAAAAAAAACAAGGACTCATTACTCTTTTTAATTTGAAAAGCAAGTTCAAAGATTATAAAAATAACTCTAAATCCTAGAGTTATCAGCTGCTCACCACACTGGAGCTCCACTCTCCAGCAACCCAGATGTTACCACTAACAGATTCCGGCTACGTGCCAACCTTTACTCAACCTTTCAATACCCTCAATCAGTCGTTCCCTCTGAAACTCGACTATAGCCTTTGGAAGACAATGGTCTCCACCATCATCCTAGGTCATCGACTTGATGGTTTTGTTAATGGCACACGACTCTGTCCTTCTGAGTTTGTTTCTACTAATGTGACTACAGGTGAAGAAGAGGCAGAGCTTGGCGTCCAACTCAATCCATATTTTGAGCACTGGATTGTTAGCGATCAGCTCTTGATGGGGTGGCTGTATAGCTCAATGACTGAAGTTATAGCAACAGAAGTCATGGGATGTACTACCTCTGCTTCACTCTGGCGAGCCTTGGAGAATCTCTATGGCGCTCATTCTAAGTCCAAAAGGGACGATACCCGAACAGCCATTCAAACTGTAAGGAAAGGTAACACCACCATGGTTGAGTATCTTCGCCAAAAGAAGGCCTGGGCTGATAGTTTGGCTCTTGCAAGGGATCTCTACCCTGATAATCATCTTATTGCTAATGTGTTATCTGGTTTAGATGCTGACTATCTACCAATTGTGTTACAAATTGAGGCTCACACTAGTACTACTTGGCAGGATTTGTAGGAATTGCTCCTTAGTTTTGATAGCAAGATTGAGCGGCTCCAGACTCTTCATGGCACACTCAAACCCACAGCTTCTCCCACAGCAAATCTGGCCAACAGAGTGCCTCATACTAGTCGAGGAAGAGGACAACCAGCACCACAGAATCCATCTTCTGGTCGGGGATTCTACTCCAACAATAGTTGTGGTGGCAACACTAAAGGTCGAGGTCGTGGAAGGTTCAATAACAGCACTAATTCCAGACCAACTTGCCAAGTTTGTGGCAAGTTTGGTCACTCTGTTGCAGTTTGTTACAATCGGTATGATGATACCTACATGGGCATAGACCCTCACAACAACCAACCACAGGGAAAACCAGGTCCATCAGCTTTTGTTGCTACGCTAGAAGTGGTGGATAGTAATGTGTGGTATGCTAACAGTGGTGCTAGCAACCATGTCACATCAGATGGAGGCAACATGAATCAGAAACATGAATATGGTGGTAAGGATAAGTTAATTGTTGGTGATGGTCATCCTTTGGACATAACTCATATTGGATCAGGTTTACTATCCACTTATGAACCATCTAAACCTCTTATGCTAAAGGATATTTTACTTGTTCCTGACATTGCTAAAAATCTTATAAGTATATCTCGACTAACGACAAATAACAATATACTTATAGAATTTGATTCTCATTCTTGTTTTGTGAAGGACAAGGCTACAAGGAAGGTGCTACTCCAAGGGATGCTTAGAGATGGTCTATATCAATTCAGTCCCATCCGTGACAAATCTGTGCCTCATACAAATCAGTCTAGGTCTACCACTACATCAGCTTATATTTCTTCTGTCAATGTTGTTCAGCAGTCCAATTTCCTTTCCAAGAATGATGTTTGGCATCAACGTTTAGGCCATCCATCTGCTAGGGTACTTAGACTTGTCTTAAACTCTAGCAATGTATCAGTTTCTGTTAATGAAAAAGAAAGTTTCTGTGATGCCTGTCAGTATGGAAAGTCTCATGCTCTACCTTTCAAATTGTCTAATAGTAGAGCTCCTAAAATGTTAGAATTAATTCACACAGATTTGTGGGGACCAGCCCCAATTAATTCCAACACCAACTTCAAATTTTACATTCACTTTGTAGATGATCACAGTCGCTTTACTTGGATATACCCTTTAAAACAAAATTCAAATGCCTTAAATGCTTTCACTCAATTCAAAACCATGGCTGAAAACCAATTTGAAACAAAAATAAAATTCATTAGAACTGATAGGGGTGGAGAGTTTCAAGGCTTTGATAGCTTTCTTAAAGCTCATGGAATTCAATTCCTTCACTCATGCCCTCATACCTCAGCTCAAAATGGCTGAGCTGAACGAAAACATAGACATATAGTGGAAATGGGGTTAACTCTTCTAGCTCAAGCTAGCATGCTTTTAAAATTTTGGGTTGATGCTTTTCAAACATCTGTTTATCTCATAAATAGATTACCAACACCCATTTTACACAATCAATCACCATTTGAAATTGTATACCATAAAAAACCAGATTACCATCTGTTGAGAACTTTTGGTGCAGCCTGTTTTCCTTGTTTAAGACCTTATCAATCTCATAAGTTTCAGTTTCATTTGTTATATTATTTTATAATATAATGTAATATTATATTATTTTAGATTAAATAAATGTGACATGGAGTGTCACATATTGTAACATATAATAAAGAGTTACATTATTTGGATATATGTGAAATATCCAAACATGTAACATATTTGGTGTTACAAATTCATCACAAATTTGTAACTCCTAAATATCACCCATTATTGTGTAGATTTGTTGTTACACAATATTGAGATGAATTTCTTAAAGCCATTTGAGAAATGGCTGATAGAGATGTGATTTTAACTCCCATATTGTGTATGGAAGTTACAAAATCAAGTGGGAATAAATTGGAACATTTTGGAAAAAACTGAAAAAAAATGTCTTGCTGAAATTGACTGAGGGCCGCGGCGCCTGGAACTAGCGCCGCGGCCCTAATGGCTGACAGCTTCTATAATTTTGGTTTTTTATCCAACTTTGAACGATTCCAACAGCTAAGTAACTCCCAAATCTCTATTTTAATTCCATAAAACACCAAATTAATCATTGGTAACAGCCATGGGGGTTGGTGGAATTTGAAATTCAAAGGGTGTCTCTAAACTCTATAAATAGGAGCCTAATGCTCACTTGTAAGACACACCATTTTTCTATCCACTATAGCACTTGGCTAGAAACACCTTGAGGCTTGATTATTCCAGAAAGCATTTCCAAAAATCTGAGAGAGATCCCTTAGTGCTTGAGTTAGGGGGAAATAAGCTTTTGGACAAAGGTTTTAAACCTTGTTCAAGTTGGTGATCCCCAATCCTCTTCACTTAGGTTGTGTAAGTGAGAGTTTGTTTGTGGTTTATGTTCTTCCTTTTATTCTATTGTTCTTCTTCTTATTCTCTTGTTTTATTTACTTGTATATTTTGTTTAAGAGTTGTAATCTCTTCATTTGGTCCAAACACTTTATTTTATTTGTAACTTTTTGTATTTTACTATTCTCTTCTTCTTCTTCATCATCTTCTTCATTTACTTTGTTTTATTTGTATTTTCAGTTATAGAGTTGTAACACTTTATTTAATCAATCTTGTCCATTGTAATATTTTGCATAGAGTTGTAACATTATCTTACCATTTCCATTGAGGCAATATTATTTTTCCTAACATCATTCACTCAAGTGTGTGAATCTAGGCTATAGTGAGTCTTTCAAAGGATACAAATGTCTTAGTACAACAGACCGAGTGTATATTTCAAGACATGTTGTTTTTAATGAAAAAGAATTTCCATTTAGATCTGGTTTTCTCAACACTTATGCTCCTGAACAGTCTCTGATTGTTCAACATGAAGCCTGGTCTCAGCTCCCTAATCTTCACTTCACTCCTCACCATTTTCAGCCTAGCATCCCTATCTCAAATGTTTCTGTCTCTCCAGCATCTTCTGCAGTAGCATCTCCCGCAGCAGCTTTGTCTCCACATGATCACAGTCAGGACAAGTATTCTTCCTCTCCTCATAATCTCAGTGATAGTCTTACTGATCATGTTCATGTTGTCCCTGCATCACTCCCATCAGATGTCTCTGCATCACCATCATCTCCAGCAGTTACCATAGCTCCTGTCTCTGTTGTGCCTTAGCCGCAGCCACCAGCTTCCCATCCAATGATTACTTGTGCTAAGGCTGGTATCTTTAAACCAAAAGCTTTTGTCAATCACTCTTCCAGTACTCTACATGGCAATGAACCTACATCTGTTGAAGAAGCCCTCGAGATTAAGGGGTGGAACAAAGCTATGGATGATGAAATCCTAGCTCTCAAAGCCAACAAGACATGGACATTGGTTCCCTATTCCGATGAGTATAATCTTGTGGGCTGAAGTGGGTTTTCAAGGAGAAGTTAAATGCATATGGTTCTTTTCAAAGATACAAGGCACGGCTTGTTGCCAAGGGTTTTCACCAAAGGCCTGGATTGGATTTTGGAGAGACTTTTAGTCCTGTTATCAAGGCTTCCACAGTTAGAATTATTCTAACCATTGCTGTGAGTAAGGGCTGGAGCATTCAGCAATTGGACATCAACAATGCGTTCTTAAATGGGCACCTAGAAGAAGATGTCTACATGCTTCAACCAAAGGGCTTTGAGGATCCCACCAAACCAGATCACGTGTGCAAATTGCAAAAGTCATTGTATGGCCTAAAACAAGCCCCAAGGGCCTGGTTTGATAGATTAAAAGGCACTCTACTTAGCTGGAATTTCAAAAACTCTAAAGCTGACACTTCTCTTTTTTACTACAAAGATGGCAAACTAATCATATTAGTGCTCATCTATGTAGATGACATTATAGTGAAGGGAACAATGGAGCTAAACTAAAGGAGTTTATCAATCAACTCAACAAGCTGTTTTCACTCAAAGACTTAGGAGCTCTTCATTACTTCCTAGGAATTGAAGTAACCCGAGATGACACAGGGCTATATCTTACTCAAAGAAAATATGTTGAAGAGCTCTTCAAAAGACATGACATGGTAAATCTTAAGCCTTGTCCAACTCCTATCATAATAGGAAAATCCATTTCCTTGACAGATGGAGAAGCTATGCACAACCCAACTGTTTATAGGAGTTTGATTGGGGCACTTTAGTACTTATGCCACACCAGACTAGATATTAGCTTTGCTATAAATAAGCTTAGCCAATTCTTGCAAAGCCCAACAACAGTCCACTGGGGAGCAGCAAAACGCATTCTAAGATATCTACAAGGCACTTTGGATCATGGACTACACATCTGTTACAGTGACAAACTAACCATCACAGGCTATTCTGATGCAGACTGGGGATGTTGTGTTGATGACAGAAGGTCTGTTGGTGGCTACTGTGTGTATCTTGGAGAGACTTTAGTATCATGGTCCTCGAAAAAACAAGCTGTGGTCTCAAGATCAAGTACAGAGTCCGAATACAGGGCTCTTGCTCATTTAGCTGCTGAAATCACTTGGGTTGAATCCTTACTCAAGGAGCTAAAGTTCCCTTTACCATCAAAAGATGTCACATGGTGTGATAATATTAGTGCCAGTGCTTTAGCATCAAATCCTGTTTATCATGCTCGCACTAAACACATTGAAATAGATATCTGTACACCCTGATTTTCCACGGGCTATTAGCGAGCTGAGATATGGCATAATTATATCAGCCACGTGGCGTCGCTACTGTTGTAAGGTCCTACCTCTTTAGCTCGAGGTAACCAAAGGTTGACCAAGATTATTTAAGGGCCGAGACAAGGATATGAAGACCGCAAGCCAAGAAGGCATCTAGCTCGAGGTACGAGCTGGAGTGAGAAGCTATGACTCCTTATAAAGTCAACCATGCAATGTAAACGTGCATATATCAGACATCACGTGTCTGATATATCCCTGAATTCTCGGACACGCAGCTTGAACGTGCGTATCCAGGCACCCACGACTGGGTTGGGCCTTGCGGCCCATTATCCCCCTTACCTATCGATTAGACCACACTTCATTTGTCAAGTTTTAGGAATTAATCATGAATGTCACAGAAGTGAGATGATGGATAAGAAGGTCACGGGATAACCCCCCTTGCCAACTCCCAGGTGCCCTATCCTATAAATATGGAGACCCTGGGAATTGCAAGGGGTTGGATTCTATTATGTAACGAAATACCCTGTAAGAGAATACTAGAAGCATAGCAATAATATTGGCTGGTGGAGTAGAAGTATTTTAACCTTTGAACCACCTAAAAACGTAGTTGTGTCATCAGTCCATTTTAAGATCATTCATCTGTTTCGGTTCATAATTAAGCACTAATCTCTTTCTCTTATTTTCTCAATTATCTGTTGGCGAAGAATTGCGTCAACAGTTTGGTGCTTTCATTAAGAGCTAGTTAGATTGGTGCTATCGCAAACATCCAACTATGGTGACCACTCGATCAAGACACGGTAACGAGGCGGAACAACATGCTGGGCAGGAGGCCCATCATGCCGCCATTTCCGGTGAGCAAAACCTTGAAGTTCAGCAGCGGCCGGGCAAGCAGCTAATAGGCTAGGGTGACACTGGAAGTTCGGCACCCCGGCCACCTAATCCAAACCCGGACTTTTACACGACGGTAGAGATGGAGAACGCTCAGTTGAGGAGTCAACTGGCGAAAGATAATAAGCAAATTAAGGAGGTGTTGGCTCGACTACCCCCTCTTACAACCGACCCTAACGTCGGAAAGAGGCAAGGCGAGACTCATAAGTCTCACTGGGGTAATCGGTCCAGGCCTAGCCGCTCAGCCAAACTTCCGACGTCCAACTCTACCCCCTCATCGCATCGCTGAGAGGCAATCTTCGAAGAAATACCCAGGGTCGAGCAACAGTATAGCCACTCGGTCTGAACTTCAACTCCCAGCTCACAGCCAGACTCGAGCGCGCCCATAAGGGCTCGGGGGAGTTCTAGAAGGAGATCCGGGGAGGGATCACAGCGACAGCCCGTCCCGGCCAGTCGTCCTGCGTCTCGCTCAAATCGCCAGGCGCAGGGCCCGCGAGTTGGCAGGGCTAAAAGGCCCCTACCTAACTTGATTCGCCCTGACGGAACCAGGATTACATCCTCGGTCAGGAATCCTCCTTCACCGATAAGATACCTGTCTCCTCCTCGGCCTGTCCAAGATATTCCAGCTTATGGAAGCAGCAGGAGAAACTCGCCTTCTGCAAGACCTTCCCATCGTAGTAGGGCGCCCAGGGAAGTCCCGGATCCTCACCCCCAGAGGCGGGCTCCGAGCTTCTCTAACGGGAGCTACTGGACCGGAAGTTGCCGGAGTGACCTTTCTGGGGGAGACCTCCGCCAATGCCTAAGCTCGGCGCAAAGTCCTCAAGCCACCCCGAGGGGCGACCTACGAGATCGCCTTAACTCTCATAGGTGTAATGCCTCGGATTCCCTATTGTGGTTAATGGCTGGATTAGTAGGCCGGGAGGGCCATAACTGTTTAATTATGCCATTAAATGTGTTTATGCATGTTTATGAGAATTATATTATCATATGATGTTAAATGCACGCATGTGAGTCCACATTTGTTTACAGGGGTATTCTGGTAATTTGGCCCGTTGAGGGTATAATTGAATATTTGTTTGTATAATAATGATATATTGTGAGACCACATTATAGTGTGGATTGGTTCGAGTATTTCGACATGAGACGATCTTCGAACATGATTTATCGGTTTGGTCATAACAGGTTTGAGCTCGGGGCTCGGGGTGAGTCTCGGGTGATATTAAAGGTTATAGCGTTACTGGGGATTTTAGGGTAATAGGTTATGAAATATTGATGTTTGAGGATATTGAGATTAGCGGGAATTGGGAAGCGTTAATTATAATTAACGGGTTAAGCTAGAAGTACCAATTTTGCCCTTGGGTTGGTTTAGGAGGCTTTGGATGGTATAAGGGCATTTTGGTCATTTTAGGGGTGGATATACTTGTTTTAAATGGCTGAAGGCTGTAGAATAAAACAGAACAAAAACAAGGGTTTGCCTCTCCCTTACCCGTACATCATCTTCTTCAATTGCTCCTTTGAGGGTTTTGAGTTCTTGGTGGAGATTCAAGCTAGGGAAACTTAAGGGCTGGATTGGAGACTTGTGTTAGCTTGTGTGGAAGGTTCAAGACAAGTTTCAAGGTGAGTTTTGGCCATTAACACAGCTGGTACTCTGTTTTTGTTTATAGTTTTCAATTCATGTTATTGATGTGGGAAGTATGAATCAAAGGAGGTTTTTGGTGTTAGTTGATTGGGGTTTGGTGTGAGTGAGATAAGGATGTTGTAGGGGGTTTAATTACATGTTTGGAGGAGGTTTTATGATGGTTTGAGAGGCTGGTTTGAGAGAAAAACGCACAGGGGGAAAAGTCTGGTATGTGCGTGGGCTAGTTGCTGAATTGGGTTGGGTGTCGCGGCACAGCTTTTGCGTGCCGCGGCCCATGCGCGTCTGGCAGATGGGGCTTGGGGGCGTGCCGCAGCACGACTTTTGGGGGCCGCGGCCCATAAGGCCAAATTTGCTAAAAGTGGTTTTTAGCTTAGGGATTCAAACTATAGGCCTCGGGGTTGGACCTAATACCCGGTTGGGTAGTATTTGAGGTCTCGGGGGCTGGGATTTGGTTTGGGAACCCTCAGTTATCATTTTTATTGATAAATCCTATATTTTTGGTTATGACCAGGTGACCGTCGAGGAATTTAAAGATTGATCGTTCTCAGGGGTTGTTCATATATTTATTCTCACTCGAACCAGAGGTAAGAAAACAGTGTAAGAATATAGTTGCACCCTGTATAGATATATGGCATGTTTGGTTTGATATTTGAGGCATGCTGGTTGATATATGTGGACATGGATTGCATATTAAATGCTATTGAACGCTGATTACCTGCTTGAGACACTGACTAGTCAGGGACCGACTCTAAAGTCGAGAATCACGCATTGAATGGCTCTATAGCATTAATGCCAGACCGACCTTAGGGTCGAGAAACTTACAAGCGCTTGCCTGGTCTACGACCAGATGATTATAGCCAAGGTATATGACCCCGGTGACTGTCTGTCACAAGGCTAAGGGACGTTGTCCATAGTTTCGACTCTAGAGTCGTGAGGAAGGTTATGTTGGTGACCAATCACCATGCACCTATCCTGATCAAGCTTATGAAAGAAATGACCTATCAGTTAAGCCCTGGTGACCCTATCGTCACATGGCTAGAGGGAGCGATGCTCATTACTGTGACTTTTGGCTATTGTCACCTATTTGTGGGACTGATAGTCCTGAGTGGTTATTATGAATGTTGTTGATATTATATCATGTTTTATTATGTTTTCTTGCTGGGCCTTGGCTCATGGGTGCTTTGTGGTGCAGGTAAAGGAAAGGAAAAGCTTGGCCAGCCTTGAGTGGAGAGCTTGGGCGATGTAATGTACATACAGGGCCGCTTGATCGCCACGGTCAAGGAGTTCTCAGAGGGACTAGGGGTTTACCCTATTTTTGCCGCTTAGGCCGGCGGGGATTGTATATATGAACTGTAGCAACTCTTTTGTAACATGAACTACTTGTAAACATTTTAAAAAGGCTCATGAGCAGTTTATTTACTTAATGAAAAGTGCCCTTTCCTTTTTACTAGTTTTACACCTTAACCTGTTAGCGACACTTAGATCACGTTTTTAGCCAAAGGACTCGGGTAGCGGGTCAAATTTCCGGTTCACCGTTCTCCGTAACTGTTCTGGGGTAGCCAGGGCGTTACAATAGGGGAGACCCAGTAGGAGGTGGTAGGCATGCTCGCTCAGGGGGAGACATGTCCGAGGTACGTAACGGCGGGAATGTCCCAAATAACCTATCTCAAGATAGGAGGGGCAATAACCTACCAAACGTATACAATGGATTCGAAGCTGTTGAACAGCCCTAGAATAACCAAGGCGATCAGGACAAGACCCTTGAGCACCTGGCTCAGATGGAGGAGCTGATGAGGAAGCTCCTGTCGGAAAAAGAAAAAGACGAATATGACTCGGGGGACGAGCTCGAGCTCTTCGCCTCCGGTATAGCCGCAATGGCATACCCGCCTGGTTTCCGTATGCCGCACCTGTCCAAATTCAACGGAGACGGAGATCCATCAGATCATCTAGGTATGTTCAATACACTGATGATGGCCCACAACATTGGCCCTGAGCTGAGGTGTCTGATATTTCCCTCCACACTGACTGGGGCGGCCAGACAATGGTTCAAACAGAACAAGAAACAGTCAATCAACTCCTGGAAAATTTTCTCTGCTGGCTATAAAAGAGCATTCCGAGCCTCCCAGGCTGCTCGCGTCAAGGTCGACTCCCTGGCTAACGTGAGGCAACAACCCGACGAGCCTTTGAAGGCTTACCCGTAGGACAGAGCATGGGCCCATGATGCGATTGCAGGGCATGACCCTATATTGCATGCTAAGATGATTGTAGGGCACGGCCCTATATTGCATTACATGTTAGGGTGCAGCCTTAATTGAATTGATAAATGTTTGAATGCTACTTGAGTTATACTATTTGCAATTATAGTAGAGAACGGCAAAGGCCGAGAACGACGAAGGCTGAGAACGGCCGTGGGGGCCGGAAGTAATACCTAGCACATGGGATGCTTATAGTCAGGGTGGGACCCAATGGATACATGAGTTATCCTTACGATAAGGACCGAGACCCCAGGCTTGGGTTAGGCCTCTGGGGCGGCATGGCCGTGTTTGTTCAGTCTGACGGTTTCCTGTTTATCAATGGATTATATGCTGGTATATTATATGCATATGTTATTTACTGTATGAGTTTTCTTGCTGGGCTTCGGCTCACGGGTGCTCTGTGTTGCAGGTAAGGGCAAAGATTGAGTCAACCAGCCATGAGTACGGAGAGCATGAAGTGACACATACATGTTTGGCCTACCCGACTGCTTTGGTTGGGGGTTTATTTGAGAAAAGGTTGTAATAATCTGTGATTTTAATACTTAATCAACTGTAAACTTATTTTAAGTTGTAAATAGTTTTCAAACCTTATTTTGGGATCCCAAATGTTAAATACTTGAAGTTTTCAATAAAGTAAACCATTTTCAAAAGATTACAACCTCAACTTTTGCTTAGTCACACTTTTGTTTTAAAAACCTCGGTTAGCGAGCTAATTGCACAAAGTTTTCTTTTGAAACTCACTTGGTAACGGCTCTAAGGTAGTAGGGCGTTACAGTGGTGGTCAAGCGGCCGCATATGTACACATCACCACATCAGCTCTCCACTCAAGGCTAGGTGAGCTTTTCTTTCCCTTTACCTGCACCACATAGCACCCATGAGCCAAAGCCCAGCAAGAAAACATAACACTTTATATAAGCATTATCAAATGATTATCATTATAATCACACTGAGCATAAAGCTTTCAAACAAATGAGTGAACATCACATGATTCAAGTGGGAGAGTGGCTGCTAGGTAAGCCACTAGCCTCCAAGCGCTTATTTCTTTCATCGACCCTCGGGGTCGATCTGGCATTAATGCTCTTTGAGTCATTCAATGCTAATAGTCGATTAGATCTAATCTTTGTTGGCTTGCGTGATACACGCTAAGGCCGTTCTAACTAATGAGTCAGCGCTATGTGACCAGTGTCCAGTATCACTGCCGAACCTGACTAATAAGTCACAGCTTCACAGTTGATACTAACACATTTGCCAATTCTGACTGATGAGTCAATGCAACGTGACCAGTGCCCAGTACCACTGCCGAACCTGACTAATATGTCACAACTTCACAGTTAATACTAGCACCTTTGCCAAACCTGACTAATGAGTCAGTACCATGCACAAGTGAGCAACATATGCTAAGCATTCTAAATTCTATCCATGTCCATATTACACAACCAACATGCCTCACGAATATCCATGCATGTCACACTTGGGGTGCAGTTTTCTTACCTCTGGTTCGAGCAAGAATGAATAAAAGAACAACCCTGAGAACGATCAACCTTTTGGTCCTTTAGCGGTTACCTGGTCATAACCAATTATGGGATTCCATCAATAAAATGAACAATAAAAGGTTCCCAAACCAAAACCTAACCTTTGGGACGTCAAACACTACTCAACCGGGTAGTAGGTTCAACCCCGAGGCCTTAGGTTTGAATCCCCATGCTAAAACACTATTCTGGCCAAAAATGCCTTAAGGGCCGCGGCCCTCCCCAGCTGCGTCGTGGCGCGCCTCCAAACAGAGGCGGCCAAACCCTGACAGGCACCTTGGGCCGCGGCGCACCTAAGCCATGCCGCGACTCAATACCCCTTTCAGCCAAAAACCAGCAACGCACCAGGAATTTCCCCTGCGTTTTCCCTCTCAAACCAGCCCTTCAAACCAACTCAAAACCTCTTCCAAACACCCACTTAAACCTCCAAACATCACCCATAACTCTCCCTCATCATAACCCAAGTAAAACACCACAAAAACTCCCCTTGATTCCAACTTTCCTCACCAAATTCTAGAGCTAAAAACTTAAAATGAAAACAGAGTATAACCAGAAAATTGATGGATAAAACTCACCTCAAATTCGAAACCAAACCCTCTTCAATGGCTGAACTAAGCCTACAACCTTAGTCCCTTGATCTCCTAGCTTAATTCCACCTTTTGAGCTCAAAACTCCAAAGAAGAAAATGAGGGACAAGAACGTACGGGAAGGAGAAGGAAATGTCTATGTTTTTGTTATGTTCTATTCTGTTTCTACAGCCATCTAAACCTCACATACATCCTAGCCAAATGACCTAAATACCCCTAGGTCATTTAAGGCTTCTAAAACCATTTCAAGGGTAATTTTGGCACTTCCCACTTACACCGTTAATCATAATTAACGCTTCTCAATTCTCGCTAATCTCAATATTCTCAAACTCCAATAATTCATATCCCGTTACCCTTTAATGCCCGGTAACACTCTAATCATTAAAACATCCCGAGACTCACCCCGAGCCCCGAGCTTAAGCCTGTTATGACCAAACCGATAATTAACATTCCTTGATCGTCTCATGCCGAATAGCTCGAACAAACCCACATCATAATGTGGTCTCAAAATATATCACCAACATGCATCCAAGTAAACAATTTACCCTCATCGGGCCAAATTACCATCACACCCCTGTAATTAAAAATATGGACTCACATGCATGCATTTCACATCATATCATAATATAATCAACATATACATGCATTTTATCAATTAATAACATAATTAAGCAAGTATGGCCCTCCCGGCCTACTATTCATGCTGTTAAACACATCGGAGAATTCGGGGCATTACAATGCTGTATGGTTTCTCAGGAGAAGGATCAGCGGTTATAGGGACGATCGAGCTGGTGATCACCTTAGGGGAGAGACCTCGGACAGTCTCAAAACTCCTCGAGTTCGTGGTCATCGACTGCCCCACTGTATACAATGCCATTTTGAAGTCGTCACCTCCGTTCGCCACCTCGCGCTGAAATTCCCTTCTTCCACGGGGAAATGCACGGTCTGTGGCGATCAGCTTGCTGCCAGGGAATGCTACAGCATTTCCATGTAGGGAAAATCGAAACCCGGGCAGCTGACGATGGCCATCCAAGGTGGAGAAGAGGAATCTCAGGAACCTTTGCCTAATCCTGAGATTGAAAATCCTCAGAGCGCCGAGGGGGAAAGTATCGTCCTAAGTGAGGATATTGACCCCCGAATAGGCGAGGACAAGTCCGAGCTCCAAGCTATTGAAGAGCTCGAGGAAGTAAATATCGATCCACAAAATCCTTCACGTATGGTTAAGCTCGGGAAAAACCTCTGTGGCAAGAGGAAGGCGGAGCTGATCAAATTTCTGCAGGATAACTTGGATGTGTTTGTGTGGTCATGCGAGGACATGGTGGGAATCAGTCCAAATGTCATCATGTACACCCTTCATTTGGAT
Organism: Humulus lupulus; assembly: GCF_963169125.1. NCBI lineage: Eukaryota > Viridiplantae > Streptophyta > Magnoliopsida > Rosales > Cannabaceae > Humulus > Humulus lupulus. Next base: position 50,423,307 of record NC_084800.1, on the reverse strand, counting down.
AAGAGCGTTCCTGCAACGTCCCAGAAACAGAGGCGCCTGGGAACTACTCGGGCTGAGGCCTTAGAAGAAGAAGTAGACCGGCTCAAGAAATGCGGATTTATCCGCGAAGCCAAATTTCTAGTTTGGGTTATCAATCCTGTGCTGGTCCCGAAGCCCAACGGGAAATGGCGGACCTGCATCGACTTCTTCGATCTGAACAAAGCCTGCCCCAAGGACTGTTTTCCCTTGTCGAGGATCGATCAATTGGTAGACGCCACGGCGGGGCATTAGCTCATGTCCTTTATGGACGAGTACTTAGGCTATAATCAGATCGCCATGAACCCGGTGGACCAGAAGCACACCAGCTTCATGACCTCAACTAACGTCTATTGTTACAAGGTCATGCGGTTCGGACTGAAGAACACCGGCGCTACATACCAGAGATTAGTGAATAGAATGTTTTCCAACCAGATCGGGAAGAACATGGAAGTGTACGTTGATGACATGCTGGTCAAGTCAAAGACTGCCGATAACCATGTTTCTGACCTGGAAGAATGCTTCAAGATACTAAGAGAATATGACATGAGGCTTAACCCTCAGATGTGCATTTTCGGGGTCGCGTCTGGAAAATTCCTGGGTTTCATTATCAACACTAGAGGAATCGAGGCGAACCCCGATAAGATCAGGTCGTTGCTCGAGCTTCCCTAACCCAGGTCGCGTAAGGACGTTCAAGGCCTGATAGGAAGGGTGGCAGCCCTAAATCGATTTATTTCAAAATCCACTGATAAGTGCCTGCCATTCTACGACCTGCTCCGAGGAAATAAGAAGTTTGAATGGACCAAGGAGTGCAAGAGCGCTTTCCTCGACCTGAAGGCACATCTGGCTGAGCCGCCCGTACTGTCCAAACCAAAGGCAGGAGAACCTCTTTTCCTTTACCTAGCTGTCACAGAAGATGCAGCTAGTGCAGCGTTGGTCCGTGAAGAAGACCGGGTTCAGAAACCGGTTTACTACATCAGCAAGAGGCTTCTCGGGGCCAAATCTCGATACCCGTTGATGGAAAAGTTGGCGTTCTGTCTTATCACGGCCTCCCGAAAGCTCAGGCCGTATTTCCAGTCCCACTCAATACACGTCATGACCGATCAACCTTTAAGGCAGGTTTTGCAAAAACCTGAAGCATCGGGACGCCTGTTGAAATGGGCTATCGAACTCAGTCAGTTCGAGATTTTGTATACCCCACAAACTGCTATAAAGAGTCAGGCCCTGGCCGATTTTGTGGCAGAGTGCACAGGATTCAAGGAGGATCCTGTGGAAGGGTCGCCCCAGGTCACCTCGACTCAGGCGCCATGGAAGATCTTCGTGGATGGCTCATCTAACGAGAACGGCTCTGGGGCTGGACTCATTTTGATATCACCAGAAGGGCATAGATTCCACTCGGCGCTGAGATTCAGATTCAAGGCCTCCAACAACGAGGCCGAATACGAAGCTTTGCTGGCCGGGCTAAGGGTAGCCCAGGAGCTGAAGGCCAGTTCCGTTCAGTGCTTCAGCGATTCCCAGCTCGTGGTAAACCAGGTGCTAGGTGAATATCAAGCACGGGGAGCCAAGATGGCTGCTTACCTGGCCAAGGTAAAAGTCGAACTGTCCGTATTTGAACGAGGCTCAATTGAGCAGATACCTCGAGAGCAGAATGCTAACGCAGACGCCCTCGCCAAGCTCGCTACTTCCGTGGAGACGGAGGCGTTGGGGTTAGTTCTGGTAGAGTTGCTGAAGAAACCAAGTATAGAAGAGGTCGGGGCGGAGGTCGAGATGATCAATGCCAGACCGACTTGGATGACCCCCATCCTCGAGTACCTTACCGAAGGAAAATTACCCGAGGGGCGTAATGACGCACGACGGGTACTGTACCAGGCTCCAAGGTATACGATGGCAGATGGAGTGTTATACCGGCGTGGGCATTCCCTACCCCTCTTACGATGTGTTCTGCCAAGCGAAGCAAAGGCCATCTTGCAGGAAGTGCACGAGGGTTTTTGCAGGGATCACACTGTGGGGCAAAGCTTGGCCCTGAAAATCTTAAGGAAAGGATATTACTGGCCCACTCTGTCAAAAGACTCGATCTCGTATGTCAAGAAATGCGACAGGTGCCAGCATTTCGCCACAGTTGCCCGAGCTCCCCCAGTCGAGCTGAAGATGATCTCGTCCCCATGGCCATTTGCAGTCTGGGGAATCGACTTGGTTGGCGCCCTCCCTACTGGAAAGGGCGGGGTCCGCTATGCCGTGGTGGCCATCGACTACTTCACAAAGTGGGTTGAGGCAGAACCTTTGGCAACAATCACTTCCAAGAAAGTCCTCGACTTCGTGGTCAAAAGCATTATCTGCCGGTTTGGGCTACCGAAGAAGTTCGTATCTGATAATGGGACTCAGTTCGACAGCGACCTTTTCACCGAATTTTGTGAAAGGTACGACATCATGAAAAGCTTCTCCTCTATGGCCTATCCTCATGCAAACGGCCAGGTCGAGGCTGTTAATAAAACGCTAAAGGCGAGCCTTAAGAAGAGGCTGGACAAAGCCAAAGGGCTCTAGCCAGAACAGCTCCCGTAGGTACTGTGGGCATACTGGACCTCGCATCGGACCCCTACAAGACATACTCATTTCTCCCTGGCTTTTGGGAGTGAGGCAGTCCTTCTTGTTGAGTTAAGGTATATTCGCATAGAGTCCAGGCATATGACCAGGATCGCAATCATGAGCTACTTTGCTCATCCCTCGACCTGATTGGCGAAAGGCGAGAAGAATCACAGCTCTAGCTCGCACATTACCAGCAAAAAATTACGCGTTATTTCAACTCAAAAGTCTGAAAATGCGCTTTTAGCATTGGCGACCTGGTCCTCAGGAGAATCTTCTTAGCCGGCAAGGATCCCAAAGATGGAGTATTGGGACTGAACTGGGAAGGGCCTTATCAAATAGCCGAGGTCATAAAGGAAGGAACCTACGAGTTAGCCCGGCTTAATGGAGAAGCGGTCCCACGAGCTTGGAACGCCATCCACTTAAAGAAGTATTATCAGTGACACCCTTGTAAGGCTTACTTAGAAAGGCCATTTCTTATGTATTAAGCAATGAGAATTAAATCTTCTTTCATTATTGTGTATATTTGCGAATGTAATCTCAAGTAACCACGAAAGACCCTTTCCTAATTACTTGGGGGGCATATGGTACCTGGATAATATAACCAGGCCGCCTTAAAGGCTTAGAAGTTGATTCAAATCGATTGGTCGATGTTTTTCTTAAAAAACACGACATATTGATAAAGGATTAACACAAACTAAGTCCTATCCTGGATATAACCAGGTCGTCCTAAAACTTAGAAGTTTGTTCAAATTGATTGATCAATGTTTTTCTTAAAAAGCATAAGATATTAGTCAAAGAATTAATGCGAACTAAGTTTTCAAACTAACGCCCTGGATATAACCAGGTCCTAAGACTTAGAAGTTGGTTCAAATTGATTGATCAGTGTTTTTCTTAAAAAGCAAAAGATATTAGTCAAAGAATTGACGCGAACTAAGTTTTCAAACTAACGCCCTGGATATAACCAGGTCCTAAGACTTAGAAGTTGGTTCAAATTGATTGATCAGTGTTTTTCTTAAAAAGCACAAGGTATTAGTCAAAGAATTAACGCGAACTAAGTTTTCAAACTAACGTCCTGGGCATAACCAGGTCCTAAAACTTAGGAGTTAATTCAAATTTATTGATCGTTGTTTTTCGTAAAAAGCACGAGATATCAATAAGAAGTTAACGCGACCTAAGTTTCTAATGCAGGGTCCGGGATTCAACCAGGACTTGTCTTAAGAGTTGGATCAAGATTGGTTAACATGTTTTTCTCAGAAAAATATAAGAGTATCAATCATAGCACCGCCAAAAAGAAAAACAAACTAAGGTGCATAAAAACAAAAATTGATAAAACCAATTGTCTCGAGGTGAAAAAACCTCATACAAAGTTACAAATATATATATATATATGTAAAAAGAAAAAAAGAAAAGCCCTAGGCTCCACCGGGCTGCTCCGTTGAGGTCGCCGTTTCGCCTTCCTGCTCGGCCACTGTGGAGGCCTCCCCAGTCTCAGAAGGCGCCTCTTGCTGGAGGCGAACTTTGAACCCTTCCCGGAAGGCCTCCCAGTCCGCTCCTAAAAAGGAGAAGTCGCCGTCCGAGTTGAAGACCCAGCAGTGGTAAAGCATGTCCTCCATGGCGGAGCTGGAAGCTGCCTTCTCCATGGCCAGGGCGGCCTTAGCCTCCTCGGCTCCAGTCTTCACAGAGTCCAGCTAGGCCATTGCGGCAGCTAGGGCGACCTTGGTAGCCTCGACCTCTTGAAGCTTAGGGCGGGCTGCATCAAGCTTAGGGCGGGCTGCCTCCTTTTCCTGCTTTTGGGTCGTCTGAAGGGTGGCCAAGGTAGTCTGATGGGCGGCCAAAACCGCCTGGTGCTCGCCCCTCATGTCCTCGAGCCGAGCCTTGGACCTGGATATGCTCCGGTGAAGAGCCAGAGCGCCCTACAAAACAAAGAGGCAACTGCCTTAGAAAAAAAAAAGAGACAAGGCAAAGCATGGTAACCAAAGAGTATAAAAGGGGCATAGCAAACTTACAGTTAGAGCCATTCCCAGTGAAGACTCCATCACGCTCTCCGGGCTCCTTGTTTCGATTGCCCGCAGGTCCCTTTCGGTGGCGCCGTAGCAGTGGTCGACGGTGTAGGTTGCCGTCTCGTACACCGTCCCCCGAAAGACGTCAAGAATTTTCTCCAAGGCCTGGGGGTCCACCGGAATGCGCACCTCGGTGGTTGCAGCCGCCAAAGTCCTGGGCTCCATCTCCATGTTCCGAACGAAGGCGGGAGCTCGTGGAGGGGGTGGGGGCATCTTCTCCATTACTGCAGGAGGCGGAGGTACCTTGGCCTGGGCAGCCGGGCTCTGGTCTTTCCCCTTTGCAGGGGAGTTGGATGTTGTCCCGGCGGCCTTCTTTTCCACCCGGAGCTTCTTCACCATGGGCCCGGAAGCCCCAGTGGAGGAGTTCCCCCCGGTGAACCTAGCTCACAAATCTTTGTTCCCAGGCTGAGACATCTCCTCTGGCAAAACAAAGACAACATTAGTATACAAGTTAGCATTTATGCAAGAACAACAAAGATAAGGATAGAACAGAATTCAAAAACATATATCGTAAGAGATCCTACCCCCCGAGCTAGAAGAGGAATCTATGGTCACGACCATCGGCCCCGGAGCTTCTGCGGGGGAGTCTAAGACAATGACTTCGCGAGCTGGCACGGGTTCTGGGTCTGAATCTGGCTCAGGACTAGACTCTTCTACGTACTGCCTAAGACCCGGAGCTACGGTGCCCTCCCGGAGAGAGGGACATGACCGAAGATTGGTCCCATACTCCTCAAATAAGGTCGACCTAAAGGCTAGGGTGTTGTCTATGACTACGGTACCCCTAGGGCGGCTACTTTCATAATCCAGCACAAGCCGGTCGACGCAATGGAGCAGGGTTATGTCAAAGTCTGGGTCACTACGATGGCGTTGGATGAGCTGGTTGGGATTAAACCTAGCTAGCCGGGGGTCTGCGGTGGCCCTATCTAAGTTCCTAAATAGATATGGGTTACCTTGGCCGGAGGGGCCGGCTGCTGCCCCGGACTGGGCCCTCTCCATGTTAGCTTCTTGGGCGACCTCCCGCGCCCTCTTCCGCCTCACGAGGGGCACCTCGTCCTCCTCGTCCTCGTCTCCTCCCTCGGCCTCCTCGGGAATGGGCCTCATCTCGCGAGCTGGGGGAGGCCCCCGCGGTCTCCTCAGGTTTAGAGTCTGGCCCGGGGAGATCAGTTTGCATGCCAACATCGTCTCGTCTGTCATGAGCTGGCGGTAGTCCTTTTCACTGGGGGGCAGACCCGCCAGCGTCTCGTATTGACTCCGGAGGATCGCAGACTTGTCTGTCCTCGCGAAAATGGCTGCAGAATTATTCCAAGTCAGAAATGGATAAAGGAGAGCTAATGAATACTTAACTTACGAGCTAAGAGTAAAAGGTACTTACGAGGATGGTTGAAGTAGTGAAGCTCGCAGTTGCGAAACCCCGTGGACATAAAGAACTGGTCTTTGAAGTCGTTGGGGTGGCTGGGCAGCTCGATGACCGCTGCCGTGTTTGGAAATCGGGTCAAGTAGTAGAACCCGTCGCCTCGCCCCCGCTACTCCGGGCTGGCTTTGAGGCAGAAAAAATATAAGATATCTGCCGGAGTGGGGACCTCCCACTCTTGTTTCAAGAACAGATATCTCAACCCCGCCAACAAACGGTAGGAGTTGGGGGGGAGCTGGAAAGGAGCCAACTTCACGTAGTTGAGGAAGTCGGCGAAATACTGGTCCAGCGGGAGGAAAGCCCCAGCCATGAAGTGCTCGTCACTCCAAGCTGCGTATTCCTCGTCGAGTGGCGCGTAGCTCCGCTCACCTTCTAGGGGAGGTCGGGCGATCAGGGCGCCCCTCCCCAGCTCGATGTTGTGAGAAAGGAATATCTTATTCACTTTCCCCTGGTCAGTAATCTTCGAGATGATCTTCTCAGCCTCGAAGAAGGCGTCGGGCGCCACCTCGAGCTCCCGCTCCACGGCCGCCCCGAAAATGGGGATGGGGGAGTCTGTCACCACCTCCTTTCCTTTGGATTGTTGGGAGGACGAGCTGCCTACGGTCTTCTTTGGGGCGTTCTTCTTGGGTCCCATATGGTCGCCTAGCGAACAAAATAAGAAATTTTAGAAAGGGCGACCTGAACATAAGAAAGGATCTGAAGAGGTGTTTCCTTTGCACGGGCTGAGGTACGCTCAGCCCGTGGAGAGTGAGACCATGTGGTTCTATGAACATGCGCCTGTGCTCCCAACAGATCCCCGATTACTGGAAATTCTTGTGTCAGGATGAAAGTTTGCCTTGGAAGGAAAGTTTTAGGCAAGAGGTGCAAAACCGCCGGTGAAGCGTGTCCCCTAAGCTACCCGGTTTTGCACCCAAAATGCTGGATATTTTAAACAAGCATACCCAAAAATCCTACCCAGAAAATTTCCCCAGAAAACGCACCTTAAAAGCTAGGCTCCTAAATGGTTTTCTTCTACAATCGATGCCCTAAAATAAAAACCTACACCCTTCATACCCACAAAAAGCCAACAAAACATTGCATGCAACTACAGAAACTATTTACCTAAGCTACAGTGAAAATAAAATTTAAAACGTACACAGTCAGAAAACTTACGAAGTATTGTGCTGTGGGAGGGATGAAGGGGTCGTCTGGGTTGGGGCCTCGGCGGAATGACTGACTCCAAAACCTCAAAGGAGCCCTTGCACCTGATCTTCTGGAATGATGGGAACGGTAACCGGGAGAGAAAGAGGGTTTTTTTGAGGATGAGAAGAGAGAATAAAATGGGAAATTCAGAAAATTTTCAAATAAACGGGTGGTCCATGCGTAAGGTGGCCACCCCTTTTATATACGTGAAAGGCCATGAGAGGAGGGTCGTTGGATCGCCCTGATGTGGAATCTGAGGCTCCCCACTTAAAAGGCGAAACGACGACTGTGCATAGGCTAGGCCATTTAATGCGGTTCTCAGAAGACGTACCGTCACCAACCACGATGCTCCACGTATTCGACGCCTGCGTAATAGGTGGAATATGGAGAGTCCATGGAGAAGCCTAAAAGCCTCCACTGTGGCCCCAGATGATGTCGTGTGCCACGAGCAGAGGCTTGGGGGGCAAATGTACGCCCTGATTTTCCACGGGCTATTAGCGAGCTGAGATATGGCATAATTATATCAGCCACGTGGACGCCACGTGGCCAGAGCTACTATTGTAAGGTCCTACCTCTTTAGCTCGAGGTAACCAAAGGTTGACCAAGATTATTTAAGGGCCGAGACAGGGATATGAAGACCGCAAGCCAAGAAGGCATCCAGCTCGAGGTACGAGCTGGAGTGGGAAGCTATGACTCCTTATAAAGTCAACCACGCAATGTAAACGTGCATATATCAGACATCACGTGTCTGATATATCCCTGAATTCTCGGACACGCAGCATGAACGTGCATATCCAGGCACCCACGACTGGGTTGGGCCGTGCGGCCCATTATCCCCCTTACCTATCGATTAGACCACACTTCATTTGTCAAGTTTTAGGAATTAATCATGAATGTCACAGAAGTGAGATGATGGATAAGAAGGTCACGGGATAACCCCCCTTGCCAACTCCCAGGTGCCCTATCCTATAAATATGGAGACCCTGGGAATTGCAAGGGGTTGGATTCTATTATGTAACGAAATACCCTGTAAGAGAATACCAGAAGCATATCAATAATATTGGCTGGTGGAGTAGAAGGATTTTAACCTTTGAACCACCTAAAAACGTAGTTGTGTCATCAGTCCATTTTAAGATCATTCATCTGTTTCGGTTCATAATTAAGCACTAATCTCTTTCTCTTATTTTCTCAATTATCTGTTGGCGAAGAACTGCGTCAACAACATCCATTTTGTTCGTGATAAAATCTTGAAGAAGGAACTTGAGTAAAGGTACATTCCCTCCTCTGACCAAATCGCTGATTGCCTCACAAAGGCTTTGTCACCATCAAGATTTCAGCAGCTTGTCTCCAAACTTGGAGTGACACAATCACCCCTGCGTTTGAGGGGTGGTGTTAAGACATGAGCCCTCACTATTGCTTAAGGTGGTCTGCCCATACAGAGTAGAAAATCTGTTCATAATTCAACAGCTGAGCATTACTCTATATTTCAGAATATTTCCAAACGGTTTCATGAGAATCTATGCCAATGATTACACTTATTGTTGTAATGATTTTCTGTTATTCTGTTACCTATTGTATGATGCCATCTGTCAGTACCACAATGGCTCTCTCTCTCTGTAATCTTTGTATAAATGCAATATATTTTCTTAGTCTCTATTGAGCTGAGTTTTACAATTCTCTACCCCAAATATTTTCTCTCTTGATTTTGTTTTTGACCGGAAGGATTGTTGTATTTTTGGGATAAAAATTATTGTATGTATATTTTTTAATATTTTTTTGACATAATTTTCTCTAATAATTAAATCAACTTGATTGATTTATTTTTATTTATTAAAATATATTTTCCACGGTGTGAAAAGTGCAGAAATATTGTGGACCGGGCTGGAAATAAATTACACGGCCCAATTCTTTCGTAGCTAGTAAGGTAGCAAGTTCTCAATTGCACGTGCAAAACACGTGAGATTATCTTCTTCAATATGCATATATATAGCCCTAACTCACCTGAATTTCATACAGTGCACAATTTCCCGCCTCTATTTCACTTCCTTTTCCCGCTCTGAAAACCCTAACATTGAGCAGAAGTATGGGCCAGAAGAAGCAACCGGCCGCCGCTCCAATCGGCGATCCTAAGAAACGACGGCGCGTTGGATTCTCCGCTATCGGTAAGTGCGAGCTTTTCCATTTCATTTGCCCCAATATTCAAAATACTTTCTTGTGGAATTTTGAGGAGTGGTTATTATTTCTTCTCCCATTTTTTTGGTCACTGGTTTCAGTTCTAGTTTCCAAGTTCATTTTTTTGTGGTTTTTGTTGCAGATGCTGAAATTGAAGCAAAAGACTGCATCAAAATATACTTGGGTACGAAGGTTTTGTTGACCCTTTCAAACATGTTTTTGGATGAATGTGCTTAATTTATGTAGTTAGTTATTTTTTTTACTAGATTTTTTTTTTCTGCGACTTCATTTTTTTTTTTCTTGTTGAGCTATTCGCGCTATAATTTTTTTTTTCTAATTATGAACAACTGCTCAACATGGAAATTCTCAGTAATTTTATGCATTCATCTCCTGGTTTTTATTTTAAATTTTATGGAACTTGGTATATCCTACTTGGGTTGTAATTTGTGAGATTTATTTGGCTTCCTGACTTATTTATGGCGGCAATACTAAATAGTCTCTAGCAAAGAGGAAGTGGATGCTTCGAGTAGTTTTTGTATTGATCCAGTCGACTTGAATAGCTTCTTTGGGGAAGATGGGAAGATATATGGTTACGAAGGTTTGAAGGTAATAGTCTTTTGAAATTACTGCAATGTGTGCTTTCTTATACTTTATTTTTTTTTAAACACTTTTTTTGGTTTGCAGATCACCATTTGGGTTAACAGTGTATCGTTTCATGCATATGCCGATATTACATATGAAAGCACATCAGATGTAAGTTCAGAAAATTCATCTCGCCTTTACTTCTTCCCCTCTCGCTCTCTCTTCTGTATATGAACCACTTCAGTTCCCCTGTTTTTTTCAGTTGTAATATTCTCTAATTGATTGCTGTTGCTAATTGTTCTTAGGGAGGCAAAGGTATCACTGACTTGAAAACAGATCTTCAGGTATGTAATATGTATAAGATCTTTGTTTTAAACCATAACATAAGCTTCCTATGTCCATGGATCTTATGATTTGTTATCCATGTTCAACAGAATATTTTTGCTGCGACTCTTGTTGAGAGTAAGGACGAGTTCCTTCAAACCTTTTCAACTCAAAGAAATTTTATTAGGTATCACATCATTGTAGTTACACATCAAAATTTAAACCGAAGAATTTCTGTGTACCTCTTTTTCCTTTCTCACTGAACCTTAGTATTTGTTTCTGTGATCTTTTGGCAGATCCATTGTGTCGGGTGGGCAGGTATTGCAGCAAAAGACCTCCAACGGGCATGTTGCCAGTTCTGATAGTAATTCAGTTGCAACGTCTAATGTTGAGGTGCTTTGAACAGTTATTTTGTGATTATATGGTATACGTAGTTATGTACTTGCATTACATATTTATTGAACGTTCATGAAGGTTTATTTGTTGATCTTTCACTGCATTTCTGTCCTTAGCTGTAATGAAGTGTGTATTACATCTCATGCATTCTCCTCTTGTTCAGGTTGTCCGAATGGTGATTGGTGATACAGAAGCTGGACCTCTCTATGGTCAATTGATTCCTCTTGTTTTCCTACTTGTGGATGGTATATTTTAGTCTTACCTAAGTTCTTGATCTTTTGCAATAAAAAATTAACTACATGTTTTTAACCAATACTATATATGATTAGGTGGCAGTCCAATTGACGTTACTGATCCATGTTGGGAGTTGTATCTCCTGATTCAAAAGAAAATTGATCATCAGGGTGAAGAGCATAGTTTGTTGCTCGGTTTCGCTGCTGCATATCGATTTTACCACTATCCTGATAGTTCCCGTTTGCGGATCAGTCAGGTTTGTATATTTCTTGTCATTATATTAGTTAAGTTAAGATGCTTTAACAGAAGCAATTTAAAATGCATCTATTGTTTATAAGTATAGATGTTTCTGTATCTTTCAGTATTTTTTAATGAGGCTTACATAAATGGCAGATTCTGGTATTGCCACCTTATCAGCACAAAGGCTATGGTCGATACCTCCTTGAGGTGCTCTATGATGTTGCAGTCTCTGAAGATGTCTTTGACCTGACGATTGAAGAACCTTTGGATTACTTGCAACATGTGCGTACATGTGTTGATGTACAGCGCCTGCTTATTTTTGAACCAATTCAGCAAACAGTAAACGAAGCTGTTTCACATCTAAAGCAAGGAAAATTATCAAAGAAAACCCAGATCCATCGCCTTGTGCCTCCTCGATCTGCCATTGAGGATGTTCAGAAAAGTTTAAAAATTAATAAAAAGCAGTTTCTGCAGTGTTGGGAGGTTTTGATCTATCTTGGGCTTAGTCCTGCTGACAAGTACATGGATGATTTTGTGGGGATAATTTTGAATCGTGTAAGGGAGGATATACTCGGAAAAGATTCTGGTACATCTGGGAAGCAAGTGATTCCAGTGGAGAGTGATTATGATCAAGAGATGTCATTTGCCATGATTAGGTCACAAGATGGTGAGGTAGCTTGCACAGTTCAAATTATGGATGAAAGCCAAGCAAATCAGGAAGAACAGCTCCAGAAATTAGTTGATGAGAGAGTGAAAGAGATCAAGTTAGTAGCTGAGAAAGTGTCTTCGCATAGTGTATGAGCACTACTTACTGGCAATGTGTCAAAGCCGCAATGGTAGGCCCTGAGTTTGTTGATATGACCATGCATTCTTTGAAAATGCATCTTTGGGAATTGGTATTCCATAGGCGTCTTTGTAAATCATTGAGTTTATTTTTATTTTTATTTTCGTGGGAATATTTAGATGTAAGGACTAAGGTCTTGATCAATTTGAGTATCTGTAGCTCTTGCCATTTCATGTGCTCACTCTCTCACTCACACGTGTTTTCAATTTTTTCTTTTGTTTAGTAGTATAATTAATTTGGGACTCAAACTTTCTTGTAGTATATGGTTTTTTAGATCTTTACAGTAAAATCTTTGGAATTATATGAAAATTATATATAATATTAGTTTGTTATGGTAATATCTCTACATTCTTCCCTATTTACTTGCTTCATAAGCTTTACTGCTTTCAAGCAATTTGCATCATGCAATTACTTTGTGGTATTCCTTATTCCATTGAAATAAGTAAATGTTTCGTTGAATTGAAATGCGTCTTGAGATGGGAAATGCCCTCTGGGACATTTCCCAACACGATTATACTACATACAATTAGATTTGCCTTTCGAAATACTACATACAATTAGATTTGCCTTTCGAAAAACGGTTATTTTTTTATTAATCCTTTTTATATTTATCTTGCAATAGACAACATATATCAATATATTTATTTTGCTAAGACTAGAACAAAAGATAGTGTCTATTGGACATGGCTTAATTAATTGAATTGAACTTCATTCACACATTTTTCTTCGATTAAGCAAATAATGTGACAACTTTTATGATTTTTGTGGAGTAATTATTCCGATTTATCATCTGTTTATAATAGATTACAAACACCCTACAGTTGCCATCACCACTCCAACAAACTTGATAGTTATATTCACTTGTAACAATAATTAGTTTTTTAGATGTCAAGTGGCTATATAAGCTAGACATTTATTTCATTTGAAAGATCTATTCATTTTTTAGAGTTTAAAGAGATTTGTATACGCGAGAGAGTTTCTTCCGAGTGTTTAAAAGTTCTTGAAGTATTGTGTAAGAGTTAAGGTGTATAGTTCAAAGCAAAGTTTTGGTTGAAGTTTTGTCCTCAAAAAATAGTTGCTCAAAGAAGAATTGTGATATTTGTGATTAGACTTGTAATGTTTTCTATAGCGGATTAGTTCTGTTGGATGTAGGCAACAAATTGTAGCGGAACTAGGATAATTTCGATGTTTTCTTTCCATTATTTGTTTTTCTATTTATGTTGACGCGGTTTTTCGGCAACAGATAATTATATGAATAAGGAGAGGGATTAGTGCTAAATAATGAACCGTAATAGATGAATGATCTCCAAGGAAAATTATAACTCGAATACTTGTTTATGTGGTTCAAAGGTTAAAATCCTTCTAGTCCACCAGCCAATATTATTGATATATCTCTGATATTCGTTACAGGGTATTTCTTTACAAATTAGAAGCCAACCCTTTGCAACTCCCAGGGTCTCCATATTTATAGGGAGAGGACACCTGGGTGTTGGCAAAGGAGGTCATCCCGTGACCTTCTTACCCATCATTTCACTTCTGCGACATTCATGATTAATTCCTAAAACCTGACAATGAAGTGAGGTCTAATCAATAGGTAATGGGGATAATGGGCCGCATGGCCCAAACCAGTCGTGGGGTGTCTGAACACGCACGTTTATGCTGCGTGTCCGAGAATTCAGGAATGGAGTAGACACGTGATGTCTGATATATGCATGTTTACATTGCGTGGTTGACTTTATAAAGAGTCGGGGGTGTCAGCTCAAGCTCGTATCCCGAGCTTGATATAGTCTTAGCCTGTGGTGTCCACAATGCTGACCCGATGCCTTAGTAATCTCACTAAACCTTTGGCTATCTCAAGCTAAAGAGGTAGAGATTCGTAATAGCAGCTTCGGGTAGGTGGCTTCCACGTGGCTGATAGAATTAAGCCCTTTTCCAGCTCGCTAATAACCCGTGGATATTTAGGGCGTACATTTTCCCCCCAAGCCCCTGCTCGTGGCATACGACGTCACCTGGGGCCACAGTGGGGGTGTGACGCCCCACATCACTATGGCTACTTTCTGGAATGACGACTGGCCCTACAAACCAAGACAAGTCTTTCCAGCGTGCTTTGTCCTCACTCGCACACTTCCTGGGAAAACTTCCCAGGAGGTCACCCATCCCTAGATTACTCCAGGCCAAGCACGCTTAACCATGGAGTTCTCAAGTGATGGGCTACCGAAAAGAAGATGCACCTTCCTGATATAGGTAGTACCCATCAATCCATTTAAGCCATCTTCAACTATGTAGTCCCATACCTACACAGTCTTAGAATCATTACACTTGACCTTCCCCAGGCGGTGTGGGATTGCACAGCTTACCCGGTCTTTCCCCTTACGAATCACGGGATTCTGACTGTCACAATCACCCCCCCTTACGGGCCCGACGTCCCCGTCGGCCACACTTCCGGCTGGGTCAAGGCTCTGATACCATTATGTGACGCCCTACTTCCTTAGAGCTGTTACTAAGTGAGTTTTAAGACAAAACAGTGTGCAATGAACTTGCTAACCGAGGTTTTGAAACAAAAGTGTGACTAATTAAAAGTTAAGGCTGTAATCTTAGAAAAATGTGTTGTTTCAATAAAACTTCTAGTATTTAACATTTGGGATCCCAAAATGAGGTTTGAAAACTATTTACATCTTAAAATAAGTTTACGATTGATCAGTTATAAAATCATAGATTATTACAGCCATTTCAAATAAACCCCCAACCAAAGCAGTCGGGCAGGCCAAACATGTACGTGTCGCTTCACGCTCTCCGTACTCATGGTTGGTTGACTCAGACATTGCCCTTACTTGCAACACAAAGCACCCGTGAGCCGAAGCCCAGCAAGAAAACTCAAGCAATACATAACATATGCAATCTATAAAGTTTATCATAGCAGATAATCCACAGATAAACAAGTCAACCATTAGACTAAGCAAACACGGCCATGCCGCCCCAGAACCCTTACCGCAGCCTGGGGTCTCGGTCCTCACCGCAAGGATCTCACACATATCCTATGGGTCCCACCCTGACCATAAGCATCCCATGTGCTAAGTGTTACTTCCGGCCCCGCTATCGTTCTCGGCCTTGCCGCCCTCGGCCATAGCCGTTCATTTCACTATAAACATATATAGCATAAAACAAACAACATTCAAACAAATATCAATTCATTTAAATCTGCACCCTAACATGTAATGCAATATAGGGTCGTGCCCGACAATCATCTCATCATGCAACATGCAATATAGGGTCGTGCCCCGCAATCACACTATGGGCCCACGCCCTATCCTACGGGTGTTATAGTTTTCTTACCTTCAGCTTTCAAATGAGATAGTTACGGGCGATACACCTTGAGCGCGGTCCGATCCTCAAGCCCTAGCTTAACACCTAGTCACAACCATTAAGAAAGACACCATTAACAACCTTAAATGAGCTTCCAAGCCAAGTTCTAGTACTCGAAACGTTGAACTTCACCAAATATGGTAAAAGACTCAATCCCGAGCACTCTAGGTTAAATTTCCAAGCCTAAAATCTCAAAATTCCAAAATCCCTTAAGCGCCGTGGCATAGGCCACCCATGCCGCGGCATGGCCCCCAAACAGAACCCCCAAAGGCTCAAAAATAGGTAAGGGTCGCGGCATTGCTTGGGCCATGCCGCGGCCCGCCCTTCTCCTTCAGCATGTAACTTCTTCGAAGGGCCGCGGCTCACCAAGAACCATGCCGCGGCTCGACCCTTCGAACCCAGAAAAAAAACCACCATTTTACTCTCTAAACCTCACCTTAAACCATCCCAAACACATATCTCAACCCCAAAACTCAATTCCAAACTTCATATGAACAATCTAACAACCTATAGACACTAGAATCAAGATCAAAACATCAACACACCCAAGATCCACACCTTTGATCTTAAATTTTAGCAACCCAAACCAAAACCTTGAAAAGCTTAACTCAAGCATTAAATTCCTCAAATCAACACAGAAACCAAACTTAAGTGTGTATAAAATCCATACCTTAAGTGAAGAATCCACCCAACAAACTTCCTTGAACTCCTCCTAAGCTCCCACTTCAGCCCTTCTACCCTTCTTCTTCTTTTCTTTTTGCTTGCCCTATCTCTTCTTTCTTCTCTTCAATTTCTATCAAAGCCTCAAATGACCAAGCCCCAAACCGTGTACCCCTTAATACCCAGCTGCCATATATCAAATTCCCAGCCAAATGACCATTCATTGCCTTATTCCTGATTCCAGAGATACTCAAAAGTCATCACCTCTACCAGGTGGGATCAGCTTGTAGGCCCCGCTGGCCTAACCCTTAGTACAACTTCAGAATTTTATGTCGAATTAAGAGTCAGAACTCTCCCTTCTTTCTCTGAACACCTTACAGATCCTCGTCTGTTATTACGCAGAGACGCAACTCTTTCTTCCCGGAACTTTATTCTTTCAAATAGGCAGACACTCCTGCCTTAAGAAGTTTCAACGACCTCTTTGGCTTTCGCTCTGAACTAAAGCCAAACCGTAGTATTCACTATCCTTCACCTCTTATCATGTCCTATGTCGTGTTACATTAACAAGACACCAACAACTGCCACCACGACTAACTCATCAGGGATTACACTTCCCTTAATACCTCAAGTATTCGCCTACTCGGCGCTCAATTCTTTAATATATCTGATAAACTTTCAGACTGCCAATTCACTTGCAATCAACTGATAATCCCAGATTCCCACTCTGTTCTTTTCATTCACTAAATCCATTCCAAAACTTAAAATACTATAGGGTCTCAATTCGATATCATCGAAGCTCCATCCTGAAACCAGTTCACTTGACCCAACTGCATTAACTCCATCAACTGAGTTAGAACTTTTCATGTCCAAACACCTTACTCAAGGTCTAAAGTGGTCTATTCCCATGATATACTACCACATCACTTAACCCCTCAGGGTCCAAAGGAAAACACTAGATTCTGTCACCCGCTCGACCCTCCCGGTACGACGTACCCAAGGAGGTGGAGTGATATCCATTCAGAACTCTCATTCAATCACCAAAAATAACTGGATCTTTCATCCACTCTAGTATCCTGACTTGTATCACCTCAGCAGGGTTCCTCCCTGCTTCAACCACAGTCTACTCTTTGAATTCTATAGCTCAGTGTCACTCACCAGCTAACCATACCTGCTAACGTTATGCCAAGCTCAGTCGTTGCCTTGTCCACTCCATTACGGTCTATGGCGCTATCCCTTGACTGACACACGCCTCACAGCTAGGAGTTCCACCTCCAATTATATCTTCCCTCGCTCAATCGAGGATTTCAAACACTGATCATCCGTCTGTTACTTTTCACCACCTCTGTGTCTCAATGCTATCTTTCTTACTAATACCCAAGACTCAAGCACCTTATGATACACGTAACTGTTAACTTAACGCTCCAAGTATATTGACCACGTTCATTCTTTCACCTCCCGCAAGGTTCAATCCATCCTCGCGTCAATTTATTCCTGGGCATGCCCAAATCGTGGTACACTCCCCCCACTTCCATGTCCTTACCATAGGTCAGGTCCTTTATGCAATCACTCTTTACTTAACCTTAACACACACATATTCCAACATCACCAGATATCAATCAATTCTTACCTTGTCTTCTGTATTTCTTTCTGATTTGACGCCACTCAGTCCCTCTAACCTCAAGTTTTACTGTCTCCTCATCTCTGCTGTAGTTGTCTCCGGAGGTGCTTATGCAGTAGATGACGCGCTTACCAACCCTGAGATGCTTTCTGTTCTTCGAACGTTCTTCATTAGCTTCTTTGTGACTTCAGATCAAATCTTCTCATACCTGTCCTTTCTTCTTGCAGCTCTAATCTGGGTACTCCTAACGACGCTCAAACTAACAATCCGTAGATTCTTACCTGAGACTCTACCTTCTGGGTACAAACGTCTTTCGCATAGTCAATTGCTCACCATTTCCGTCTAGGAGTACACCGCATGCAATGCTCGTGAGCTTGAAGGGACTTGCCCATACCGTTCATGCACCCTCTGCCTAAAGAACTTACCTGTGCTGCTGTAGCTTGAACCGTTCCAAAATCTTTGTTACCAACTCCTCACACCCTAGCCGGCGCAAACTAGACAATCCACGAAATGTCTCTATCCTTGGTTTCCAACTGGCAATAATCAGGTCATAGATCAACTCTTGGAGACATCGTCCTATCTTGTATCCAACATTGTACCTTTCTTTCTAACCCGACGATGCTAACAATCCCCGTTGTATAACACACTGGCTACACCAGGGTCAAATTCCTTCGATTGTTTCAATAGACTTTCTGTCGGCCAAAACCACCTTTTACAACATTCCTTACACCAATCCTATCTGTAGTCTGACCTTGAAGTACTCCTGAATCTTTCTTTTCCTACCCACATAATTTTCCACTAGTCAGCCCAGTTCCACTTGGTCTCATTAACATACTCCGGATGATATCCTCAACAATCCATCTGCCAGAGTTTCTAATTCCTTCTCAATAATTATTACTGTCCTCAGCCTCTCAAATGGCACCTTTGAGGCAACCCTCCATGTCTAACTCCTCTCTGAAAATTTTCAACACAGAGCTCTTCCAGTTCGCTACATGACCAAAGCATACACCAGCCAGTTTAATACTCATCCTCGAGGAATCCGCCTCGAACTTCGAATGTATTGATGCATTCCAGTTCTCTGTTTCCCTCACCATGGGAAATCCATCCTAACATATCGAGTCATTCTATGTTGAAGTCATGCCCTCACCTGACCTCTTCTCAGGTGGCATCCTTTCCCTCATGCATACCAAATAACCTCCCTGGTTCCTGTCGCCATCTCGATAACTACCTTTTTAATCAGGCTCCTTTCCAATTTCAAATTAGGTGTCCAAGCACTGTCTGGGGTCCTTCTGCCTCGAAGATCGAGAATCCGACCTCGCTGCGTCCTATCAACAAAAGTACCATCTTATCAATCAGACTTTTCCCCTTTCTTGGCAAAACCAGAAGCCACAGCACTACCCGGGGTTCCTTTAAATTGATTATCACGAATCTATCTTTACTAACTCCATCAAAGGGAGCACTGCCCTCGCGGCTCTAGCACTCATGCTCTATACATCAACCATCAGTTCCTCAAACAACATGGCCCTCTCCGCCATCCACATGCAGACGATAAACTCTTACCTCAGGGCGGCCCAAATGCCTTAGACTATACAAGATCTCATATCCTTAAATGGGTCGCCAACAATTCCGGATACATCCGTGAGTATAAATTCCCAAAATGAATTACCTGATTCACCAAACCCATTAATTTACATTGTTGTTACCCTATCGGTCCAAACCAAACTTATAAGGCCTCCACTTTCCACAGTTCAGATCATGCCTTTTTTAACCTCTTCTAATCATCCATCATCTAGGTTCTTGCCAACCCATTAAGCCAGTACCTCAGCCCAAGTACCAAATCCGGGCATCTCTCTGCCTCCACGTTTGACACAACCCTCTAATCAGGATATCTCATCCTTTTAGCCAAGGGCGGAACTAACTCTGCTCATCTATTGATAAATTCCTTGCCAGCTTGTACCTTCCTCAACACTAGAGGATAACACCCCTTACGCCTTTCATATAATACCCTTATCTGTCCATACCTCACAGTAAACCAACACTGGTAACCTTACTATTAAAACATCGAAATCAGCTATTTCCCCAGAGAAATCCGCTGTTCATCTATCCCGTCTCAACTAAAAAACTCCACAGCTCACTCACACACTAGTGACCCTTTGCTGCTGCTTGCAGGGATAACTGGAGATCTCAACTCCAACTTATATCTAGAATCCCCCTTTCAACCCAATATCAGGTCCACTTAACCCTTCGAGGAACAAACAACTCGAGTTCATCTGTCAAAACTGACCAAACTCCTGAACTCTGTGGTTCCTACTCTGAACCAAACCACATCTAGATCCAAATGACCACAGCTATCATGCACACACCAAGCATATATAGGCCAAATCCACAATGATATACATTTAGCTACCAAATTTTATCACCACTAAGTATATCCATACTCAACATGCTTCATACAAGCCAATATACATGTATAACATATGAATTTAATTAAAAAAATTAACCACATACACTCAATATGCGAACCATTATGCCAATATTCACCCACATGCATAATAATGTTATTCAGCATGCATTAATCTCAACATGCAACAGTCAAGGGCCTAGCCCAACAGTATCTCCTGCATATGTCAACTCATTACTCATGCTCCATATAAATAAGCAGGCATACAGGGCATTCAAACATACATTCAGACATGTTAATCAATCATACCAACCAACCCTGAGTCGAGCTTGTCACTGACAGCGAGCGTACATGTTCGGTCGATCTCCAGAACCAATAAACCTTGGCTCGCTCTGATACCATTATGTGACGCCCCACATCACTATGGCTGCTTTCTGGAATGACGACTGGCCCTACAAACCAAGACAAGTCTTTCCAGCGTGCTTTGTCCTCACTCGCACACTTCCTGGGAAAACTTCCCAGGAGGTCACCCATCCCTAGATTACTCCAGGCCAAGCACGCTTAACCATGGAGTTCTCAAGTGATGGGCTACCGAAAAGAAGATGCACCTTCCTGATATAGGTAGTACCCATCAATCCATTTAAGCCCTCTTCAACTATGTAGTCCCATACCTACACAGTCTTAGAATCATTACACTTGACCTTCCCCAGGCGGTGTGGGATTGCACAGCTTACCCGGTCTTTCCCCTTACGAATCACGGGATTCTGACTGTCACAGGGGGCTTTTAGGCTTCTTAGTGGACTCTTCATATCCCGCCTATTACGCTGATATCGAATACGTGGAGCATCGTGGTTGGTGACGGTCCGTCTTCCGAGAACCGCATTAAATGGCCTAGCCTATCTTCGGCCGTCGTTTCGTCTTTTGAGTAGTGATCCTCGTATCCCACATCAAGACAATCGAACGGCCCTCGTCCTTTTACGTATATCTAGGCTGGCCACCCTTTGCATGAGTCACCCTTTTATTTGAAAATTTTCTCATCTTCTTCTTTCTTCTCAGTTTCAAAACCCTTTCTTTCTTCCGGTCACTATTCCCAACGTTCCTGAGGTTCAGATACAAGGGCTCTTTCATGACTCCGGTACCAGCAATTCCAACAGGACTTCGACCCAGACGCTCCTTTCAGTCTTTGCATAGTAAAAAACAATTTATGTAAGTCCCCCGTTTTTTGCATGTTCTAAATGTTTTCGCTTCTCTTGCTTAGGTAAACTTTCTCTTTAGTCGCATGCAGTAGGTTTTTTGTCTTTTGTTTTCCTTTGCTGGTATTTTATGCGTAGGTTTTTATCCTAGGGGTATTGACCGTAAGTAAAACTGCTTAGGAGCATGACTCATAGGATACAACTCTGGGGTGATTTTCTGGGTAAAATTTTTTATGCCTGTTTGGAACAACAAGTTTCTAGGGTGCAAAAACCGGGTAGCTTAGGGGACACGCTTCACAGGCGGTTTTGCCTACCGAAACTTTCCTTCCAAGGAAAACTTTTATCCTGACCCTCCTGACACACGGATTCTGAGTAATCGGGGACCCGTTGGGAGCACAGGCACGTGTTCATAGAATCGTGTGGTCTCACTCGCCGCGGGCTGAGATTACCTCTGCCCGTGTAAAGGAAACCCTTCGCGCTAGATTCTTTCTTATGCTTAGGTCGCCTTTTCTAAATTATCTTCTTTGTTCGTTAGGTGATCAGATGGGACCCAAGAAGAGCGCACCCAAGAAAAGTGCTAGAAGCTCGTCTTCCCAGCAAACCAGTAAGGGGAAAGAGGTGGCCACAGACTCTCCGATCCCCTACTTTGGTCCCACCATGGACAAGGAGGTCGAGGTGGGGCCCAACGCCTTTTTCGAGGCCGAGAGGATCGCCTCGAAGGTCACCACCCAAGGGAAAGTCAACAAAATTATGCTTTCCCATAATATTGAGATAGGGAGGGGTGCTTTGGACGCCCGACCTCCCCTTGAGGGTGAGCGGAGCTGCGCGTCGCTCGACGAGGAGTACGCCGCCTGGAGCGATGAGCACCTCAAGGCTGGGGCCTTCCTTCCGCTGGACCAGTACTTCGCGGATTTTTTAAATTACGTGAAACTGACCCCCTTCCAGCTCCCCCCTAACTCCTACCGTCTGTTAGCGGGGTTGACGTATTTATTCTTGAACACGCCGGTGAACATCCTTTACTTCTTTTGCCTCAAAGCCAACCCGGAGCAACGGAGGCGAGGTGACGGGTTCTACTACCTGACCCGTTTTCCCAATTCGGCTGCGGTCATCGAGCTGCCCAGCCACCCCAATGACTTCAAGGATCAATTCTTCATGTCAAAGGGGTTTCGCAACTGCGAATACCATTACTTCAACCGTCCTCGTAAGTTCCTTCTATCTTCAGCTCGTAAGTTGGCCGCTGATTAGTCTCTTTCCATTCGTTCCTGACTTAAAAACTATCATGCAGCTATCTTCGCGAGGACGGCTAAGTCAGTGACCCTTGGAGGTCAATACAAAACCTTGGCGGGGATCCCCCTAAGTGAAAAAGATTACCGTGAGCTTGTGTCTGACGAGACGATGCTGGCGTGTAAGTTAATTTCCCCGGGCCAGACTCTGGCCTTGAGGAGACCGCGGACCATCCCCGCTGCTCGGGAGATGGCGCCCATCCCCGAGGAAGAGGCTGCGGATGAGGATGAGGATGAGGACGAGGAGGACGAGGTGCCCCTCGTGCGCCGGAAGCGGGCTCTGGAGGTCGCCCTGGAAGCCAATGCAGAGAGGACCCAGTCCAGGGCAGCAGCCGACCCCTCCGGCCAAGGTAACCCTTATTTATTTAGGGACTTAGACATGGCCACTGCAGACCTACGACTTGCTAGGTTTAACCCCAGCCAACCCGTTCACCGCCACCAAATCAACCCAGATCGCGATGTCACCCTACTCCAATGTGTTGACCAGCTCGTGATGTGTTATGACATGAGCCGCCTTAGGGGGACAGTAGTTGTAGATAACACCCTGGCCTTTAGGTCTGCCTTTTTTTACGGGACCAATCTTAGATCATGGCCCTCCCTCCTGGAGGGTGTAGTAGCTCCAGGTCTTATGCAGTACATAGAAGAGTCCAGTCTCGAGGCGAATCCAGACCCAGAGCCTCCTCTAGCTCGTGAAGTCATTATCTTAGACTCCCCCGTAGAAGCTCCGGGGCCGGAGGTCGTGACAATAGATTCCTCATCTAGCTCGGAGGGTAGGACCCTTCTCAATACAGGCTTAACCTCTGCTTTCTTTTTTTTGTTTTGCACAAATATTTTTACATGTATATTAATGCTTTGCTGTCTTTGTTTCAGACGAGGAGATGTCGCAGCTCGGGGGCAATGATCTTCGAGCTATGTTCCATGGAGGAAACCCTTCCTCCGGGTCTTCCGGGCCCATGGTGAAGAGGCTCTGGATGGCGAAGAAAGCTGTCGGGACTACCTCCAAGTCTCATGCCAAGGGGAAAAACCAAGGCCCTGCTGCCATAGAGAAAGTGCATCCACCCCCTCCTGCAGTGGAGAAGATGGCTCCACCTCCCTCGCGATCTCCTGTCCTTACTCGGGAACAGAATGTGCCCACTGGGACCTTTTCAGCTCCGAACCCTAGTGTGCGCGTCCCGGTCAACCCCCAGGCCTTGGAGAAAGTCCCCGAGGTCTTTAGGGGGACGGTCTACGAAACCGCGACCTACATGGTGGACCACTGCTACAACGCCACCCCGAGGGATTTGTGGGAGATCGAGACAAGGAGTCTCGATAACGTGATGGAGTCTTCATTGTGGATGACTGTAACACCCTCACTTATTTTAGTTAAAACCATATTTGAGGTGTTACGTTTTAAAACTACATCATAATTTATTTCTGCGGAAGTCTGGACATTTTTTTTTTTAAAACTTGAAAACTTATTTCACATTATTTACATTAAACATAAAGTGGGTCTCAAACATATTATACATAAGTATTAAATAACCCAATTTATTTTCAAAACATAACTTCACACTTTATTACAAACATCTCACTGATAACTGAAATAACCCACAAAAAGGTCGATGTGTTCATATGTACAAATCAGGGTCAGGACCATGCTTCAGTTCTCCTCATGTCATTCACACATTTCTTTCTCTACCTGCAACACAAGACAACTGTGAGCCTAAAGCTCAGTAAGCAAAGTAATGCATGCAATGCTAATGATTACCCAATATCAATGGACATATACAACTTCTTTTTAAATTTTGGGCCCCTTAATATTGTGCACAAAACTTGCAAAGGCATCATATAATTAATCATCATAATATCATGCATGGTCTTATATCATATAATAATTTACCATATCACTATTATGCCATGCATACAAATTTATGATGAAGTGTCACTGTATGTTAATACCACTTACTCACAAAATATTCATATAATGCATACTTTCACATAACACATAATTCTTGTGTTGCAGTTGAGTACTTTACTTACCTTTTGTCCAAAATATAGTTCACCGTGTAACAAGTGGTGTCTTAGGTATTGATGTGCTTATCCTGACAATGGCATGGATTTCTCATCATAATGAAGGCAGTAAGACATTGAACTCTCATTTAAAAATACCCATAAAACATCATATCAAAATCATGCCTAAAATGCCTTAAACCACCTAGATCGAGCGTTAGATTTATCTTAGACACTTAGAGAAATTTTGACAGAGTTTCCCCTTAATTTTAGCTATCCTCAAATATCAAAATCAACCAATAATCAACATCAAATAACCTGCCATAACCATATATCCCAAATACCAACATGGTTCACCATAAAGTTATCATATACCGATTTTGATAAAATTCTTATCTCCTAGATCATCACCCAAATTAAATGAGTCTCCACATATATTCAAACATTTATAAACATATATACTCCCTTATAAACTCAATCAAATAACCAGAAATCATCTTGTACTCCAAGAACCCCAAAAACCTCATAAAACACAAAATTTCACTTACCGAGCAACTTTTCGGCGAAAACAATCTCTTCAAGCTTTTCTAAACCTCAAACCACTTGGAAACCCCAAGAAATATCTTAAAAAGGATAAAACACCATATATAAGCTCACAGAAAAATTCAAAAACATAGTTTAACTTCCAAGTACAAGAACTTACCATAAAAAGGTTAGAACTAAGCTTAATCTACTTCTTTGGCTTTGCTTTCACTTGGATCTCCTTAGAATTTCTTCAAACCAGCCAAGAAATGGTTTTTGGTTTTCTTTTCTCTCTGTTTTTCAGAATAATGGTCGTGCAAAGTGATAAGGTTGATGGAAATTCCTTATTTTCAATGATTTAGCCTTATTGTATCAAAATTTGACACCTTTCATCTCATCATTTCACCTTTTGACTTATGAAAACCTTATCACTTCAATAATTTAGACTTAATCATCTGCTAGGCCTATTATCCTTATGTGTAAAACACTCACACCAAACCTTAGGTCCATATGACTTCATACCCAATAGTTATGCTTACCCGATCGAGCGTAGCGCACTTATGCTAAGCTCGTTTTGACTTTGCATCAATACCACTGATTATGTATACCTCCCATCAATAATTGATCTAATGGTTCTAAAACCATTTTTACATCATCAATGAGACCTTAATCATACCTCGATTACATTTGGTAAATCCATAAATACTCAATTTTACACCGAAATACTAGTAATCGACATTGTACTATTTTTCACTACTTAACCTATTTTGCCTTCTATATCTCACTTTCATCACTTAATTCCATGCCTTGTCCATATTTTTCATACTTTCTTATATCAAAGTGAATCCTTTCATTCCAAATTAAAGAATTCGGAATGAATCAAATCTCCCCAAGTAGGATTCGTGACATTTTGTACCCAAAACAAACGCGCTACCGACTTGTTGATCTTGTAGCGGTTGAATAAAAAAGATCTTGAGCACATCAAACACCCATAAAAGACAACTCAAATGCCACAAGGTTAATAATATTGAGCATACATATAGAAATCACATACACAACTTTTATACTTATACATGAAAACACTTATAAGAATATGCATATGCTCAAATTATACATATTGTATGATATGTAATGCAATGCAATCATGTGATTATTGGCTATATTATATCAAAATAATGTGGGTGCTACAATGACCCTCATGGTAAGTTGTCTTTGCCACTGGTTCTTCCTGTTTGTTTGTTTCTCTTTTTTTCTAAGGCACTTGCCTTATTATCTTTTGGTCTTGCAGGCGGCTTTGGCCCTCCACCGGAGCATATCTCGGTCCAGGGTCAAGATCAAGGAGATCAGGGGCGAGCACCAGGCTACTCAGGTCGCCCTTGCGTCAGCTCAACAACAGGAGCGGGATGCCAAGGCAGCCCTGGCAACTGCCCAAGAAAATGAGAGGGTCGCGCAGGCTGCTTCGGTTGCTGCGCAGACTGAGCTGGAGGTATCTCGGACCAAGCTGTAGGAGGCCGAGGCCACCAGGGTCGCCCTAGACGCTGCGAAGATCGAGCTTGAGGAGGCCAAGGCTGCCCGGGCCGCCCTAGACACTGCAAAGGTCGAGGTCGAGGAGGCCAAGGTTGCTCTGGCAGCGGAGAGGGCAGCTTCCAGCTCCTCCATGGAGGCCATGCTGTACCACTGCTGGGTCTTCAACCTGGATGGTGACTTCTCCTTCCTGGGGCCGGACGTGTGGGGGTATTTTTTGGAGAAGTTTAAGGCTCGCCTTCAACAAGAGGCGCCCTCCGAGACCGGGGAGACTTCCACTGCCACCGAGCAGGATGGCGAGGGGGTGACTTCATCAGAGCGGCCTGACGGGGCTTAGGATTTTTCTCCTTTCCTTTTATCATTTACTTTTTTTTTATTTGTAATTTTATATTATGAGATTTTTATCCTCGAAACAATTGGTATCCCCAACTTTATTTCAACTTATTTACATATTTTTGCCCCGACCTTATGGTTACTTCTCTTCTATGCATTTGGTGATAACTTAGTTTCTGTTGGTGTTGTGATTGACATCTTATGCTTTTCTAGGAAAAAACATGTTAATCAACTCGAACCAACTTCTAAGACTTAAGTCCTGGTTGTATCCAGGACATTAATTTAAAAACTTAGTTTGTGTTAATCCTTTGTCGATATCTCGTGCTTTTTAAGAAAAACATCGATCAACCAACTTGAAATAACTTCTAAGTTTTAGGACCTAGTTGTGTCTAGGACATTAATTTGAAAACTTAGTTCGCGTTAATCCTTTATCGATATCTCGTGCTTTTTAAGAAAAACATCGATCAACCAATTTGAAATAACTTCTAAGTTTTAGGACATGGTTGTATCCAGGGCATTAATTTGAAAACTTAGTTCGTGTTAATCATTTATCGATATCTCGTGTGTTTAAGAAAAACATCGATCAATCAATTTGAACTAACTTCTAAGTCTTTAGGATGACCTGGTTATATCCAGGACATAACTTAGTTCACGTTAATCCTTTATCGATATCTCGTGCTTTTTAAGAAAAACATCGATCAATCAATTTGAACTAACTTCTAAGTTTTTAAGACGACCTGGTTATATCCAGGATACAACTTAGTTCGCGTTAATCCTTTATCGATATCTCGTGCTTTTTAAGAAAAACATCGATCAATCAATTTGAACTAACTTCTAAGTTTTTAAGACGACCTGGTTATATCCAGGATACAACTTAGTTCGCGTTAATCCTTTATCGATATCTCGTGCTTTTTAAGAAAAACATCAATCAATCAATTTGAACTAACTTCTAAGTTTTTAGGACGACCTGGTTATATCCAGGACATATGCCCCCCAAGTAATTAGGAAAGGGTCTTTCGTGGTTACTTGACGTTACATCCACAAATATATACAATAATGTAAAAAGATTTAATTCTCATTACTTAATAAACAAAAGATGGCTTTTCTGACTAAGCCTTACAAAGATATTATTGGTAATATTTCTTCAAATGGATAGCGTTCCAAGTTCGTGGGACTGCTTCTCCATTAAACCAAGCTAACTTGTAGGTTATTTGATAGGGCCCTTCTTTTATGACCTTGGTTATTTGATAGGGCCCTTCCCAGTTCGGTCCCAATACTCCGTCCTTGGGATCCTTACTGGCTAGGAAGGCTCTTTTGAGGACCAGGTTGCCAACGCTAAAGGGGTTTCCTGACCTTTGAGTTGAAATAACGAGTGATCTTTTGTTGATAATGCGCGAACTGTAGCTGTGAATCTTCTCATCTTTCGTCAATCAGGTCGAGGGACGCGCAGAGCAATTCGTCATTGCGGTCTTGGTCAAATGCCTAGACTCTATGCAAGGCAACCTTTACTTTGACAGGAAGGACTGCCTCACTCCCGAAAGCCAGGGAGAAAGGAGTATGACCCATCGGCGTTCGATGCGAGGTCCGGTATGCCCATAGTACCTGGGGGACTCCCTTAGCTTCATCCAGTCTTTTCTTAAGGCTTGCCTTTAGCATCTTATTGACGGCCTCGACCTGCCCATTGGCCTGGGGGTAGGCCACGGAGGAGAAGCTCTTAACAATTCCGTGCCTCTCACAAAATTCGGTGAAGAGGTCGCTATCGAACTACGTTCCATTATCTGACACGATCTTCTTTGGCAGCCTGAATCGGCAGATAATGCTCTTGACCACGAAGTCGATGACTCTTTTTGAAGTGATCGTTGCCAGGGGCTCTGCTTCTACCCACTTGGTGAAGTAGTCGATAGCTACCACCGCGTAATGAACTCCTCCATTTCCAGTAGGGAGGGCACCAACCAAGTCAATTGTAACGCCCTACTTCCTTAGAGCCATTACTAAGTGAGTTTTAAACGTGCATTTAACTCGCTAATCGAGGTTTTAGGTCAAAAGTGTAATTAAATCATAAACAGTGAAATAAACTTTGAAAATAATTCCATTTACTATAAATCATTGAGTGGTTGACACTTGGGATCCCAAGATACCGTTTAGAAATATTTACAACATATAATTTACAAATCTAAGTCGACTAGACGACAAAATCTAGGTTTTAATACAATTATCTCCCAAAACCACTGGCCGTGGCAGCCAGGCAGGCCAAAGATATACGCGCCGCTTCACGCTCTCCGTACTCATGGTTGGTTGACTTTCCCCTTGTCCTTACCTGCACCACAGAGCACCCGTGAGCCAAAGCCCAGCAAGAAAACCCTCACAAGTAGATAACATATGCATAACAAACACTTAGCATATAATCAGGCCACCAATAGGCTAAACACATACGGCCATGCCGTCTCAGGCGCTTTACCAGGGCCTGGGTTCGTGGTCCACACCGTGAGGATATCCCAGGTATCCTTTAGGGTCTCACCCTGGCAACTCGCACTCCACGTGCTCAACGCTGCTCCCGACCCCTTGCCGTACTCGACCTTGCACTCAACGTGCCGAACGCCGTTCCCGGCCCCTGCCATCCTTGGCCGGCGCCGTTCCCGGCTCTCGCCGAACATTCACATAATTGCATTCATAGCATAACAAACATATGCTGTATACTAACAAATTCAATCAAAGGGCTACGACCTGCAATTCAAACATATTAGGCTCAGCCCTGCATACAAGCTCTATGGGAACAGTGGTTTTCTTACTTGTGTCCCGAGCTCCTTAAGCACCGAAGTCATGAGCACGGTCCTCTATCCTGAGCCTTTCTAACAAAACCTAGTCACAACATATATAAAACACTCTTTAATACTATCCAATCCAAAACCATTTCCCAGGACCAATCCCGTACTCTCGGGACCTCCAATTTCCCAAAACAAAGTAGCGGAAACAACACCTGAGCCCCCTGGGCAAAAACCCTAAAATGGAAATTTTCCCTTGCCCAAAAATGGCCTAGGGCCGCAGCACTAGCCCTCAAGGGCCGCGGCGCCCAGCATGGCCTCCTTCCCTGATGCAACTTAGCACCGCGGCGCAAAAGAACAGGGCCGCGGCGCCCCTTCGCGAACCCAGAATTCTGGGTTTTCTCCTGCATTGTCCCCGAGCCAAAACACTCCCAAATCAGCCCCAAAGCATACCTAAGTCCCAAATTCAATTCAAAACCCCACATAGACCCTCTAACAACTCAGAAACATCAACAACAAGCCTAAACACACAATCAAATCCTCAATTCACAAACTGGCTTAAAACTTTATAAAACTTAATTCAATAAACCATAAACTTGAACCACAGCAGCTAATACATAACAAAGATGCATAAAATCCCTTACCTCAAGTAGAATTTCTCCCCTGAGCCTTCTCCAAGTCCAGCTCCAAGCAAATCCCTCTTATTCCCAAATTGAACCTAGGCAAGCTTCATCCCCAAGAATCCACCAAACAGCCACGCAAACTAACTTTCAGCTTTCATCCTCAATCTCTCAAAATCAAGCTTAAAACCCAAACAAAACAGAGATGAACACCTTACCTCTGACCTTGGCACACCTTTGAGCTAACTTTCCTAGCCACAGCAGCCAAATTCCTCCAAATCACTAGCCCAAAATCCTCAAAACTCAGCAAGTGTCCAATCACCAAAGAGATGAAGAAGAAATCGCATGGAAGGAAGAGAGAGCTGAGAAGTTCTGTTTTTCTTTCTTTCCTTTGTTTTCTAAACCGTTCTAAAATTCCCTCAGCCTTATCCCATCACAACCTGCTGCCAAATGACCCAATTACCCTTCCATCTAACCCATACTCTAGCTAATCCTCAAGGACAACTCAGACCTTTCCTAACTTCTTACAAATATACCATTTCCTCACTTAGAGTAGCCATCCTCAATGGTTACCTAAGCTACTAGAATACCACTAACCATTAACCAAAAATCCCCAAACCCAATTTATAAAATTCCCAAAATACCCCTAGGCTCCTCCCGAGCCGGGTATTTAATCCCGTTGTGACTTTTAAACTAATTAGCTTCCTAGGACTGTCTCGGCACGTGCATCACAAATATATCACCGTTATATCAACAACATCACATATATTTCATTTATGCCCTCAACGGCTAAAATTACCAATTTTCCCCTAACAACCAAATGGGGCCCACATGCATATTTATTTCACCTAAACATGCATTCTAGCCACATATTCATTAAATTCACATAAATTAATGTAGTATAACAATTATTGCCCTCCAGGCACACTAATCAAACCTCCAAGCCTTATTAGCGAATTTGGGTCGTTACATCAATCCCCCAAATCGCGAATGGCCACAGGGACGAGATCATCTTCAGCTCGACCGGGGGAGCTCAGGCAACTGTGGCAAATCGCTGGCACTTGTCACATTTTTTGACATAGGAAATCGAGTCCTTTGACAGAGTGGGCCAGTAATACCCTTGCCTTAATATCTTCAGGGCCAGGCTTTGTCCCCCAGTGTGATCTCCGCAAAAACCCTCGTGCACCTCCTGCAAAATGGTGTTCGCTTCGCCTGGAAAAACACACCGTAGGAGAGGTAAAGAGTGTCCATGCCGGTATAATATCCCATCTATCACTGTATACCTTGGAGCCTGGTAAAGTACCCGCCTTGCGTCATTTCGCTCTTCGGGTAACTTTCCTGCTGTGAGATATTCGAGGATGGGGGTCACCCAGGTCGGTCTGGCGTTGATCATCTATTCCTCCGCCCCGACTTCCTCTATGCTTGGTTTTTCCAAGAACTCTACCGGCACTAACCCCAAAGTCTCCGCCTCCCCGGAGGTAGCGAGCTTTGCGAGGGTGTCCGTGTTGGCATTCTGCTCCCGAGGTATCTGCTCGATTGAGCCACGCTCGAATGCAAACAATTCTTTCTTTACCTTGGCTAAGTAAGCAGCCATCTTGGTTCCCCGTGCTTGGTATTCCCCTAACACTTGGTTTACCACGAGCTGGGAATCGTTGTAACACTGAACGGAGCTGGCCTTCAGCTCCTGGGCCACCCTTAGCCCGGCCAGTAAAGCTTCGTATTCAGCCTCGTTGTTGGACGCTTTGAACCCGAATCGCAACGCCGAGTGGAATCGATGTCCTTTTGGGGATATCAATATGATTCCAGCCCCAGAGCCGTTCTCGTTAGACGAGCCATCTATGAAGACTTTCCATGAGGCTTGGACTAAGGAGGCCTGGGCTAAGGAGGCCTAGGCTGACTCTTCTACAGGATATTCTCGGAATCCCGTGCACTCTGCCACAAAATCAGCCAGGGCCTGGCTTTTTATTGCAGTTCGCGGTATGTACAAAATCTCAAATTGGCTGAGTTCAATAGCCCACTTCAACAGACGTCCTGACGCTTCAGGTTTTTGCAGAACCTGCCTTAAAGGCTGATCGGTTATGACGTGTATTGAGTGGGACTGAAAATACGGCCTGAGCTTTCGGGAGGCCGTAATGAGACAGAAAGCCATCTTCTCCATCAACGGATACCGGGATTCAGCCCCGAGAAGCCTCTTGCTGATGTAATAGACTGGCTTTTAAGATCGGTCCTCTTCTCGGACTAATACAGTGCTAGTTGCATCTTCCGTGACAGCTAGGTAAAGGAAAAGAGGCTCTCCTGCCGTTGGTTTGGATAATACGGGCGGCTCGGCTAAATGTGCTTTCAAGTCGAGGAAGGCACGTTCGCATTCCTCGGTCCACTCGAATTTCTTATTTCCCCAAAGCAGGTTGCAGAATGGCAGACACTTGTCGGTAGATTTAGAAATAAACCGATTAAGGGTTGCCACCCTTCCTATCAGAATTTGAATGTCCTTTCGCGATCGAGGTGAGGGCATCTCGAGTAGCGACCTGATCTTATCGGGGTTTGTTTATATTCCTTTGGTATTGACAATGAAAACCAGGAACTTTCTTGACGCGACCCTGAAAGTACATTTTTGGGGGTTAAGCCTCATGTCATATTCTCTCAATATCTTAAAGCATTCCTCCAGATCGGAAACATGGTCATCGGTAGTTTTTTACTTGACCAGCATGTCGTCAACATACACTTCCATGTTCTTCCCGATCTGGTTGGAAAACATCCTATTTACCAACCTCTGGTATGTAGCTTCGGCGTTCTTCAGCCTGAAGGGCATGACCTTATAACAATAAACGTTAGTTGGGGTCATGAAGCTAGTGTGTTCCTGGTCTGCTGGATTCATGGCGATCTGATTATAGCTCCAATATGCATCCATAATAAACATGAGCTCGTGCCCCGCTGTGGCGTCTACCAATTGGTCGATCCTTGGCAAGGGGAAGCAGTCTTTGGGGCAGGCTTTGTTCAGATCGGAGAAGTCGATGCAGGTCCACCATTTCCTGTTGGGCTTCGGGACCAATACAGGATTGGCGACCCAAATCGAGAACTTTGCCTCGCTGATAAAGCTGCACTTTAAGAGCCGGGCTACTTCCTCTTCTAGGGCTTCAGCTCGGGTTGTTCCTAGGCGCCTTTGTTTCTGGGATTTTGCAGGCACGCTTTTATCCAAGTGGAGGGTGTGCATGATGACGCTCGGACTGATCCCCAACATGTCTTCATGAGACCAGGCGAACACGTCTAGATTCTCCTGCAGAAACTTAATCAGCTCCACCTTCCTTTCGCTACACAGATTTTTCCCGAGCTTCACCACCCTCAAGGGATCTTGTGGATCGATGTTTACCTCCTCGAGCTCTTCAATGGCCTGGAGCTCGGATTTATCCTCGCCTATTCTAGGGTCGATATCATTATTTAAGAGGATATTCTCCCCTTTGGCACTCTGAGGTTTTTCAATCTCAGGACTAGGTACAAGCTCCTGAGATCCCCCATTCCCACCCTGGATGGTCATCGTTAACTGCCCGGGTTTTAATTTTCCCTTCATGGAAATGCTGTAGCATTCCATGGCAGCAAGCTGATCACCTCGGACTGTGCATATCCCCGAGGAAGAGGGGAATTTTATCGTGAGGTGGCGGATGCAAGTTATGGCTTCAAACTCTATCAATGTAGGTCGGCCCAAAATAGCATTGTACACGGCGGGACAATCGATGACCAAAAACTTGAGGAGTTTCGAGACTGTCCGAGGTCTCTCTCCCAAGGTGATCACCAGCTCGATCGTTCCTATTGCCACCGACCCTTCTCCAGAGAATCCGTATAGCATCACGGAGGTGGCTTTCAGCTCGGTGACTGATAAACCCATCTTTTCTAGCGTAGACCGGAATAGTAGGTTTACCGAGCTCCCATTATCGACCAGTACTCTCTGTTTAATGCCCAAATGTGACTTCCACTTAGCGGTAGTCGTAGTATAGATCGGGCGGTCGATTTCACAAGGAGGCAAAGAAATAAAGTTAATCAATAAATAAATGTTAGAGATAAATAATATGAAGAAAATAGAACAAGTGATCTTTTTTGTTATTTTGGAGATTTAAATATTAGAAATAAAGATAGAATAAAGTGTGATGTAATAATAGGTAACAAGTAGGAAAGATCAAGAGTCACCAATATGCATACTTCTTTATTTGGATCTTTGATTCACAAAAGTTACACAAATGAGAAGTTTACATCCCAACTATTCATTTGGAAGATTTAACATTGAAGAACAAGAATGTTTTACAAAAATGTATTCAAGTGATTATTGTTCTTTACCATGGAAAGATGAGATAAATCTTATGAGAAATCTAAAAATGACATTATACTATTGGCAATAATGCAATAAAAGATTGGACATAAAACCTAACACAAATATTACTTTTACTATTTATAAAATACATAGAAAGAGCATGACTAATTCTATATAGATTTAGCAAAAGTAAATATATATGATTGAGATGGAGAAAATGGTAAATATATTATTTATATTATTTTCACTAATTTGATAATACATAGAAAGTGCTTGACAAAATCTATATACTATTAGTAAATATAAATATAGATAACAAGATGAAGGAATAGAGATGAAAGTAAATAAATCACTCAAATATATAAACTTTAAGCACATGGTGAATCAAAAATACCAAATAAAGTCATAGTGCATATAGGATCATCCTAACCTTCCTAAGAAGGTTAGCCTATTATGCTAGACATTCTCATGAAATTCTAGAGAGAAAATATGAGAAATGAGACTAAAATTTGGTAGAGTTTTGCTACTTAAAAATTACATAGAAAATGTGAAGAAAGTGTCCCTATTTATAGATGGAGAAAATGACTAAAAAGAAATTAAACAACAATTTGGGGTTTACAAAATAAATTTGAAATATTAATAATAAATTATGATTTTGGAAAATCAAATTTTATTATAAATATTAACCTAGTTATTTTGGTGTATGGTCAAAATGTCATTTTTCTAAAGCACCAAAAAAAATGAGCTTTAAAGCTCAAAATGGCAATTTTGCAAGGACCAAAGTGCACAAAACATGGGCTGAAAGGTGGCTATGGCAGATGAGGGTTTTGACCCACTCCCAGCCAATGGGATCGCGCCACGTGGCGCTGGCTGAAGGAGAAGAAAGGCTGAGGCGAGTTGGGCCTTCGGATGGGGCTGCTTCAGGTGGGCTTCAGCTGGGGAGAGTTGGGCCTTTGTTGGGGTGCATTGGGCTTGGCTACGTTGAATGGATTGAAGACTAACGGCTGAAGGAGGCTAGTCACATTGGAGGAAAAGCCATGTATTGCTGGACACGTGTCGCTTAGGAGAAGATGCCACTTGGCGCTACAGGTGGAAGGAGAGAAGAGGTGGATTGGGCTTGGGGTCTTTTGGGCCAAATTTTGGACTTTCATGTTGCAAAAATGCCAACTTTTCCTCCTTTCTTCAATTTTATTTATTTCTTTCTTCTTTCTTTTCTTTTTGACAAAATGCATCTTTAATTCCTACAAAATAACAATAAATTAAATCATAATTAAATATTTTCATTTATAAAATAAATCATATTAATTCCATGAAAATATTAATTAAAACTTAATTTATTTTGACAATTAAAATCAACAAATGTGCATTTTTCACCACTAATCACTCTCCTAACCCTCCAGTTGGCGAGCTGAACGGCTACGACCAGAGGGTCGTTATGAGGAAACTGGACGTGGCTGGCATCTTCCTCGGTGAATATGATTGGTTGCCTCTCCAATCATTGTTGTTTGGGGAGATGTTGCTCAGGGATGAACTCCACTCCATTACGAGCCTTAAGTTCGTTGACATATCTCTTTTTGGCACCTTTGCTCGTGCCAGCCCTCGTGGAGATCTCTCCTCCTATCACAGGAGGAGGGACGTCCTGATCTACCCGAGACTCGGGCTGGCTTATCGCAACTGCCGGAGCTGGGTGGCCGGCGGGAACTCTATTCCGTGCATATTGAGCCAAGGGTCCTGCTCTGATGAGAGTCTCGATCTCATCCTTCAGTGTTGAATCCAAAAGAGGGTGTTTTAATATTTAAACTCGCAAGTGCACGAATCGTTTCGGAATATAATGTTCATGTAAGTACGAGGTCGAACCCATGGGAGTTGACTAACATCAAAAGAAACTATTTCAAACAAAGCAAGAATATTCTAACCTAGTTCCAAATATTTGATGAGATTTTGTTTTAGAGAAATAAAATACAAGTAATAAAAAGATTTAAGATTAAATAGAAAAATAGTTTTCAAATGAGATATGTAAAATAAGATTATTAAGATATTAGAATCCACAAAATACAAGTTCAATAGTATTTATAAGTATATTGATTCCCAAGTTTAGATATAGTTGAAATAAATCACACTATATATTTTTTCAAAATATATTTTCTATTCAAGCACAAGTTACTTTCAAAAAGGTTGGATTTTTCTTCACTTATATAAGATATAATTTCTAAGCATTAGTTGTGTTACAACCTAATGAAACTACAAAAAATCAAAGAGATTATGTTTAGGCAAAATATGATACTTATGCTCTAAGAAATAGATGTGAACAATTTCATGAAAAACATTTAATCAAAGAATATCATATTTTTGCATAATGAAGAACTAAGTGTAATATGATTTAACAATCAATAATAGATGAAAAATGCATATCTTTGATAGAAAAATCCATAAACAATGTTGCACAAATGGGAAATCAACATACAACAAAAAATACTATCTAGTTATATTTTGCTTCATCATCATCTTAATAACCTTTGGATTAGAAGCTCATAACTAGATAAAAATTACAAAATAACATACTTGACATGCTCTTCAAAGGATGAAAATGGTAGATAGAAAATAGTGAAAAGAAAAGAGAAATATGGAGTGCAGAAGAGGTTGGAAAAAAAAAGATGAAGAAAAAGAGCCCCCCCAAATGGTCTTACAATGCTCTATTTATAGGCAAAATATGGAGATTAAATTAATCAAATTAAAATAAATAAATTGATTAATTTAATTGTGTTGGGAAGTGGTAGGATAAATAGAGTAAGTGTAAGAGTATTGGAAAGATGAAATGTTTGGTTGGGTAAAATATTAGTGAAAAGCTAGGGTAAAAAAATGAATTAGGAATGTTTATTTAGGTAAGAAAAATAGGGAAGAGTGAATTGATATTTTGGTGAAAAATATTGGGAATAAAAATGTGGTTTTTGGCCTTTTGGTAGCTATTGGCAGAGTGGGTTCGGCTGAGATGGTGTTGGGTCTGGAATGGGCCAAATGGCTGGGATTGTTGTAGATGCTGAAGGCTTCGGAATGGGCCTGGGCTGGCGGAATGCTAAGGCCCGTGTTGAAGCTGGCGTTGCTGATGAAGATGGAGGCTAGGCAGCTCTTGCTGGACACGTGGCGGCATTGGGAAGACTTGCTGGAGAGGAACCGTGGTGCACGTGAAGGTGGAAAGCTGGTTATGATGGTATATGCTGAAGCTGGGAGGCGTGATGACTTGATGAAGACTGAAGACGAGGAAGTGGCATTGGGCCTGAGGTGGAGGAAGGCAGTACTTGGGCCTTTGAAAAATGCCATAATCTCCTTGTCTTTCTCACAAAATTATCACTTTTCTTTTCTTTATTTTCAAGCATAAAAATTTCCCTACAAAATAAATATAAAATAAATCATAATAAAAAAAATTCAATTATAAAATAAATCAAATTAATTCTTTGAAAATATTAATTATAACTTAATTTATATTTAACATTTAAGCTCAACATTACATCTTTTTACTCCTAACTTAACAATATTAATTTTAAATAATTTAAACTATAACATTTTACAATAATATAACTATAAAAATACACAAAAATCTATAAAATTAAAATAAACCTAATAAATTCAAAATTACTTAAAAAACTTAATAAATCAATTAAGAACTCAATAACTAAGCAACAATTAACACATAAAAAGTGGTAAAATAACTCTATTTTGTAGAGTTATCATTCAGGTGCCTACAATCATCGGTGTTGTGGCCACTGTCGTTT
Organism: Humulus lupulus; assembly: GCF_963169125.1. Taxonomy (NCBI): domain Eukaryota; kingdom Viridiplantae; phylum Streptophyta; class Magnoliopsida; order Rosales; family Cannabaceae; genus Humulus; species Humulus lupulus. The sequence continues at coordinate 50,384,926 of NC_084800.1, read as the reverse complement.
TGGAACCGACAAAACTTGGAAGGGTCTCGCTTACCCTTCTGGTGCTTTAACGGTTCCGGCTTATTCCAGGGGAGGCGAGCAGAGTTTGCTAGGAAAATGTTCTCCCTAGTGTGTGTGAGCTCGGTATAAGTCGTGTAGACCGGCTTAAATTTTTCTACGGACTTGTTCTTCTTTAGGTCGTGCTGGGCGCCCTCACTGCTCCCTTTTCTCTTACCTCCACCAAACTGGTTATTCTGTGTAACGGTTTGTGTCACTGCCACGACATCCGTTCCCACTCCAGCGGCCTGCTCAGGGGCCTGGCTGGTTCCTGCGGCTGATGCTCGCACCTCCTCCAGGTTGATCCATCCCTGGGCCCTATTGAGGAATTCGTTTACGGTGCTGACTCCCTTTCTCTATATCTCTTCCCAGAGTCCGCCTCCAACGAGGATCCCAGTCCTTAAGGTCATGAGCTTGGAGCTATCGTCTGCGTCCCTAGCTCGAGCAGCGACGTTCGCAAATCTTCTCAGGTAAGCCTTCAGAGGCTCGCCGGGCTGCTGCCTTACGTTCGCCAGGGTTTCGGCTTTGACGCGGGCAGCCTGAGAAGCTCGGAATGCTCTCTTGAAGTCGACAGAGAAGGTTTTCCATGAGCTGATGGATTGCTTTTTACTCTACTTGAACCATTGCCTGGCCGGCCCAGTCAAGGTGGAAGGAAATATTAAACATCTCAGCTCGGGACCGATGTTGTGGGCCATCATCAAAGTGTTGAACATACCCAGATGATCTGACGGGTCCCCGTCTCCATTGAACTTGGACAAGTGAGGCATACGGAAACCAGGTGGATATGCCGTTGCTGCTATGCTGGGGGCAAAGATTTCGAGTTCGTCCCCTAAATCATACTCATCTTTTTCTTTTTCCGACAAGAGCTTCCTCATCAGCTCCTCCATCTAAGCCAGACGCTGAAGGGTTTGGTCCTGACTTCCTTGGTTGTTTCAGGGCTGTTCTACAGCTCCAGTTCCATGGTATGTGTTAGGCGAGTTATTGTCCCTCCTATCTTGAGATAGGTTATACGGGACGTTCCTGCTGTCACGTACTTCGGACAGGCCTTCCCCTTGGCGAGCACGGCTGTCATTTCCAACTGGGTCTCCTCTCTGAGAGTTTAGACGATCTTGGAGGTCGCCCCTCGGGACGTCCTGAGGGCTTTGTGCCGAGCTCAGCCGATGGCGCAGGTCTCTGACGGACATGTCACTTCGACGACTTCCGGTCCAATTACTTCCATTCGAAAAGCTCGGAGCCCGCCGCTGGGGGCGAGGATCCAGGACTTCTCTGGGCGCCCGACTACTATGGGAAGGTCCGGCGGAAGAAGGATTTCTCCTGCTGCTCCCATGAGCTGGAATGTCTCGAACTGGATGGGGAGGAGATGGGTATCTTATCGGTGAAGGAGGATGCCTGACTGGGGACGCAATCCTAGTCCTGTCAGGGTGGATCAAGCTAGGTCGCGGTCGCTCCGCTCTACCATCCTCCACGTCCTGTGCTCGGCGATCTGAGCGGGGTGCAGGACGGCTGGTCGGGGCGGGCTGTCATCGCGAGCCCTCCCCGGATCTCCTTCGCGAGCTTCCTCGAGCCCTCCTGGGTGCGCTCGAGGGCGGAAGTGAGCTAGGAGTTGAGGTCCGGACCGATCGGCTCAGCTGCTGCTCGACCCTAGGAAGTTCCTCAAATGTGGTCTCCCGGTGGTGCGACGTGGGAGTAGAATTTGATGTTGGGGGTCTGACCGACTGACTGGGCCTGGGCCGGTTACCCCGGCGGGACTTATGAGTCTCGCCATGCCTCTTTCCGACGTTACGTCGGTTGTCAGAGGGGGTAATTGGGCCAAAAACTCTTGAATCTGCTGGTTTGCTTTCGCCAGCTGACTCCTCAACTGTGCATTTTCCATTTCCACCGCCGTGTAGAAATCTGGGTTCGGATTGGGTAGCCGGGGAGCCGAACTTCCAGTGTCGTCTTGGCCCACTGGCTACTTTCCCGGCCGTTGCTGACCCTCAGGGTTTTGATCATCGGACATGGCGGCATGGTGGGCCTCCTGCCCATCACGTTGGTCCGCCTCGTTACCATGTCTTGAGCGAGTAACTACCATGGTTGGGTATTTGCGATAGCACCAATCTAACAGCTCTCAATGAAAGCACCAAACTGTTGGCGCGGTTCTTCGACAACAGATAATTATATGAATAAGGAGAGGGATTAGTGCTAAACAATGAACCGTAATAGATGAATGATCTCCAAGGAAAATTATAACTCGAATACTTTTTTAGGTGGTTCAAAGGTTAAAATCCTTCTAGTCCACCAGCCAATATTATTGATATATCTCTGATATTCGTTACAGGGTATTTCTTTACAAATTAGAAGCCAACCTTTTGCAACTCCCAGGGTCTCCATATTTATAGGGAGAGGACACCTGGGTGTTGGCAAATGAGGTCATCCCGAGACCTTCTTACCCATCATGTCACTTCTGCGACATTCATGATTAATTCCTAAAACCTAACAATGAAGTGAGGTCTAATCAATAGGTAAGGGGGATAATGGGCCGCATGGCCCAAACCAGTCGTGGGGTGTTTGAACACGCACGTTTATGCTGCGTGTCCGAGAATTCAGGAATAGAGTAGACACGTGATGCCTGATATATGCACGTTTACATTGCGTGGTTGACTTTATAAAGAGTCGGAGGTGTCAGCTCAAGCTCGTATCCTGAGCTTGATATAGTCTCAGCCCGTGGTGTCCACAATGCTGACCCGATGCCTTAGTAATCTCACTAAACCTTTGGCTATCTTGAGCTAAAGAGGTAGAGACTCGTAACAACAGCTCCGGGTAGGTGGCTTCCACGTGGCTGATAGAATTAAGCCATTTTCGAGCTCGCTAATAACCCGTGGATATTTAGGGCGTACAATTTCATTTTGCACCTCTAATTGTTTGAATTGATTTCTGGTTTACATTTGAATTTCCAAATTTATTGCATTTGTGAGTCTTGGTGTTGAATCTATATTCAACACTTTTAAAATATGATCACTCTGAAATGCACATAATACATTATGTCCCAAATTTTCCAACAATGAACTTTCGTATTTATTTCACTTTATTAACGACATTTGCTAATCAATTTGATATAAGGAGACCACTCATCGACATCATTATAATACAGAAAATGGTTATTTGCGGCAATAATGCCTATGTAGTTAAGTTTATTGCACTTAAATGTTTATGTAAAAATTTTGGCGACAATAATGCCTACCGTTACGAATTTGGTGCAGACGTTGGTCCCTGGCAGTCAACTTTGATTAGGGACCAACGTGGTAGCCATGTGGCGGCACCTGATTTATTTTGATTTTAATAAAATATTATAAAAATAATATTTTTTTAAAAAAATTTAGTTAATTAAAATTTTAATTTAAAAATATAAAAATATATTAAAAAAAATTGATCTGATTATAAAAAAAAAAAGGTCTTCTACTCCAAAATTGCATCTTTCGGTGATCTCGGATTCAGTGTCTGCGGTCCACTCGTCAGACTATCCGTCGATGTCATGCTCGTCCTCACCCAAGCTGGCTTTTGCGTTAGCTACCTCATCTTCATCTCCAATACTCTAGCTTTCCTCTCCAACTATCAATTTCTGGGTCTGGGTGTTTCCCCAAAATCCCTCTTCCTCTTGGCTTGTTTCCCATTCCAGCTGGGTCTGAATTCGATTCCAACGCTAAACCATTTGGCCCCTCTAAGAATTTTCGCCGATGTGGTCGATCTCGGCGCCATGGGGGTGGTGATGGGGGAGGACGTGGTCATCTTTCTAAACCAAAGGCCAGCTTTTCAAGCCTTTGGGGGGCTTTCAGTTTTCTTTTATGGTCTGAGTGGCAGTCTACGCTTTCGAAGGGATTGTAATGATATTGCCATTGGAATCCGAAGCCAAAGACAAAGGCAAATTCGGCAAAGTGTTGGCACTATGCATGGCATTCATTGCTTTGTTGTACGACTCGTTTGGGGTGTTGGGTTGCTTTGCGTTTGGGGATGAAACCAAGGACATAGTCACCACCAACTTCGGGCAGGAACTGGTGAGCACTATGGTTCAGCTGGGGCTGTGCGTGAACCTGTTCTTCACCTTACCACTGATGATGAACCCGGTGTACGAAGTGATGGAGAGACGGTTCTGCGGCTCCACCTACTGCTTGTGGCTGAGGTGGGGACTGGTGTTGGTGGTGAGCTTGGGGGCTATGTATGTGCCCAACTTTGCTGACTTCTTATCTCTGGTGGGAACCTTTATTAAGTTTATGCATATCTATGTTTGTTTGTATATACCTGATGAAGATGATGATGATGAAATCTGAGTAAAACCATAGACCTCATAGAGCAAATAGCAGCCATAGAGTTGGACTCTCGCAACTACTCCCAAATAGCAGTGAATGACATCTGGCCACTCCCAGATGAGGTTTTGAAAAACTTGGTCTTTGAAGATTGTTGAACCAGAGAACCCAAAAGAGCATAGAGGGTTTGGGAGTAAACCCAAAAATTTAAACTGATTATAAAAAAAAAAATTGATGGGAATAGTGGGCTTTGTGGGAAGCCTTTGGGAAAGTGTGGTGGGTTGACTAAGAAGAGTCTTGCCATAATCATAGTTGCTGGGATTTTTGGTGTTGCAGTGCCGTTGTTGTTGGCTTTTGAGCTTTGGTGGTGGTACCATTTGACCGGAGCTTGTCGGGGGGGTCGAGACTCTACCCATGGTGTCGACCGGAGCTTGTCGCAAGGCAAGGGTCGGGGGGAGATGAGGTTGAAGAAGACCATGGGGTCGGGGCGAGGTTGAAGAAGACCTTTTTTTTTTATAATCAGATCAATTTTTTTAATATATTTTTATATTTTAAAATTAAAATTTTAATTAACTAAATTTTAAAAAAATATATTTTTATAATATTTTATTAAAATAAAAATAATTGGGCCAATCAGGTGCCGCCACATGGCTACCACATTGGTCCCTAATCAGAGTTGACGGCCAGGGACCACGTCTGCACTAAATTCGTAACGGTAGGCATTATTGTCGCCAAATTTTTTACATAAGCATTTAAGTGCAATAAACTTAACTACATAGGCATTATTGCCGCAAATAACCCTATAGACAAAGGTAGGTAAATAAACTCCATTGTGAAAATGCAAGTATGCTAGTAAAAAAATATCTCCAATGATGTGTTATGTGCCAAATTTGGCATAGTAAAAGCATTTCCAAGGAAGTGCTAAATTTATTATACAATATTATATTTTAACATCTTTGTAAAAATATAATTTTATTAGATGTGATAAAAATTGTGCCAAATTTGACTATATTTGACAATAGAACAATAGGGGAGAAAGATTTGAATGTAGTAATTTATTAAATATCATTGTGTTAAATATAATATTTGTTCATTTTTTATACACATAATTTAGATAATGCATTAAAGATGGTCTATATTCAATTGAGTATTAAATTGTAACTATATTCAATGTAGTGTATGCTAAGTACACAATTTTGAGCACAGAACTGCAGAATATAATAGGCTCTCATTTGGAACACAATGTCCTTTACCTTGTTATTTACCCGATTAAACATTACAACCTTTACTCTCTCCCATCATCTAAACGAGTGCACCTAGTCCCTACTATAAAAAATAATTAATAAATAAATAATTAGAGAATTAGCGTTCTCAGATTATTCAAGCAAATCCCACAAACTGTTCTCCGTACCAATAATTGACTCCTCAAACCTCAGTTGTTTTAAAAAATCCTCAAGGTTTAATCCTCGGTTGTCGAACTTGGAGACCTCAATCCTCAGCAAGTTTGGCTAGATTTTGTGAACAGAGTACCCTGCATCCTCTGATGTCATATTTTCCTTCCAATTCTCAAATTCAGATCCGCCAAACACAACTTGCTTGATTCCAACAAAGCTGTTACATGGGAAAGTAATAAAGGGATGAATAAGAACATTTAATTTCGGTTTGACTTACGGTAAACACACCAAATGAAATATCAAATAAATCATAAGAAGCTGAAATTAGTTAAAAAAAGATGAAGGTGAATCCTGAAATGAGCATTGCTTCTATGATCATTTGTTCCATCACAATCCTCTTGTATCTTGATTAAAAAACCATAAAATTACAAACTTGTATTGTCAATCAATTGATATAATGAAACAAAAATCTGTGCTCATCTCCATTGTAGAAACACATTACTGGTGACAAAGACAAAGTAAAAAAAGGTTGTCAAAGCTAGAGATAGAGAGGCATACTCGGAGCTTATCTGAGTCAATGCATTTATCAGCACATCCAAAATCAGTGACTCGCCGGTACCAATATCCACCCTGTCGAAAATTTTCATAAGATGTACGATAAAGAACTAAGGAATAAGTTATTAAAAAAAAAGTAATTGCAACATTTTGTAAATTCCATGCTTCATACCAGATACGTGCCAGGTTTTGTTGAATCTCAAGATCACCAATATTATAAAATGTAGTTGGCGTCACATTTGCTCCCTGAATAGCATCATAACTTGGTCTTTTCTCCAATGGAGATTGAGACAACTGCAAGAGTGGTGTTCAATTTTCAGAATCAATATGTTACAGAAATTTCCATTCGACTTGAAAAATAACAAGAATTCTTATACAGTACTATTTATTTGGTCTGCTACGAGCATGAAATGTTTTGCACAAGAATGATAAAGAGAAACATTACTTGCATATTCATGGAATTGCATCCGCCCAGGCGTCCAATGATGTGCCAAGCTCGAATGGACTGTAACACACCAAGACAATTAGGTTACATAACAATACTTTCAAGAGATGTAAAGCTACGTATAAGAGTAGTTTACTAACTTACATCACAAAGTAAGGATACATCTCTTTCCAAGGGAGCATTGTAAAATTCAAACCATATATATGAGTTGGAGAAATTAAACCTGTAGTTTCCATTAGAATACAAAATTAACAAAAACAGAACAGTGATCAACTCCATCAAATGCAAAAAAAAAAAAATAGACAATACGACATTGATATTGGATTCCAATCAAATCTACGCCATAATGATTTTCCCAAAAATCTGAAAATATCACGAATAACTTGCTAAGACATAACATAAAACCTACTTGTTGAATGTTACTTTCATGGGTATGGCTGTACCGGTCTTTGTATGCAAAATTTTATTCCTTTTCCTCCTCAACCTCTCTTCCATCTGCAAATTCAGTTAAACCCCATTTGAAGCCACTCAATTTTATTTCACAATAACAAGTAATGATACAGAATTTTACTTATAAAGCAAAAACTCATAATATATGGCTGATTATCAAATTAAGAAAGCTCAGAGCTTACTTTGGACTGCGCCTTTTCTGGGTTATCGAGACAACTCCCCAATATTTCAGCGAATTCAGGATCTCTGTCGTAATCCCTCTCTTCCCCTCTCCCTCTGAACCCACCACGAGTGGGGAATCCCTCTTCGTCTTCGAATTCATCTGCATCGTTGTAAGGACCTTCATCTCCGGCAATCACTCCCTGCAAGTTGTGGCTCACTTTGGCCACGTGCGGAGAAGCCTTGGAATGAACATAGCTACGGTGTCGGAGTTTAATGGTTGGAAATGACGCAGAGCAGTCGGAGTGGCGGGAGTTAAGGAGGAAGGGAAGCCCGGAGGCTTGAACAAAGGGTGCGCATGGGTGTAGGATAAGCATGGTTTCTCTCTGAGACACGTTTGAAGCCCGAGGGTTTTAGCCCTCTTTGGGTTTAAATTGCTGGTTTGGTTTGGTTTAGAAAAATTTTGAAACCAAACCGCTCATGCGGTTTTTTCAAGATGAAAAACCAAACCAAACCATTAAAATTAAAAAACCAAACCAAACTATTTGGTGCGATTTGAATTAGTTTTAACCATATAACTAAATTATTAAAATTTAAAACTTTTTTTATTATAAAATAATTAACTAAATAATTATATTTAAATAATAATAGTTTTAGCTTTACTTTTAAGACCATAAAAGTTTACAAGAAGCTTATTGTCTTTGTTGTTGCAAGTTTAAGTATTTTGAATCATTTTATAGAAGTGAGAAAAAAAAATGTTTACTTTCTAAACAATGTGGGACTTTACATTTCTTTTTTTTTAGTTTTGGAAACTTGTGCGTGTATTAAATACCACTAAAAACATATCCTAAACAATTAAATTGTTTGGCTTTGATGGTTTGGTAGACTTTATATTAACTTAAGTGTAGGGGTTCAAACCTTTGAACCATCATTTCTAAAAATTATTTTTTTAGAAAAAATCACGGTCTGGTCCGGTTTAATTGGTTTTAAAAAATTAGAAACCGTGACCAAACCATTAAATTTGAACGGTCCGGTTAAACCAAACCATCGAAAAACGGTTTCATTGGTTACGGTTTTTGGCGGTTTGGTGCGGTGCGTTTTGGTTCCAAACCGCGGTTTGCGGTTTATATGACTTTCAACTAAATCGTTATTTATTTTGTCAAAAAAAACAAATCGTTATTTTTTTTTTCTTTTTCATTCTTATTAATATATTCTTTCAAATATCCAATGTGCATATTTTTATTATTTCCTTTATACATTTTATTCTCTCTCTCCCTTTCCCATGTTGATTGCCTCCAGAGTATAGTTGGGCCAAACAAGTCCTTCAACAATGATCTCTCCCCATAACTTCGAGCCTCTTCCAAAGTATCCACACTCACTAAGCGCTCATCCTACAAACGTATCAACACCACAACCATCACTCCCGTCATCCCCAGAAACCACAACAAGCCTAGTCCCACTAAGTTGTTGTTGCCTCCACCGACAGCGATGTTGCATTGTCGTCTAAAGTGACGATTTCCCCTTGTGATCTAGCCATATTTTTATCCTCATTGCGTAATGAACCACATCATGGAAGGAAGAAAAAAGAATATACATGGCCCACCACCTGAATATTTATTAGATTTTATACATTATGATCATAATACCTTGATAAACTCATATACACTATATATTTGTGTTAGAATAAATAGTATTTTTGCCCCCTAACTATGACCATTATATGATCGTACCCCTCGAATAATTTACGATATTAAAAATTCCCCCCAAACTATGCACGTTATTGAAATATGAGACTTCTGTTAGATTTCGTCTTAGGTGGCTAACAGATTGATAATGTAGTATTTTGTCTCTTGATGTGGCAGTGTCATATGTAAAATAATTATAAATTTTGCCCCCAGAACTTTGACCACTAACAAATTGTACCATTTTTATTAAGACTAATTTAATTTTTTTTTCTATTTAAAAATGATAATTAAATCCTTAAAAAAATTTTAAAAATATATTTTAAAAGATTAACAAAATAAACAATACTAAAAGTTTCAAATTAATTAAATAAAATTAAAATACCCAAAAATTAAAAATCTAATTAATAGCAAATAACTTTTTTTTTACTTTTTCTTTTCTTTTAAATATAAAATAAATATATTTTAATATAAAAATTAAAAAATATATCCTAAAACAAAAAAATTCACCTTTGTCCTCCTCCTCTTAAATTCAAAATTTTATTTATTTATTTATTTAAGACTTTCGTCCACCTCTTTAATTAAAAGTTTTTTCTTTGTTTTAGTATTTATTTTAAATGTTCATTCTAAAATAGTTTTAATTAATATTGTAAAATAAAAAGTAAAAAAAAGTTATTTGTTGATAATTAAACTCTTTATTTATTAAGGATTTAATTATAATTTTTAAGAAAAAAACATGTATTTTTTTTATAAAAGGGGTATAATTTGGCAGTGGTCAAAGTTCGAGGGACAAAATTGATAATTATTCTACACATGACACTGCCACATCAAAAGACAAAATGCTACATCATCAATATGTTAGCCACATAAGAAGAAATCTAGCAGAAGACCCATATTTTAGTAACGTGCATAGTTCGGGGGAAATTTTTAACATCGCGAATCATTTAGGGGGCACGATTATACAGTGGTCATAGTTCAGGGGACAAAAATGCTATTTATTCTTTGTGTTATTATTACTTAGATTAATTTAAGAATCGTCATTATAAAGGGGTGTCATAGGAAAATTCTAAAATATGTCCATTACTGTCAAATATTATAGAGATAAATATATATATATATATATACCTAGCTATTTCCAAGGATTCTGTCAATTATTTTTGTTTTTGACTTAACATTCTTATTGGGTTGTTGCTTAGTGTTGTTTTAACATAAATTGCCTTTGTAAGTAATAATTAGTAACATAAAAATATATTTGGTATATTTTAAAGTTTCATGAGTTTGTATTTGAAGTTGCATATGAGTTTTTAAGTTGTCATGGTTGCATTGAGGTTGAATTGGGTTTTTTTATAAGTAGCTTTAACTTTCATGTGCTTTCATTTGAGGTTGCAATGGATTCCACAATGATGAAATTAGCATATGAGCTTTTAAGTTTTCATGGGGTTGCATTGAGTTTTTTAAAGTTGTTTTAGGTTGCATGGACTTGCATTTGAGGTTGCAGTGGTTTGCATAAGTTGTATAAAAATGAGATTTTTAAAGTTGTTTTTGGTTGCATGGAGTCGCATTAAGCTTGCATTTAAGTTGCATGACTTGCAACTCATTGGGTTGCATTGAGCTTGCATTTGAGGTTGTAATGAGTTGTATAAGAATGAAATTAGTATATGAGTTTTTTAAAGTTGCATTGGGTTACACGAGCTTAGATTTGAGGTTCATTGAGTTTACATTTGAGGTTGTAGAGAGTTGCATGAGTTGCATAAAGACGAAATTACTTTATGAGTTTTTAAGTTGTGGTGGGTTGCATTGAGTTGCATGAGCTTATATGAGAGTTGCATAGACTTATATTTGAGGTTGCATTGATTTTCATTTTAGGTTGCATTTGAGGTTCACCAATAAAATCAAAAGTTGGACTCTTGAAACAGTCAACATTATTATTATTTGTCTTAAGACAATGATAGCCATAAACTATCAAGTAAGAAAAGGCTAGCGCGCATAGAGAATAAATAAAAGAGAGACAAAAATCTAATTTGTGGAGAAGAAGAACTCTTGAAATGATTTTTGTTTATATTAAATGGATTTAGGTTAAGTATGCATCCAAAGGTTATGCGTACACCACAATCAATATATAAATATTGTCCTTATTAACATATGCAATATATACAAAAAAAAAATCAATAAAATAATTATAAATATGAGTGTTGTAGCATCCTAAATTTGTTAATAAGACTTAGGGTCTCGATTAGCATGCCTGAAGGACAATAATTGATATATTGTATTAATATGTGAATTTGATAAGTATGTGATTAGAAATGCATGTTTAGGTGAATTAAATATGCATGTGGGCCCCATTTGGTTGCTGGAGGCATGTTTGTAAATTTAGCCTGCTGATGGTATAAATGTAATATTTGTGTATGTATCAGCCTGGTTACCCCAGAACAGTTACGGTGAACCGGAAATTTAACTCGCTACCTGAGTTCTTTGGTTAAATACGTGCTTCTAGGTATTATTAACAGACTAAGGTGGAAAACCAATAAAAAAGAAAGGATATATTTTATTTAACACATAAAACTGTTCATGGACCCATAAAAAACATTTACAAGTTATTTACAATTCAAAATGGTCATTATAGTTTCAAGTTTACAAACCCGCCGACCTAAGCGGAAAAAATAGGGTGAACCTGTAACGCCCCAACTCCAGGGACTGCTACAGTGCACATTGCAAACAGTGTTAAACTCGCTAATCGAGTCATTTTGCCACAAATGTGTAACTAAGTATGATTAGTGGTTTAGGGATTAAAATTTTTGGTTAAGATATAACGTTTTATTAGAACGTTTGCTATATACATTGGGATCCCAAAAAAATATAATTTCAGAGTCTATTACAAGAAAATATTTACAACAGGCCGTTCTAAGCGGCAAAACAGGGTTTAACCCTAGTTCCTCTTTCAAACCTCGTCCAAGTATTGGTCGAGCAGCTGCATATGTACACGTCATCACCTAAGCCCTTCAACTCAAGGATGGTGCTTCATTTTGCCTTTATCTGCACCACAAAGCACCCGTGAGCCGAAGCCTAGCAAGAAAACTCATATGCTCATGAACAGTCATATCATGATAACAAATCATATCTGGCATGCCTAGCAAACATAGCTTTATTCAAGCATGCAAATGAATTCAAACAATGCTGGGGTATCCAGGATAAGAAATCCTGCCCTTCTGATTGGAGGACTATCAAGTCAATCCTAATTAGATGAGTGTTTCGACACTTGAGGTTCTGATATACCATACTGAGTGACCAACAAGCAAGTCACTACGGGGCTCAGCACCCAAAGCCATGCATATGATGATCAAAATGATCATACAGAGCTCATAGCTCTGATCAGATGAGTGAATATCACTTTGAGGTCTTGTTAAACCATAATGAGTGACTGCCAAACAAGTCACTATAGGGCTCAATGCCCATAGTCGTGTAACGACACCGTTACCTGGGCTTTCTTGCAATGGCTCTAACAGAATGAGTGACTGATGGGTAGTCACTAGCTTAAACAGAAGAGTGGCTACTAGGTAAGCCACTAGCCTTAACAGATGAGAGACTGATGGGTAAGTCTCTAACTTCACAGATGAGTGACTGATGGGTAAGTCACACAAGCGCTTATAATATTCATCGAACTTGAGGTCGGTCCGGCATTAATGCTCTTTGAGTCATCCAATGCAGATTTTCGATGAGATCTAATCTTTATTGGCTTGCGTTAAACACGCTAAGGCCGTCTTGACTTATGAGTCAGCACCGTGTGACCAGTGCCCAGTACCACCGCCAAACCTGATTAATGAGTCACAGCTTCACAGTTGATACTAACACCTTTGCCAATTCTGACCAATGAGTCAGTATCATGCACAAGTAAGCATTGCTACCAAACATATATCATATGTCAAACACCCAAAGATGGGGTATTCAGCATGCTTACTTAATAATTGCGAGCATAATAATGATCATGCACAAACACAGAGACTCAAGCTCTGACCAATTTCATATTCATCATTCATGGCATGCCCCAATCACATGTTTCTCGTGCATCGCATGCATCACACTTAATCATCCAGCATGCCTCAATAATAATTATATGCAAATGAGCAAGATTGCTAAGCATTCAATATGCTATCAATGTTTACATTTAAACATCCAACATGCATCAAACATAACCATGCATGTCACATATGGGGTGCAGTTTTCTTACCTTCGGTCTAAGCACAGGTTATTGACAAACGAGCCACAAGAACGATCCTGATTCCAAGCCTCTAGTGATAACCTAGTCACAACCACAAATGGTGATCCAATGAGTTCAGGTTCTAAAACCAATCCTTGAACTAAAACTTAGCCTCCAAGACATCAATCCTCATTAATCCGGGTAGTAGGAATGATCCCGATGCCTAAAACCATGTTTCCGGGGTCAAAACACGCAAACGGGCTCAAAAGTCTGCCTGAGCCGCGGCCCCTAGCACAACCTGAAGCAAGTGCCGTGGCGCCCAACACCAAGGGTCGCGGCGCCTAACAAGAACAAAACTAGGGCACCTGCTTCATCGAGCAAGGGTCGCGGCCCAACTTCAGGGCAGCCATTTTCCTTCGTTTTTAAGCTTTTAAAACCTCCCAAAAACATGTCTAAACATTCCCAAACCATCAAATCAAAGTTCCCAAACTTCCCAATGGTCCAAAACCCTCAAAACCTAAAGCTCAAACGAATCAAGAACTCAACGATTCACAAAATCCAATTCAAGCTTAAAACTTTTAAAAACTGAGAACTTAAAACTCGAATTACCTCTAATTGAGTTGTTTCCAACTAAAACCTCCGGCTAATAAGCTTCTAATTTTCCTTAGGATTGCTATGCCTCGATCCTCGCTTGAATCCAAGTCCTAGAACTCCAGATACTTTCGAAAACGTGATCAGAAGACGAAAATTGAACTTTTAGGAAGAGAGAACGTACAGAACGTTCTTTTTATTTCTTAAAAGATTACTTCAAGCTTAAGTAGCTTCCAATAAAACCTAGTGCTCAGGGTCCCGAAAACACCCCCGGGGACATTATAGTCAAAACTTCCAGAATTTCCCCCTGATCTTACTAACTCCCAATTTATCACCAAATATTAATTCTCATTACCCAATAACCCGGTAATGTTCTAAATACCCCTTGACTTACTCCAAGTCAAGCTTAAATCCCACTGTGACTTTCCCACTAGCTTACCTCCTAGGATTGTCTTGTGCTGGGTAGCCCTGGCATAACCAAATAATAACAAAGCACCACGCCCATTTCACATATATGCCAAAAATGCCCGAAATTGCCAAAATATGAAAATCACCCAAATAAATCACAAATGGGTTCACATGCATATTTAATACACCTAAACATGCATATTATCATTAAATAACATAATAAATCAATTATGACCCTCCCGACCTCCTAATCAAGGTCCTAAACCTTATTAGGAAATTTTGGGCATTACAGAACCCCCTAGTTCCTCTGAGAACTCCTTGGCCATGGTGACCAAGCGGCCGCATATGTACACATCACCATCTAAGCTCTCCACTCAAGGCTAGGTGAGCTTTTCTTTCCCTTTACCTGCACCACATAGCACCCATGAGCCAAAGCCCAGCAAGAAAACACAATATATCATGAATATAGTATCAACAATGATCATAATCATCATTCAGGACTTTCAGTCCAAAACAGATGAGTGACAGTCGTAAAAGTCACTAAGGTGTGTTCCGTTCCCTCTAGCCATGTGACGGTAGGGTCACCAGGGCTTTACAGATAAGTGATCCTTTCACTAGCTTAAACAGGATAGGTGCTTGATAACTAGTCACCAACATAACCTACCTCGTGACCATAGAGTCACAACCATGGGATTCTGCTCCCTAGCCACGTGAAAAGCTGTCACCTAGGACTTTGGCCCTGACTCTGAGTAACTAGTCATAAACTAGACAAGCACTTATAAGTTTCATCGACCTTAGGATCGGTCCAGCATTAATGCTGCTAGAGTCATTCAACGCTGATATCGATTAGATCTAATCTTTTATCAGCCCTGCGTTCAGGACGCTTATGTCGTTTTTGACTCTCAGGTCAGTAATATGCGACTAGTGTCGTCCCTGATTAATCAGTGCCATACATAAGTAAGCAAGATCTGCTAAGCATTTAATATGCAATAAATGTCCACATTTATCAACCAGCATGCCTCAACAACAATCATGCATGTCATATATGCATGGTGCAGTTTTCTTATCTCTGATTCGAGCGAGAATGAATAAAAGAACGACCATTGAGAACGATCTGACTTTTAGCACTTTAGCGGTCACCTAGTCATAACCAAATATGGGACACCATCAATAAAATGAACAACAAAGGTTCCCAAACCAAGATTTAGCCTCCAAGACATCAATCCCCACTAATCCAGGTAGTATGAACAATCCCGAGGCCTAAAACCAAGTTCCCGAGGTCAAAACACTCAAATGACCTCAAAACCACCCAAGAGTCGCGGCCCTAGCACCTTGAGCCGTGGCCGCCAGCCACATCAGGAGCAAGGGCTGTGACACCCCTTACTCAGGGCTGCAGCGCCCAGCACAGGCCAAACCCCACCAGCTGCTTCTTCGAGCTTGGGCCACGGCCCCCCACTCAGAACCAACCATGAACCAATTTCCTTCATCCCAAACCATCCAAAAACATACCTAAACACTTCCAAATCCAAAAATCAAAGTTCCCAACTCCCAAATAATCCAAAACCATCAAATCATGAGGCTCAAACGAACCAAAAATTCAACGATTCACAAAATCCAATTCAACGCTTAGGAACTCTAAGAACTCAAAACTTAAAACTCAGATTACCTTTGATTGGATTTTTTCTCGCCAAATCCTTCGGTCAAGAAGCTTCTAATCTTTCCTAAGATCTCTATGCCTCGATCCTCGTTTGATTCCGATTCCTAGAACTCGAGATTTCTTCGAAAATGCCTCAAACGGTAAAATGAACTAACGGAAAAAGAGAAAGTATTTTCTAACGTACGGTTCTATCTGACAAGCTACTTCAAACTTAAGTAAACTCAAATAAAACCTAGTGCTCGGGGTCCCAAAAACACCCCCGGGGACATTATAGTCAAAACTCCCAGAATTTCCTCATGATCTCAATACTCCCAATTTATCATCAAACAAACATTCACATACCCAATATTCCAATAAATGACCCCGTTATGACAATACCGCTAATTCACAATATAAGACCGTCTCATGCCGAATAACTCGAATATATTCCTATAATAATGGGATCTCATCCATAACTCACAATATGCACCAAAATACACAAATATGCCCTCAACATGCCAAATTACCAAAACACCCTAATAATCAAATGTGGACCCATATGCATGCATATAACATCATATTATAATATAATTCACATAAACATGCACATTATCATTTAATGGCATAATTAAACAATTATGGCCCTCCCGGCCTACTAATCTAGCCATTAAACCGCATTAGGGATTTCAGGGCATTACAGTGTATATTGTGATTGACACCACGTGTGAGTGGTGATATAATTGTGATGCACGATCCGAGACGGTCCTAGGGAGCAGTTTAGCTGGGAAGTCACAACGGGGTCAAATACCCAGTTCGGGAGGAGCTTAGGGGTATTTTGGGAATATAACTTGTGTTCAGAAATTATTGAGCAATGATTAGTAACTTATCAATGATTTGGTATGTCGGGATTAAATAGGGATTTATAGAAATACTTGAGGACTTAACGGGATTTGGGTAAAATGACGGAATACGAATTTTATTAGGGGAAAGGGCAAAATGGTAATTTGGCCTTAGGAGTAGATAGACTTGGCTGAGGAGAAGTCATTCACGCTACTTACACTTAGGCATATATCTTAATTTTCTGTTGGAAGTCTAGAGAAAATCAAAAGCTAGGAAAGGAATGAGAAGAAGAGTTGATCTTCTTTGGGGTCAAGGAAGGAACTCAAGGCTGGACTTGGGAACAAGTGAAGTTGGGGCAACTAGAGTCAAGCATAGGCCAAGATTAATTCAGAGGTAAGGTTTCATCTCTGATTTTGAGTCTCCTTACTTGTTCTTGAGAGTTTGGGGTTGAATGTTGAAAATTGGATTTGTGGCTTAATGATTGTGAGGATTCAGCTTGGGAATCAAAGGATTTAAGCTTCGAATTGGACTTGAAAGTAGCTCAAGGTCGAATTCCTGCTTGAGGTAAGAATTCCATGCATTTCTGAAGTTTATATTCTGATGTGGTTTAAGTTTTCTGGGGTGTGGTTTAAGCTTTGTGAAGGGTGGTTTAAGTTTTATAAAGTTTTAAACCACTAGGTGATTTTTGGGTTTGATTGAGTGTTTGAGTTTGTTGTTGTTGTTTCTGAGTTGCTATACTGTTTATTTGAGGTTTTTAGACTGAATTGGGATTTGGGTGTACCTTGGTGGTGATTTGGATGAATTTTGGCTGAGTTCGCGTATGAACGACACGGAAGAATAGGGTCGCAACGCTGGGTTGAATCAGGACAGGGGAGCCCTGCTGGGCGCTGCGGCCCCTATAGGGCTATGCCGCGGCACTAAGCCATTTTCAGGATATGGGATTTTGTGTTTTTAGGGTTTTGGCTCAGAAGGCTCGGGGGATGCTTTCGCTACCTTGTGTGGGGAAACGGGAAGTCTCGAGAGCACAGGATTGGTTCTGGGGTACAATTATGAATTGGTTAGTAACGAGAGTGTTATGTATGTGTTGTGACTAGGTTTTCATCAAGGCTTGGGTTAGAGGACTGTGCTCGGGATTTCGGTGCTCAAGAAGCTCGGGACACAAGTAAGAAAACTGTTGTGGCCCTATAGTTTGTATTGCAGGGCTCGACCCCATGTGATTGTGATGCAGGGCGTAGCCCCATTGATTATGTTTATGTATGTTTAAGTATTTGTTAAATTATGCTATGTGTGCATATTGTGAATGAACAACAAGAGCTGGGAACGGTGAAGGCTGAGAACGATGAGGGCCAGGAACGGCAAAGGCCGAGAATGGCAAGGCCGAGTACGGCAAGGGGTCGGGAGCAGCGTTAAGCACGCAAAGTGCGAGTTGCCAGGGTGAGACCCCCATTGGATACCTGGGATATCCTCACGGTGTAGACCGCGAACCCAGGGCCTGGTAAATCGCCTGGGACGGCATGGCCGTTATGTGTTTAGCCTGTTGGCAATTTTATTATATGTTGATTGTTAGTTATGCATATGTTGATTGCTTGTGTGGACTTTTCTTGCTGGGCTTCGGCTCACGGGTGCTCTATGGTGCAGGTAAGGGCAAGGGAAAGGTCGATCAACCATGAGTACGGAGAGCGTGAATCGACGTGTACATGTTTGGCCTGCCTGGCTGCCACAGCCAAAGGTATTTTTGGGAGATGTTTGTATTAAACCTAATTTTGTCGTTTAGTCGAATTTAATCATATTTTTGAGTTGTAAATATTTCTAAACAGTATTTTGGGATCCCGAATGTTCAACGCTTTATAATTTTCAATGAATGATTACATTTTCAAATTATGTGACTTTTATTACAGTTTAGCTACACTTTTGACCTAAATCCTCGATTAGCGAGTTAATTGCACGTTTTAGACTCACTTAGTAACGGCTCTAAGGAAGTAGGACGTTACAAGTACTGTAGTGGAGACTGTATATTTGCAAAAGAAAGCTGAAAAGTTATATAAAAATAAAACCAATTTTTAAACATCGGATAAATGAACAAAAAGATTTATATATATGTATTAATAAAAAAAATCTCAATTTTAAAACACTTTATTATTATAAAGGGAAATTTAAGTTCATATATTTTAAAATTCCCCATATTTTTTTACAAATTAAAATTCCCCATATTGATTTTTTTTTAAAATAAATACCCCATATCGATCAAATATGTTTAAGTTACAAATTATTTGAATACTATGCTTGTAAAATAAATTTAAACCAAATAGTCCATCACAAAAAATTTCATTTCCTTCTCTCTTATCTTTCTTTCTCACTAAAACAATAACGAGGAGTGCTGAGTAAACTCTCTAGCCCACTATCTTTTGCACTCTCTTTAATTTGATGGCATGTGTCATCTTTTAAACAATGTCTATTTTTGTAAAATAATTAGTCATGATTATGCTACTATAATTAATTCACCCAACTTAATTTTTGTATTTATATTAGAAAAACAAATAATTAGCTCTTTTTTTTCTTTAAATAATTATCCAGTTATTAGCACTCGACTATGTATACAATGATTCTTTTTTAGGGTAGTATATGTTAGGTTTTATGCCCTTATAAAATCATGTCGGACATGTAACATGATTTTATATTGCCAATAAAAGAAGTAGAAATCATATAGTTTGATAAATGTGTTGCTTGCTTGTTTTATTACACAATTATTTGAATAATACAAACATTTATAAAATCCTGAACATATAAACAATTACAATTATAGTGACTATGTCACAGTGGATTATAATTGTAATTATATGTTCAAAAGAACGAGTCCTAAGATTAAGTCAGTGCATTGAATTTTACTGATCTGGTAATCTACGATATGATCTACTTACACATTCAGGATGTGATGTCTTATCCAATGCATTGACTAAGTAGATAAGAACGGATATATTTTGTTACATTGGACTGGACCGATATTGATTATTGATAAGATAAGTAAGTATCGTTATTATCTAATCTAATTATATCACAATGTTGACGATAAGTCAACTCAATCTTAATTCTGAGTGATTAATATTCTACTAATTGTATTATTCAAGTCTTTTGGTTTGTTCGTTATGAACTTACCCCACAGTTTAGCTTATACTTACATATTGGAGATTTGGTAGTATAATTGAGTGGTAGTATTTATCATAGACATGAAATCTATAGCTTCTGTTTAAGAAGTGAAATGATGATTTCATTATAGCTTGGTTCAAGTGTTAAATGATAGAGTAATCATTTTTGTAATTAAGTTTACAGAAATATCATTTACAAGGAACTTAGTGGGAGTTAAAGGATAAAATACCAACGAGGGGTAAAACGATAATTTGCACCAATTTCATTAGTAGATCATCTATTGATGATTGAATGACGGTTATGGTTATAACAATGGATAACGCATTTACATTTGGTATAAAACGTTCTATGAATTCAAGAGTGCAATTCTGAGTCTATAGTGGAGCCACGAGTAATTATAAGGTAGTGAATTTATTTGTTATAAATAAACTCACGGTAACTTATTGGAGCATGAGTTCATGGATCCATGATCCCAATGTCATCTCTTATCAAAATGAACCTAGTAGTCATGAATAATTAACTAAATTATTAATTATAAAAATAACATATTTACTAGTTCAATGGAAATAAATAATGTTAAATTATTTATTGATATTTTGTGAGAAAATAAATAAAAGAAAATTTGAGGTTCTTATTGCAAAGTCTCAAAAAGAGAATATTATAACTAATTAGGACAATTTTGTTAATATTGATAAATTGGTATTAATAATAATAAAATGAATTAAATAAATGTCAAAATTATAATTGGTTAATTTTGATAAGTATTTAATTAATTATAATTATTAAATAAAATGAGTAATTAAAACCTATTTTATGTCCTAACTAATTTCCTATATATACTAGTCTTATAGAATACATTAAAAAATATGAATTTGATAAGGTAAAAATTCACTACTAATATTATATATCTAGTCGTCCATTCTCTCTAGGAATTCTCTTCTCATGTGTTGAGACTTGCCCACACAAACACTAGGTTGTTTTAGAGAAAGACTTGGAAGACCGTGACCTTATTTCAAAGCAGTTTGGATTCCTTGCAATACTTAGCATTCGGCAAAGACAAAATGTTAGGGAATCCAAATGGTGTATCCATTGTTCTGCTACGCATCTCGTAAGTATTCTAATGATTTTTTTTATTGTATTTACGTATCTTTGTAATATTCACATGCTTATATAATTTTATGTTTTTAAATATGTATATTATTTTGAATATATATTTATAAAGAACATATATATAGATCGAGATCCTACAATTTCAATGAAAGATATAATTACATTCAGTAAATAATTTCGCTATTTGGAGAGAAGGGCTACATGATTCCGCCAGTAAAAAAAAAATTAAACATCGTAGTATTTCCTATTTTTAAAAAAATTTCTACAGGTAATTGATTTTGATTTTGTTAGGGAAATTTTACACTGTATGTTCAATAACATACTTAATTTTTTTAAAATGCCAACATAACATACTCTCCCAAACATATGTCATTTTTAAATTTTTGGACAAAAACACCCCTACCATTAACCGAGCAGACCCCTCACATTCTCTCTTCCCAGCCAAACTCTTCCCAGCCAACCTCTCTCATTTCTCTCTCATTATTTTCTCTCAACCGAGCTCACATTCTCACCATCTCTCTCAGGCGAAGCTCTCTCTCTCCTCACAGTCGCCGTCGCCACCTTCTTCTCCATGGCTGGCCACGGTAAGGTAAGACAGTTGTCATGTGGTTTTTTTTTTTTTTTAAATTGAATCGTAATGTATAAATCAATGCAATGGGTTTGATTGTTAATATTTATTTTGCAAAAATATAGCTTAAAATGGGTTTGATTCTATGTGCATCATTTTGGAAGATTATGTTTAAATTCTGCAAAAATTTTGTGGGTCGATGTTCATTTGATTTCACATCGATGCCATTTCGATGCTTCATCGATGGTAATTCGATCACATACAGTGCATGTGCAGATTTTTAAAATATTGAAAAGTTGTTCATCAATGCTCAATCGATGCTCCATCGATAGTATTTCGATGGACCAGTAAATAAAGGCGATAGTCCATCGATGCGCAATCGATGGTATATCGATGTCATGTCGATGCTTGCATAATCGATGGTATATCGATGCCACATCGATGACATTTCGATGCATAATCTATGCGTAATCGATTGTATATCGATGTCACATCGATGCCATATCGATGCTGAACCAAATCAACATATATGGCATCGATTCAACATCGATATTACATAAGAAATAACATCTAAATTAGATGTTCGCCTCAGCATTGACATTCCATCGATGTACCATCGAAATGGCATCGATGTACCATCAAAATGCCATCGATGTATCATTGATGCTGATGGTTGCCATCTGTTTGCGATTCCATTTTGATGGTATATCGATGTCATTTCGATGTCATATCAATGCTGAACCAAATCAACATATATGACATCGATTCCATGCTCCATCGATGCTATTTCGATGGTATATCGATACTATTTCGATCACAACAACAGATTGATTATTTTTTTGTAAATTCAACTAATTCTCTTTGCTTTTTTTGATATTCTGCAGACGCCACCCAAACGTATCCCACCGCTTGAGATCCTTATGGAGGATCATTATGTCGGCCGTATGACCTATAGGGGTTCTGGGAGGTTAACAAAAATGAAGAAAATATTTGAGGAGCATGGATTGTTGGGGAGGGTGAATGAGTCTGTTTTTGGACCATTCTTCACAGCCCGGCATTGGTGCACACACTGCTTTTGCAGAAGGTCAAGTCTCCGCGTGGCGATGAGGTGCACTTCTTGATGGGCCCAAACTTATGTAAGTTTGGGGTGCACGAGTTTGCCATTATCACCGGCCTAAGCTGCTCCTGCCCACCACTTGTCGTTGACATTGAACCTCACATTACTTCCTCCCGCCTAGTTGATACATATTTCAGTGTGGAACCCGAGAAAGACATTCAGTTCAATATGTTGGAACGAGCTTTTAGTATGTGCGATGTACCTGATGATTTGTACAAGCTCAGTTTGGTTTACTTTGTGGAGGGGATCCTATTGGGCGCTGAGAACGACAATGCTATTTGGCGAGATTCATTGTCGATGGTCGAGGATTTAGATTATTTTGAGAAGTATCTATGGGGATCCCTTTCATTCGATACAACTGTGAAACAATTCAATAAAGATATGAAAGCAATTGGTGCTACAATACCAGGTAAGAAGGCGAAGAAGATCACTGAGGTGGAGTCTTCTAAGGGTGTTAAGGTGGAGGCAAAGTACACTTGCAAGGGGTATCCGCCAGCCTTGCAATATTGGGCATACGAGACGATTCTTGATTTACATAAGGAACATGCCAAGCCCTGTGGATTCAAGTTCCCTAGGATGCTACAGTGGGAGAGCATAGGCCGGCCGAAGCATTTGCATTTGAAGGATGTACTTGCGAGGAGATATGTAAGTTATATTACATTTAAATAATTCAAGAACTTTTGAATTATACTAATCAACTTATGTCGTTTCTAATTTGATTATTTTGTTTCCATTACAGTTGTCATGCATTTCTATCCTAAGGCCTCGACCAAATGAGTGAGACTTTTTCAATGCCATATATCCGAGGACAGAGGGGGATGCTCCTAGGTATGCGATGCTACAGAATATGATCCAGCCTGCACCAGAGGATGGAAGACCTTACGATCCTGAGGCAAAGGCTGCTGCGGTGGCTAAGATAGCCGTGGAGGCTGGCATATTTGTGAAGGATGCCCCGATAGAGACTGCTCCAGATACTAGTACAGAACCTACTTATGCTCCTACTCCTGGGGCTTATGAGGAGGTGTTGGGTGAGATGGCCAGACTATCAGGTGCAGTGGACGAGGTTAAGGCCACTCTAGGTATCGTCCTTAAAAATCAAGAAGTCATATTAGAGAAGCTGGCAACACTAGGTGGTATACCTGCTCCTGCACATACTCATGCACCTACTCCAACAGAGGATGTAGAGTATGACATTCTCCCCTCATGTTACGAGCCTTCTGTTGGAGAAGCCACACCTTCTCAACCAGTGCAGACAGTCTTAGGTACAACTAATCCATGATTTTTTTTTTTTTTTTTTTAAAGAGATTAGATACTAATTGCTCCTTTACAGGTAAGCGCACTAGACAGAGACCAGTAAGGTACGAGGACTATACTCCAGCAGCCAAGAAACCAAAGTTCAAGGACCCAGTTACGATCCTTCCTTTAAAGGTGTTTGATCAAGATATGTTGACAACTTTTAACCGATGGGTACTCGGTGAGATTGACAACAGTAGACCGAGGAAGTTGGAATGTTGTGATGGGACCCCTGTTTGGTTCTTGAAGTTGAAGGTGGCAAAAGAATGGTTGGCAGAAACTGTAAGTCTCTTATGTTTGTTAGAACATTTATCTCATTTTAACAATCCACTATTCTTTAACGTTACTCTATTTATTTGTAGCATCTCGACGCTGCAAATTATCTTATACGAAGACGTCTTTTTGAGTTGCCGAAGACGTACCCCGTGAAAGCCACCGTACTCGATTCATCATTTGCACAATATATTTATGCTAGATGTGATGAATTCAAGAAAAATGGTAGGACTTACCAATGAGACTCGGACATTCTTGATTTCTTGAAAGGAGATGCCAAAAAATACAAGACGCCTTGGGGTGATTGCAACGAGGTCTACTTCCACTAATGCATGGAAAATCGGCACTGGGTCCTTTGCGAAATAAATTTCGCTGATTGGATGATCACTGTATTTGACTTAGATCATTCCAACTTTAGCCATAATAAGTTGTCTGAGTTGATCAAGCCTTGGACTAGGATGCTTCCATCTTTACTCAACGCTTCTGGTATGTTTAAAGGACACCCCAAAGTTGAAAATAGCTAGACCGAAGATCACCGTTCTAAACTTTGATTGGCGGTGCATGTCCACTGATATTGTCCCACAGTCTAGAACCAGGTAGACGTACTAAATTCAGATTTTCATAACACTGTTCTCCTTTAATTTTCAATACACTCACAATCAAGATTTCTTGGTTTCAGCAAAGATTGCGGTGTATTCGCCATCAAACACTTGGAGTTTATTCTTGGAGACATTCCCTTATCATATGCCATCGAGGACAACATTCACTTCAGGGATAAATTATGCATCGACATTTTTTATGAGAATGTGTACCCTTGATGTTAGAACATTTATTTTGATTTCGATGACACACAATAGTATATTTCTCCTTAGTTTTGTATATAAAAAATGTCATTTCGAGTAACAAAGTCCATTAATACACAAATAAAAAGAGTAACAAAGATCATTAGTACCCAAATAAAAAGTTTAACATTGATGCCATAAATTTCAAACATGAACTTTACAAGTTGCTCTATTATGGCCTAGACCTCCACAAGTGCTGCACTTGCGTTGTACAACCAATTTATCTACATTGGAAGGATGGCGTTTCATCTTAGGCCTACCTTGTTTCTTCTTTGGACGACCAACCGGGTTTTTCTGCGTAGGTGTTCTCACATTTATTGTCATAATGTCATGTGGAACAATCCACTCTTCCACATTACCAGTAGGATATATATAGATTCTGTGTAAGAGGACCTCCATGTCTCAATTTTATAGTAATCTGAACACAACGAATAAATGTTCACCCCTCGCTTAAGGGATCCAGATAGTGCATGAGCACAGGGGAGACCAATAATCTGAAACACGCCACATGTGCATGTCTTATTCAGGAGGTCGACTTCACCATTCAGCTCACCATCTAACACATGGAACTCATGCCTCCCTATTGCATAAGGAATCAAGAATCGAGCTTTCTCAGCCATATCCACCAAATTTTTCTCATAGGTCGATGCAAGTGTAACGCCCTGGTTACCCCAGAACCATTACGGTGAACCAGAAATTTGACCCGCTACCCGAGTCCTTTGGTTAAGAACGTGTTCTAAGTGTTATTAACAGGCTAAGGTGAAAAACAACAAAAAAAGAAAGGATATATTTTATTATTTACATAAAACTGTTCATGGGCCCACAAGAACATTTACAAGTTATTTACAACTCAAAAATGTCATTATTGTTTCAAAATTACAAGCTCGCCGACCTAAGCGGCAAAAATAGGGTAAACCCCCTAGTTCCACTGAGAAACTCCTTGGCCGTGGTGGTCAAGCGGCCGCATATGTACACATCACCACCTAAGCTCTCCACTCAGGGCTGTGTGAGCTTTTCTTTCCCTTTACCTGCACCACATAGCATCCATGAGCCAAAAACTCAACAAGAAAACACAGTATTGTATATAAACATTATCAAAGGATTATCGTTATAATCACACAGAGCTTATAGCTCTTAAACAGATGTGTGAATATCACTTGAGGTTCTAGAAAACCATACTGAGTGACTGACAAGTAAGTCACTAATTTAACCAGAAGAGTGGCTGCTAGGTAAGCCACTAGCGTTAAACAGATGAGAGACTGATAGGTAAGTCTCTAACTTAATAGGTGAGTGACTGATGGGTAAGTCACACAAGCGCTTATAGTATTCATCGAACTTGAGGTCAGTCCGGCATTAATGCTCTTTGAGTCATCCAATGCAGATATCGATTAAATCTAATCTTTATTGGCTTGCGTTGAACACGCTAAGGCCATCTTGACTTATGAGTCAACGCTATGTGACCAGTGCCCAGTACCACTGCTGAACCTAACTAATAAGTCCTAGCTTCACAACTGATACTGACACCTATGCCAATTCTAACTAGTGAGTCAGTACCATGCACAAGTGAACAAGATTTGCTAAGCATTCAATAATCAATCCATGTCCACATTACACAATCAACATGCCTCAAGAATAATCATGCATGTCACATATGGGGTGCAGCTTTCTTACCTCTGATTCGAGCTAGAATGAATAGAAGAACGACCCTTGAGAACGGTCTAGCTTTTAGTCCTTTAGCGGTCACCTAAGCATAACCAAATATGGGACACCATCAATAAAATGATATTCAAGGGTTCCCAAACCAAGATCTAGCCTCCGGGACATCAATCCCCACTAATCCGGGTAGTAGGAACGATCCCGAGGCCTAAAACCATGCACCCGGGGCCAAAACACTCAAACGAGCTCAACCCTGCTCAAGGGCTGCGGCCTTGGAACCTTGGGCCGCGGCCCCCAGTCACCACTGAAGCAAGGGCCACGGCGCCCAGCACAGGCAAAACCTCCCACCTGCTTCTTCGAGCTAGGGTCACGGCTCTCAAAGAACAGGGTCGCGGCTCCTAACCCAAAACACGCCCAAACTCGTTATCCAACATCCCAAAGCCTCCAAAATCATGCCTAAACATTACCAAATCATCAAATCAAAGTTCCCAAGCTTCCCAATGCTCCAAAACCATCAAAACCCAAGGTTCAATCAAACAAAAAACTCAACAATTCACAAAGTTCAATCCAAAGCTTAGAAACTCTAAAAACTCAAAACTTTAAACTTAGATTACCTTCGATTGGGTTGTTTATCGTCAAATCCTTCGGTCAAGAAGCTTCTAATATTTCCTAGGATCGCTATGCCTCGATCCTCGCTTGATTCCGACTCCTAGAACTCGAGATATCTTCGAAAACGCTTTGAATGGTGAAAATGAACTAACGGGGAAGAACGAGAGGTTTTTCTAATGTACGTTCTATCTGACAAGCTACTTCAAGCTTAAGTAATCTCAAATAAAACCTAGTGCTCGGGGTCCCAAAAACCTCCTCGGGGACATTATAGTCAAAACTTCCAGAATTTCACATTGATCTCAATAACTCCCAATTTATCATCAAGTAAACATTCTTATTACCCAATAATTGACCCCATTATGACAAAACCGCTAATCCATTAAATAGGATTGTCTCATGCCGAATAGCTCGAATATATCTCCATAATAATGGAATCTCATTCACAAATCACATTATGCACCCAAATACACAAATTTGCCCCCAATGGGCCAAATTATCAAAACATCATAATATTCAAATGTGGACCCACATGCATGCATATAACATCATATTATAATATAATTCACATAAACATGCATATATTCATTTAATAACATAATTAAACAGTTATGGCCCTCCCGGCCTACTAATCCAGCCACTAAACCGCATTGGGGATTTGGGGCATTACAACAAGAGTTGTAGTTGTCTTCTCGCTAGTTTCTCTCCTATCACAGAACCAGGACTGTAGTGTGAAGCGAATAAATTCGACGAATGTAGTTATCGGAAAGCTTCTAGCGTCCCGGGTCTTATTGTTGAAACTTTCAGCGTCATTGCTTGTCATTATATTATACCTAGTATCCAGGAAAACTAACATTTAATTGTAACATACATTTAGAAGATTTCATAAATTAAAATACAATTCACAATGACATACCTATTTCCAGGAAAGTAAGCACGGGACCACTTATCAAAACCCATGCCTTCTAGGTATTGAGCAATGGTTGGGTCTTTTGATTTGATTTTTTCGAAGTTAGCGTGGAACTCGGATTTCCTAAAAGCATATGCCGCATTATACATCAACACACGACAATGATCAGTCTTGAATTTAGCAACCACATTCATACTAATGTGGTGGTAGCAAGCACCGTGATAGGCATCGGGGAAAATAGTTTCCAAGGCATGTGTAATACTTGCATGCCTGTCAGATACAAACGCCAGGTCCTCGACTTCCCCAATTACTTCCTTTAGCTTTGACATGAAATACTTCCAAGAATCATGATTCTCACTATCCACAATACCAAATGCAACTGGATATAGATGGTTATTTGCATCCAGTGTGACTGCACATAACATCTGCCCACCGTATTTTGTCTTTAAAAAAGTGTCGTCCACACATAACACAAGACGACATGTATGAAACCCTCTTCTACTAACTCCGATTGAGAAAAAGCAATATTTGAATCGATCTTCCTCAGTGACAAAATCTGTCAATGTCCCGGGATTTTTCTGTTGAAGCATGAACAGGTACGATGGTAACTTCTGGTAGGATGCTTCCAGTGTCCCTCTGACATAAGAAAGAGCCTTCTCTCGGCATCTCCAAGCTTTTCCATATGACAACTCAATGCCATAATCATTCTTAATGTCCTCTCTTATGTTGTTTGCCATGTACGCATTCGATCCAGTCTGATATTTTTTCTTTATGCAATGACCAATAACCCAAGGTGCAGCTTGGCGATGGCCTTTATTCCGGAGGTTAAGTGAGCAAGTGTGTTTGTTTGGTGAAACGAGTTATCTCGAACATATCAGATTTAGGAATTCTCTTCCCCCTCAATCTCCACCCACAATCAGGATCCTTGCAAGTGATATACCAAACTTCAGTACCTGACTTCTTCACCACAAACTCGAAGTTCTGCTTCATTGCATACAAGTGTGCCTTTGTCTTCAACTCTAACTTGTTCTAAAAAACTTTCCCAACTTCTATTACTCCACAACTCACCCCAGATAACGTAGGGATAACATAAGAAGGGCATCGGATATCTTCAACAGTATACGCTGGAGAACTCCATCTATTTCCATCATCTTGTGTAGTTGGACAACTGCTCTCTGAGCCAGCAGTCCTCCGTCCTTGGCTTTCTTGACGTCTTGGAAATGGTCGTACATTTAAATTATCTACTTGAACCACATGTAGCATCGACAACCGATCCTCCGAGTTATCATCAGAACTACTGCACCCCTCAACTCTTTCATCATCATCACCAAAATGGGCAACTGGATCGTCATTGACATAAGGCTCATACTCATACCCATCATCATGCGGGAGATTTGTTGGGGGAAAAAAAGTTTCATTATGACTAGGACCTCCCATGCATACACTTGGCCCAGGAGTTGTTTGTGGAACAACCGTGCATGATTGATTATGATTTTCCATATTAACACTCGCTTTAGGAGATGGATCAATAAGAGCAATGTTCTTTGCAATCGAACTAATGCATAAAGGAACCCGATGTTTTAAGGACTTCGAATTTTCAAGAATAAGAGCACTAACTCCTTCATCATCTGTGATTTCAATGGGATCTATGCTAAAATCATTGCATGCAAACGACACTTCCAACTTTAAGTCAAACAATGACTTATCCACTTTCAACTTCGAATACAACTTCTCCAATAATTCTATGTAACCAACATCAATTGGTACATGTATTATAGTGTTCAAACCAGCTTTGAAATTCCATTTTTCTGCTTTCTGTTCCCAAACACCGTTGTAAAAAACAATTATATTAACTCTGCAACCTGCAAATTTACAAAAAAAATACTATATATATAAAATAAAGTGTAATCGATGGTAAATCGATGATGAATCGATGCCACATCGATAACATTTTGATGCATAATCGATGCTGATGGTTGCTGATATCGCCCAATAATTCCTAAGCGGTCGCAGTAGTAATCGGGCTATGTCGTATCCACAGAGAGGCAAACACAACTAAAGATTAGATTAGTAAATAAAAGATAAAAATAAAGTAGAATTGAAGATATGGATTTTGTGAAATTAAAATTATAGATTAGAGAAAGCGATCAGATAAAGAGCATGGCAAGGTAGAGATGCAGTGCTGTAAATCCTATTCTAATATTGATATTAATTCAATACACAGTTGCAATTCTACACCATTAATTGCAACTAGAAGATGTATATGTTAACAACACAAATTAAATAATCTAGATTAAATTGAATCTAACTCCAAATTTCAAAACATATCATATTATATATCCAAGAGAGACAAAATACCACTGGCAGAATGCAGTAAAAGACATACAATATAACAAATATACTAAAATAAATTAACAATCTAAGTTACATAAGAAAAACATGACTGAACTTATGTAAAAGATGCTAAATAATTTTAGAAAAGAAATTAGAAGACGAGAAACAAAATAATTAATGAGATATGGAAATGAAGCATAAGAATAATCAATATCAATATTGAGAATGAAAAATACAACAACTACACTCTAACCTCACCAATATTTCTAAAATAACTCACTCATTTTTGTCACCTAAAACAAGCAAAATTAAACTAGAAATAAGAAAAGTAACAAAATAACAAAGTGTATTTTTTTCCACCCTATAATCTGATAATTTACACTGGCTTTGGTTCTCTATTTATAGAGAAAATAGGACCCAAAACGTGTAAAATCGTGTACAATATAGTGGGAAAATGGCTCAAAAAGCTGATGAAAATGGGAAGTGGCTGCTGGTAAAGTGGGGGACAAGGAGCAGGCGAGTGGGACAGGTGGCAAGATTTCGTTGGTTCGGCAGGTGTGTGCGTTAGGCGCTGCAGCAGCGTGGCAGGCTGTGGTGTCAGAACGTGGCAGGCGCGTCAGGGGGCAGCTCGGCTCGGCTGACGTCAGGCTGCTGGTGGGACGCGTGTCACATGCTGGAGGAACGACTTGGCTTAGGCGCGGTTGGGTTGGGTGAATGAGGATCTGCCACATGGGAGCGTGAGAACAGCCATAGGCTGGGTTTGGGCTCCATTTTGGGTCTATTTCTCCTTCAAAAATACCATTTTCTTCATGATTTCTTCAATTTTAATTCTTTCTTTCTCCTTTCTTTTTATTTGTGTCAAAAATATATTTTATTACCTGAAAATTAAACACAAATTAAATTAAAATTAATATTTTCAAGTATAAAATATATGACAATAAATCCATGAAAATATTAATTGAAACTTAATTAATTTTACACTTTTAAGACTAATAAAATGATATTGTTGAGCACTAATCAGTTGCCATCTGTACGCGATTCCATTTCGATGTAATATCGATGCCATATCGATGCTGAACCAAATAAACATATATGGCATCGATTCAACATCGATATACCATTGATATTACATCGAAAATAACATCTAAATTAGATGTTCGCCTCAACATCGACATTCCATCGATGTACCATCGAAATGGCATCGATGCTGATGGTTGCCATCTGTATGCGATTTTATTTCGATGGTATATCGATGCCATATCGACGCTGAACCAAATCAACATATATGACATCGATATTACATCGAAAATATCATCTGAATTAGATGTTTGCCTCAGTATTGAAATGGCATCGATGTACTATCGATTTTGGAATGGCTCCCACATAATCCCAGATTCGAAGAACAGTTCAAAAATTGCAAAAAAAAAATCCAAACTCAACTGCGGAACAGTTCAAATCTAATATCTAACAATGTCATTTCATATTCACAAGTAGATTAATGAAATGATACTTAACCATGATTTTTTTCTCTTAAAAAATGCCAAGAAACTTCCAATCCGCTCCAACTCCGAGCTATGAAAAAATGGCTGTAAATGATGGATGTGAGAAAGAGATAGAGAGAAAAATGTGTGAAGTGTTAAATTTGAGTGAGGAGGGTATTTTTGTCCAAAATATGAGAGGGGGCACATTATGGGGAGAATTTTTATGTTGGCATTTTAAAAAAATTAAGTACATTATGATGCATATAGGGTAAAATTTCCCTTTTGTTATTAGTTTTTGTTTTTTTTGAAAAAAAAGTTCTATAGTAGGAAGAAGTGGATAATAAATTATAAGAAATTATTATCCAAACAAAAATATGACAAAACACATGTCACCACGTATGAGATTGATTGTTCCGAAATTTGTCAATTAGTGGTGCATTATTTTATATATAAAATCAGAAAAGTAAAATAAGTGTTTTTTTTTTTGACAAAAGTGTTAAATAAGTCTTTCAATAGTTGCATAGTTATAAGAAAGTTGAAAGAAAACATGATTAATTATTTATTTTTCTAATTTCTATTCTAATGTAAAGATAAAAAAAGTGAGTAGGTGATTTAATTATAGTGGCATAACTTTAGTAAAATTAAATTATTATGACTAATTATAATGTAAAAATAAACACAACTTAAAAGATGACGCATGCAATATGTAATCAAAATAAAATGAGAGTGTAAAAAAGAGTGAATTAGAGAATTTCCTTAGTACTCCTTAACAATAATAATCAAACTCGAAATCACATTAACCCAATTCTAGTACTTATTTCAAACCAATATGTTTATTTTTTAAAGTTTTGTTTATAATTGTGTTGGGTTTTTATTTCCAATTTAGAAATGTGGGTTGGATTTGTTAATTTTATAATTTTTCGATGCATTTCAATGCTAAAATCGATATGATATGCAAAACTTAATTTTAAAAGACAATTTCGATGTAAATCAATGTGAATTCGATAATGCACATAAAACTTGATTTTAAAATATAATTTTAATGCTAAATCGATGCAAGCTCAGAAATCTTGAAAGGACCATAAAAGTGTCATAGTTTTTGCATCCTTGTAGCCTTGTTTTGCTGTCATTTGTGCATTGATTCAACATCAAATTTAAACAAAACAAAACCCAAATTTTGAACCAAAACAAATCGGTCTTAAAATAAGTTTAATTGAAACTAGTTACTAAAAACATATTCTAAACAATAATTTAAACATCCAACAATCCTAGTTTCATCAATTTTTCATTTTTAAACAATCAATGATTAAAAATAAAAACATAAATAAAAATAAACTAAAGGAGAGGAGGAAGACATCAAAGTCGAGGAGGCAGTGCTCTGTAGTGAACTGCGCAGGAGCTCGACAATTGGACGAGTTTGGCAACAAGAGAGAGGAAAATGGAAGTCAAGGGCTTTTTTGTTTTAATTTGGAGGATAGTTTTCTATTTTTTTTATAGGGGTATAGTGTTTTAATATGAGTTATCTTTAAACATATAAGGTCAAGACAAAAGCAAAATTATTATTTAGATTTTTTTGTTAAAAAAAATAACTTACTAATTATTGTTGGTTCCATATATTTTGAATTTTTAAATTTATAAATTATTTGACACTAATCTCACACTAAAATTTTCCAACACTCAAATCCCATTACATTAAATTAATTATTGATAAATAATATAAAAAATAATAATAATTAAAATTGTAGAGTAATTTTTTATTTGTATTAAAACTCTTAAAATTATAGGGGTTATTTTTCTGACGTAAAAGTTTTATTGTCTAATTTTTTAGAGGTACTTATTTCTTAGGTTAATCGTAACTTTAATGGTGCGGCTCAAAGATTGACTAAGCATACTTTCAGTATAGACGATGAATTTTCTTGGTGGAAGAGATCCCTCATCCAATTTATAATTGTATTTTTTGCAATCTTGATCTAATACGTTAGATTTGGACCCATAAAAAAAGTTAGTTAGCATTCTAATACATAATAAAAAAATGATAATAACTTTTTATTTTAATTTTAAAAATCTATTTTATTCCTATACATATTTTCATTCTCCTGATATTTTCGTTACTACAACCAAACGGACACATTGGGTCAAATTTAAAATGCCTTTAAAAACAATTGAGTTATTTATGAATATAGGAGTGACTTCCCTAAAAAAAACAATAAAATAAAATATAGGATTGATTCCCCAACAAAAATAAAATAAAAATATAGGATTGAAAAAAGAAAAAGAAAAAGAAAAAGAGAAATGCAGAAGCGGGCCAGGCCCAAGCCATTGGCGTTGAGTTGAGAGTTCACAGTACACGCTGAACTGAGCTGAGTGAGTTTGAAGGGACACGCGGGATCAGATCCTCTGGACCGTAGTCTATGCTTGCTCTCGAATCAAAATTTTCAACGGAAGGCACAGAAAGTAGAGATAGATGGATTTGCTTCCACCGGAGAGCTCGCTATTGGTCAAGAAACATGGCTTCAGGTCGCTGAAGCTGGTGACCGTTGATATGGACCAAGTTCTTGGAGACCAACCTTATGGAGTTCACTATGGCAGACTTGATAATGGCCTCTCTTATTATGTTCGTTCTAATTCTAAGCCCAGAATGAGAGCTGCTCTCGCTCTCGCTGTGAAAGTCGGGTATATCAACTCTTTGTCTTCGTCTTATTTCTTTTTGATATTGCAGTGGTGTACATATGTATGTATATGTCAAACAATCAATTGCCTTGTCTTGTTTTCTTTGTGCTTTTTTCTTTAAACATAGCTTATTTGCTGTTTAGGTTTGGATTTTGGTAAATTTGAAATGTGATTTCATTTTGCATTGGCTACTTTTGCTTTCGCTTAATCTTTGGGGTTAGAATTGCGGTAATGGGATTTGATTAACAAGAAAGCACTGAGAATTTCAAGATTACATGGTTAAAAATTGGCGTGGAGTGAGGGAGCCTTCATTTTCATTTTCATATCAGGAGAGCATTATTATTTATTTAGGTTATTCGGAATTCGCAAGAATAGAGTTATATTAACGTTTATGAAGGTAAACCAGGCACAGGTTAGATGCTATTGAGTAATTTTATATATTGCTACAATTATTGATTTTGATTTCAGAAAATTCCCATTTTTATATTTACTACAGATTATAAAATTCATACTTGAACTGACTCAAGCCTTCCTGTGGATGAGAACAATACAATATAATAGTTAACAATTACGCATAATGTTGTTGTGCTAACTACTGAAAAAAAGAAGCTAGTTAGAAAGAAAAAAAATGATATGTAAGCTAGGATTTACTATAAACATGTAACTTATCCATCATGATTTCTATGTGCGTTATTATTGAACATGCTTAAATGATTATATACACACACACGCACACACACTTATAAATGACTAGTTAGTCAAGCTAATCTGTTGAATTTATGGCAGATCAGTTTTGGAAGAGGACGATGAGCGTGGAGTTGCGCACATAGTTGAGCACCTTGCTTTCAGCGCCACTGAGAAATACACAAATCATGATATTGTCAAGTTTCTTGAAAGTATTGGTGCAGAATTTGGTGCCTGCCAGAATGCAGTAACATCTGCCGATGACACTGTTTATGAGCTGTTTGTTCCGGTTGACAAGCCTGACCTATTATCACAGGCCATTTCAATTTTAGCAGAATTCAGCACAGAGGTACATTAAATTTCTGTCAATATCCTTCTGTTTTATTTTTTTAATTCATTTTGTTAATAATCTATTTGTAGGTTCGTGTCTCTAAAGATGATTTGCAAAAGGAAAGGGGTGCTGTAATGGAAGAATACAGAGGGAGCAGAAATGCCACTGGAAGGATGCAGGATGCAAATTGGATTTTGATGATGGAAGGTTCAAAGGTATTGCTCTATCTTTCCCTGCTAACTAAAGAAGATTTTTTAATTTATGTTTAGTCTTACGTTGTAATATATTATTACAACCACTTGGGTGGAGCTCACCCTCAACAAACTAGTCTGTGAGAAGAGGTTGTCCATGTGGTTATTACCAACCAATCCCATATTTAGTCGATGTGGGATCCTACAATACATTCTTTTTCAAGCCAACATCCAGCAGAAGGCGTTGGTTCTGATACCATTTGTTACAACCACTTGGGTAGAACTCATTCCCAAAAGACTAGCCTATAAAAGGAGGGCCCAAATATTATAAGCTACCAACTAATTACATACTTAGTAATGTAGGATCCTAACATATATATCTTATTTGTGACTTGTGATGTCAATGTATGACTACAGACTGTTAGAAAGGATGTTCTTACTTATTCTGGTTGTGTATCATATCATCTGCAATTTGCATATAAATTTTTCATCTTTTCCAGCCTTAGACCTGTAGTTTTTATGATTTTTGACTGGAATTCCTAACTTTAAAATTTAAAACTTTTATTAATTTTTCATCATTCCTTAAAATCCTTGGTTTAATGCAGTACGCTGAACGGTTACCAATTGGATTAGAGAAGGTGATTCGGAATGTGTCAGCTGAGACTGTGAAGCAGTTTTATAAGAAGTGGTACCATTTGAGCAATATGGCAGTGATAGCAGTTGGCGATTTTTCTGATACACAGGTTTGATATCTTGACCCATGGAGTTAATACTTTTTAAGAATTTGTTTAGAGTTGAGATAATTTAATGATCTGTGTCTCTTTCTCCTTGTTTCTCTCCCTCAAGAGTGTAGTTGAGTTGATAAAAACTCATTTTGGACATAAAGTTTCAGCACCCGAGCCCCCACTTATACCTACATTTGCTGTACCATCTCATGAAGAGCCACGTTTTTCATGCTTTGTTGAATCTGAAGCTGCTGGGGTTAGTAACTTTGTACAACATGAATATATATGTTTGTTTTTATTTCTATTTTTTATTTTTTTCATTCCTGTGTATATCTCAAATTTTCCATATGGATCTTGTCTGTTTTAATTGTTATCCATCGTGCAGTCTGCAGTAATGATTAGCTATAAGTTGCAAGTGGGTGAGCTGAAGACAGTGAGGGACTATAGAGATTTACTCGCAGAGTCCATGTTTCTCCATGCTCTGAACCAGAGATTTTTTAAAATCTCTCGTAGAAAGGATCCACCTCATTTCTCATGTTCAGCTGCTGCAGAAATTCTGGTTGATCCATTAAAGGCTTATATAATGACATCATCTTGCAAAAAACGAGGGACCATTGAAGCCCTGAAATCAATGCTGATTGAGGTATTCTTGATTTACTTCAAGATTTTCTCCTTTTAAAAGAATTAAAATATATTTTGGATGCTCTTTTATTGTCAATGGCATTTATGTATCAGGTTGCCAGGGTACGGATACATGGATTTTCAGAACGAGAGGTGTCTATAGTTCGATCTCAGCTTATGTCAGAGATTGAATCTGCGTATTTGGAACGTGATCAAATGCAATCATCAAGCTTGCGGGATGAATATTTACAAGTATATCCAATTATAATTTCAAAGTAATTGAATGGTTTCCAAATGCATTTCATTTATGAGTAGCATTAATATTTCCTTTTGCAGCATTTTCTCCGAAATGAACCTGTAATCGGGATTGAGTATGAAGCTCAACTCCAAAAGACTCTTTTGCCACGTGAGTGTTTTGCATTTATAAATAAATCTTGTTGCAAATTCTTGTTCCCAGATACAGAGACAAATTTATGCTTTCTCCACCTGTAGATATTTTGGCATCAGATCTATCCAAGTACGCAGAGAAGCTTCAAACATCATGTAGCTGTGTAATTAAGACAATTGAGCCACGAGCTTCTGCAGTAGTAGATGATCTTAAAAATGTTGTATTAAAGATTAATGCTCTTGAGAAAGAAGGAAGCATTGTACCATGGGACGAAGAACAAATTCCTGAAGAAATTGTTAATACAAAACCAAATCCAGGGTAAACTGCAGTTGTTATTTCTCTGTTCTTTTTTTTTTTTTAATTTCTATTATTGGCTGCATTTTCCTTATCCTCCCATTTGAGTGAGTCACGTCTATTCATTTTTACAAGATTAGATGTTTGCTTATGCAATGTGACTACTAGGACTGGATTTTGAATATTACTATATTTGGGGTTTACAAAGTTCTGATACATTTTAACTTCATTCAAAGCAAAAAAGTAGTTTGTTTGATTGTTTGTGCTCCCTTATACTTTTTATGATTACATCTATAGATATAATAACACTGGGTCATCGGTGACTGACAAGAATCATGAGATTTCATCTAAAAATCAATTGGTAATTAGTAGAGTTGCTCATTTTCTTATTAATTGCTTAATATTTTTACACGTATTACATGTGGGACACCATACTCCAATATCTCCTAAGATGGTGGCGATTTTTCGCTCACCAATCTTGAATCACCTGATCACAAGTGTCATTTTTCAGCTCGTTAATTTTTTTTTGGATCTCAAGTGTCATTTTTGCACTATGCATATCTCAAACATTTTGAAAGTTGGTTCACTCTTTGAATCGGTGTGGATCGAATGCCCGCTCGGGAATTGACTCATGATACCATGTTAAGAATCATGAGACTCCATCTAAAAACCAATTAGTGATTAGTAGAGTTACCTATGTTCTTATTAATGGCTCGATATTTTTACACTTCCATGTGGGACACCATAGTCCAATAGTGACCACATAAATATTACATATCATAAGATTTATGACAGCTTTTATGCTGTGAGCTAAATTGGTTTTTGCTTTTGCATCATTGATAAACAAAATTGAATAATTATAGCAAAAGTTATTCGCACCCCACTCTCATTTCGCTTTAGGAAGCTCTTCACTCCATTCTTCTTCATTGTTCACTTACATGTGCATGATCTATCTGCCCTTTATTCCCTAGTATTCCTTTTCCCAGTATTGAGTAGTTTGTTGTATTGTTGTAGTTTGAAACTCATTGTCAACCCAATGTGTGTTTAATTATGAGGATACAAGATACTTTGTGTAAATATGAGCTGTGAATGTGCCATACTTCATTAAATTCTTAGCCTAGCCTGTTCAAATAATTTTATTTTTCAGGGATATTGTGCAGCAGTGTGAATATCCAAACATTGGAGCTACAGAATTAATTCTATCAAATGGCATGCGTGTTTGCTACAAGTGTACAGATTTTCTTGATGACCAGGTACTTGCGTACTTCCTTCTCTTGTATAATTTCTTTGTTTTAATTGCTTTCCATATGGTTCATTCCTGCTGGATTGTTAGCTGTAGTTGCTAGACTGATGCAGTGACGTCAATGCTCAACAAAATTTCCCCTTAAATCTTAAACCCATTTCATATATTTTTCCTTTGCCATATTGCAATTTATTACATGGTGCTAGAAGGATTTCTGGCTATAATTTTGCTCTGCCATATTATCTTTAATGGCACTTTCCCTTTACTCAATTTCCAACTGACAATGCATATTACTCATTATTGTAATCTAAGGTTAACTCCCTTTTCAAGCAATAATATTTCTTTACATTTTATATTCTCTGGGATGGTTAAATGATTCAAGACATATTTCGATGTGCAGTCTAGATTTCTTATCCATATTTTGATTCAACAGGTTATGTTTACTGGGTTCTCATATGGGGGCCTATCTGAACTCCCCGAAACCAATTACTTTTCCTGCTCAATGGGGTCAACCATTGCTGGAGAAATTGGTGTATATGGTTATAGACCATCAATGCTTATGGATATGCTTGCTGGTAAGAGAGCTGAAGTTGGTAACAAGATTGGAGCATATATGAGAACATTTTCTGGTGACTGTTCTCCCTCAGACCTGGAGACTGCATTGCAGGTTTGCAGCACAATTCTTTTTAATAGTACAAAAGTCTATTATGCTAAATAATTCAAAAGTTTATATGTGGACACGAGTGGCATGCAATTTTTGTACAAAGTGGTTGGTAATTATATTGCAAGTGCCATTTGGGCCTGTAAATGTTCTTCTTTTTCTTTTTTCACCATTAATCTTTCTGTCTTTGTCATGTTATATTTCTCTGAAGTGCTTACAAGTTGCAAACTTATACTATGTTTATGTTTGCTTTGACAGCTTGTCTACCAGCTATTTACAACAAATGTCGCACCGGGAGAGGAAGATGTGAAAATAGTGATGCAGATGGCAGAAGAAGCAGTTCATGCTCAAGAGAGGGATCCCTACACCGCATTTTCAAATCGCGTGAAGGAGCTCAACTACGGAAACTCCTACTTCTTTAGGGTATTGCATGATACTTTAGAAAATTTAAAACTTTCCTTATGGGGTGCAATCTGCTTGTAACTTTGTTATACTTAAAATTCTGCAGCCTGTCAAAATAAGAGATCTTCGAAAAGTTGATCCCTTGAGAGCTTGTGAATATTTCAACAACTGTTTCAAAGATCCCTCAACTTTTACTGTTGCAATTGTTGGGAATATCGATCCCTCTACGGCTCTTCCTCTAATATTGCAGTATTTGGTACGTAGAAATTCCACTAGTATTTCACTTAAATGTGGATAATTTT
Organism: Humulus lupulus; assembly: GCF_963169125.1. Lineage (NCBI taxonomy): Eukaryota > Viridiplantae > Streptophyta > Magnoliopsida > Rosales > Cannabaceae > Humulus > Humulus lupulus. Next base: position 50,344,409 of record NC_084800.1, on the reverse strand, counting down.
AATATTTTGTTGATTGGGTTTGTTGTATGCCATGCAGGGGGGAATACCTAAGCCTCCTGAACCTGTTCTCCATTTTAATCGTGATGATCTCAAAGGCTTGCCATTCACTTTTCCTAGAACCATAATTAGGTAGGCTATTACTCAAACATGATGAGAAGAATTTTGATACTTTATTTACATCACTAATAAAGGATTCTTGAGAATGCAACCATACAAGTATCAAATGGTTGAATTGACTCGATAAGATCAAACTTAACTTTGCTTAGTTTGTTCTCATTTTACCTTTACTAAGAGAATTGTCATCTTGTATTGGTATGAGAAGGAAACATTCAAATTGTCTCACATCGACCACCCATTTTCTCTGACCTCTTTTAAACGCTGTAGCTCCATACCATTTGACTGGAAATGTTAATAAAATTTCTCAAATGCTCGTATACACTAATGTAGATACATATTTTCTTTTTAGGGTTTCGTTGACACATTGTTTGTACTTTCAGGGAGTCAGTCTATAGCCCTATGGTAGAAGCACAGTGCTTGGTTCAGATATGCTTTCCTGTTGAACTAAAGAATGGGACTATGGTATGCTCTTCTCAGATATCAAGTTAAAGCTTTTATAAATGATCCTATATGCTTTGTTCTGATTAGCTTAGTTGTTTTCTTGATGGTGGAAAATTATATGGCAGGTAGAAGAGATCCACTTCGTTGGGTTCTTAAGCAGACTTCTTGAAACAAAAATAACGCAAGTTCTACGATTTAAGCACGGACAGGTTCTTATGCATCTAGGTTCTTTAAATTATTTCTGTCATCCATACTGTTAAATTTTCTCTCATCACCTCTGTGCGCTGCAGATCTATGCCGCAGGTGTTTCAGTATTCCTTGGTGGCAATAAGCCTTCAAGAACTGGTGACGTTCGTGGTGATATCAGCATAAATTTTTCTTGTGATCCAGAAATCTCCTCGAATCTGGTACGTGTTATGATACTACAGTTTTCTTTATCTTCTTATATTTGGTTTTAAAGTTGCTAGTTACATCACTTCATTAATCTTAACAGGTTGATCTTGCTTTGGATGAAATATTACGTCTCCAAGAGGAAGGACCTTCCGATCAGGATGTTTCAACTGTTCTTGAAATTGAGCAAAGAGCCCATGAAAATGGACTTCAGGTTAAACTCTTATCACAGTGTGTTGGGTTTTGGATCAACCACCATTAATAGCACAAGGTTCTTGAATTTTGGAAGTGAATACTGTTCTGTGCTTCTCAGTTTCTCTGTGATTTGCTGATGTTCTCTTTCAGGAAAACTACTACTGGCTAGATAGGATTTTACGCAGCTACCAATCAAGGGTCTATTCTGGTGATCTTGGCTCTACTTTTGAGGTTGGTGGTGCAATGCAAGTTTTATTTTTATTTATTTATTTTTAATTGTTATATAAATTTTAAATAAATAAACAATGTCATATATTAATATATAGAAAGACATAAACATATTAAAAAAAAATTAAACCAAAACATTATTTTTAAACCAAGAATCCATGAGATACATTTTTTTATATATAAAGATAAAGATATGGTGTATTTTAGTTTTAAAATTAATTTTTTTAAAATTTTCTTTTAGAAAAAAAATAACTATAAATTTTAATATAATAAAATATTAAAAAATTCTAAATTAAAACTATGAATTTAAAAAATTTATTTGATCAAATTTTAATTATTTAATTTAACATTTTTTAAAGCTAACAAAACGTTATATATAAATATATAGGGATACTTGTGGTGAAAATACGTAATTTATTATGTTTGTAGCACTTAAGTACCTAAGTTATTTTTTTAGCGGCAAAAGTACCTTCCGTCGATGTTTTGGTGTAGTTTAGTACAACCGTCAATTCTCGCCGTTAAGTTCGATTGTAACACGTATACAAAAGTATTTAATTAAATTGATATTTGCAGTGAAAGTACCTCATTAAAGGGATATTTGTGGCGAAAGTACACAATTTAAGATATATTTGCGACGAATATACCAAAGTTATGGGTATCAGAGCAGTCGATCTCATGGGGCCGAAAAAAGATATGCAAACGGAAGTATTGGAGGAGAGAATGGAGTTGTTGCAGTCGGAAGTTAGGAAGGAATTGGATGGCTTCAGAATTGAATTTCAGCACCTTCCCAAAGAGCTGGAATCGATGAAGATAGAGGTTCTTAGGCTGCCGGCTATGGAGAAGAAGATGGATTTCTTGGTGGCTCATTTGGCTCAGCTGTTACAGGCATCGGGGAAGCCGACGGGGGGCTCTATGACCATGGAATCCGACAGGCAGCGACGCACGATGGAGGAGGAGCATTCACCAGGCACCAGAATTTTTCCCCAGCACCCCCGATCATTGGGGAACCTTCCAGCCAGCCTCACGATCAGCAACAGCCATCATCGGAGCTGCTGTTTGCGGGCCAGACCTTCGGCCATGATTATCGGCCACCTCAAATGGAGCTTCCGCTGTTTTCCGGGGATAACCTTGACAGTTGGGTTTACAAAACAGAGAGATACTTCTTATTGATGCATTTGACGGAGCCACAAATGTTGGAGACGGCAATCATCGGACTCGATGGAGATGCCTTAACGTGGTTCCAATGGGAAAATCAGAGAAGGCCGATCTCTTCCTGGGCAACGCTGAAACGACTGATTTTACTGCGATTCCGTGCTGCACCGGTTGGGTCATTGTCTGAGGAGCTTCTGTCGATCATCCAAACGTCAACAGTCAAGAATTATCGGGTGCGTTGGGAGGTCCTTGCTTCACGTGTTCCAGATATCCCTGAGCATATTCTGGAAGGCAGCTTCATGAGAGGTCTGAAGGATGAGATAAAAGCTGCTCTGCATATTCTGCAACCCATTGGGTTAGCCCAAATCATGATTACACCACAGAGGGTTGAAGAAGGAAACCAGTTGCTGCATTTGGGCCTAGGGTTTCGGCCCAGTTCGACTAAATCAGCTCAGTCATTTCCAGCCCATTCGAAACAAGCCCTAAACCAGTCTGCTTACCGTGTGCCTCAGCCGCACGCGTACGGACACCCAGCCTCAAGTGCGCCGCCCTCGTCACCGCCTATACGCACGACCGTTCCCAGTTCCGTCACCGGTCAACCACCCAAAACGCAGCAGTTCCGACGGCTTACAGAAGTCGAATACCAAGACAAGCGCGCACAGGGTATTTGCTTCAAGTGCGATAAGAAATTTTTTCGCGGTCATGAGTGCGAACAGCGAGCATTAAAGGTCCTTTTATTGTCAGATGAAGAGGACAATGCGAACACAGATGACTCCCTGCCACCTACGCCAGATTCAGAGGAACTTACAGCCGGCGAAGAAACTTTGGCAACCTTGTCCCTCAATTCCTTGGTGGGCATTTCCTCCGCCCATACAATGAAGTTGGCTGGCCATATTGGACAACAACCAGTAACGGTACTCATCGACAGCGGCACGACCCATTATTTTATTTCTATGGACGTTGTATCAGCTACAGGGATACCGATTACAGCAACTACGTGTTATGGGGTGTTGTTAGGCACCGGTGGGAAAGTGCGGACGGAAGGAATATGTGCACAAGTTGAGATGGATTTGGGAGCTTTGCGGGTGGTGACGGACTTTCTTCCGCTGGAATTGGGAGGAGCTGATGTAATTTTGGGGATTAAATGGCTAGAAACGCTGGGCAATATGCAAGTGAATTGGCGTACAATGATCATGAAGTTTGAAATGGCAGGAACTTGGATAACATTACAAGGAGACCCAAGTTTGTGTAAGTCGTCCATTACATTGAAAGCCATGATTTGTTCGGTAGAACGGGAAGCCCAAGGGTTTTGGGTCCACTTTGGGGCGTTAATTACAGAGGAAGAGACGGCCATTCCTGAAATTCCAGCAGCCATTAACTATGTTTTACAGAAATTCCAGCAAGTATTTCAGTCACCGTCGGGTCTCCCTCCTAGCCGAGCTAGGGAGCATGTCATCACACTTAAGCCCGGGTCGCAGCCTGTTTCGGTGAGGCCGTATCGCTATGCTCAGGTGCAAAAACATGAGATTGAACGGCTGATCTTAGAGATGCTTCAAGCGGGTATTATTCGTCCAAGTACAAGTCCGTTTTCGAGCCCGGTCCTTCTAGTGAAAAAGAAAGATGGGAGTTGGCGTTTTTGCATGGATTATAGGGCGTTGAATAGGGAGACGGTGGCTGATAAATTTCCCATCCCCGTGATTGATGGGTTGTTAGACGAACTCTATGGAGCCCAAGTGTTTTCAAAGCTGGATTTAAAGTCGGGTTATCACCAAATTAGAGTGGCTGCCAAGGATGTGGAGAAGACTGCTTTTCGCACCCATGACGGACACTGAATTTCTAGTCATGCCATTTGGGTTGACCAATGCCCCAGCCACATTTCAAGCCCTTATGAATGAGGTTTTTCGCGACTATTTACGCAAGTTTGTTCTGGTTAATTTTGATGATATTTTGGTGTATAGCAGATCATTGGAGGAGCACATGCACCATCTCCGCTTGGTTTTGGACCACTTATTAATTCACCAATTGTATGCCAATCACAAGAAATGTTTGTTCGCACAAGAGAGGTTGGAATATTTGGGTCATAATTTCAGCCAAGGGTGTTTCAGCCGACCCAAGCAAGATTTCAGCAATGAAAGAGTGGCCAACCCCACAATCAGTTCGCGAACTTAGAGGATTTTTGGGTTTGACTGGCTATTACCGTAAGTTTGTGTGTGGGTATGGAGGTATTGCAAGGCCTTTGACAGACCAGCTGAGAAAAGACGCGTTTGGGTGGTTAACGGAAGCCCAAGATGCTTTTAATCGGCTTAAGGAAGCCATGAGTTCTGCCCCTATTTTGGCGCTGCCCAATTTTGCGGAACCTTTTGTGGTGGAGGCGGATGCTTCAGGCTTGGGATTGGGGGTTGTTTTAATGCAACAAAGACAGCCAATAGCGTATTTCAGCAAGGTATTATCAGCCAGAGATAAGCTTAAGTCGGTGTATGAAAGGGAATTGATGGCCATAGTGTTGGCGGTGCTTAAATGGCGCCCATATTTACTTGGAAGGAAGTTTTTGGTGCGGACTGACCAAAAAAGTTTGAAATTTCTGTTGGAACAATGGCTGGTGGCATTAGAACATCAAAAGTGGCTCACAAAGTTACTTGGATATGATTTTGATATCCAATACCGACCCGGGTTAGAAAACAAGGCTGCCGACGCGTTATCACGACTCCATGGGGAGCCCATCCTTGCTGCCATTTCGGTTCCAAACCTCATTTCTATTCCGGACTTACAAGCACATGTTGCAACCGACCCAACGTTGGCTGGAATCCTAAAGGAGTTATCCATGGGCAAGCCGAGTGGGGGATTTTCTTTATTTCAAGGCTGTCTCAAGTTTAAGGGGCGGCTGGTTTTGCCATCCTCTTCACCATTTATACCATTTCTATTGCAAGAGTACCATGGCAGCAAAGTGGGGGGTCATTCGGGAGTTTTTAAGACATTTCAAAGACTAGCCGCTGACTTGTATTGGAAAGGAATGAGGAAGGATGTGCAGAAATTTGTTATGGAATGTTCGGTCTATCAACAAAGCAAATATTTGGCTCAATCTCCTGCTGGGTTGTTGCAACCTTTGCCCATTCTGGAACAAGTTTGGGAAGATATTTCCATGGATTTTATTGAGGGGCTGCCCACATCAAACGGGTTTGATTCTATATTGGTGGTAGTCGACCGTTTGAGCAAGTATGGACATTTTATTCAGTTGCGACATCCTTATTCAGCAGCATCGATAGCGGCTGTCTTTGTGCGCGAGATGGTGAAACTTCATGGCATTCCGCGGTCCATTGTCTCCGATAGAGATAAAATCTTCTCGAGTTTATTTTGGAAAGAGTTGTTTAAACTCCAAGGGACAGCACTCAAGCAAAGCACCGCTTATCACCCACAATCCGATGGTCAAACAGAAGTGGTGAATCGTTGTGTGGAAACATGCCTCCGCTGTTTTGTGAGCTCTAAACCCAGCCAATGGGTGAAGTGGCTACCTTGGGCTGAGTATTGATACAATACTTCCTTTCATTCGGCAGCAGGAATGACTCCTTTTAGAGTTGTCTACCATCGGGACCCTCCACCATTGATTAGATTTGAGTATAACAGCACTAAAGTCGCGGAAGTGGAGCAGAATTTGAAGGAAAGAGATGCTGTTTTGGAACTGTTAAAACAGAATTTACAGCGGGCACAACAGAAAATGAAGCAACAAGTGGATAAGAAACGGCGGGATGTTCATTATGACGTGGGGGAGATGGTGTATGTGAAGTTGAGACCATATAGGCAGTGCATAGTAGCTAAACGCGTTAATGAGAAGTTGGCGCCTCGGTATTTTGGGCCTTTTAAAGTGACTGCACGAATTGAGGCTGCTGCTTACCGCTTGGACTTACCAAGCACCGCTGCCATTCATTCCGTTTTCCACGTCTCTCTCCTTCGGAAGGCCTTGGGTCCAAACCAGCAAGCAACACTTCTTCCAGCAGGTCTCACGGCTGATTTAGAGTGGATGTTGGAGCCCGAATCAGTTCTGGAAGTTCGACCAGGTTCACATAAGGAAGCTCCCCAAGCGTTGATTAAATGGCGTCACTTACCAGATTTTGAAGCTGGACTTTGGCGTGATTCAGGACCAATTTCCGACATTTCACCTTGAGGACAAGGTGAAACTCCTAGCAGGCGGTATTGATAGGCCACCATTGACCTTTGTCTATGCTAGAAGACGTTAGAGTAGAGCTGAGAAGGGGTAGTTTGGGGACTGAGAAAGTAGTTATAACGGCAAGTATTATGTAAGGGGGGGTGTAGGTTTATTCATTGGGTACCTAAGTATATAAGGGGCCCAAAAAGTCAGAATGAGGTGTGGAATTTGTAAACAGTAATTGGAGAGACTAGGCTCTCGAATCCTAGAGTTTATGGAAGGAGAATTTTGACTATTTTCTGTTTTTGTTTGGCTGTGCATTTTTTTCTGGTTTCCTGGCTTCTTGTTGCTGTGTTATTTGAAATTGACAGGTTGATTCTTACCATAGACTTCATGCTATGGTGGCGGAGTTAACAGCGAAACAAACAGATGTACTAAATTGCACCAAAACATAGACGAAAGATACTTTTGCCGCCAAAAAAATAACTTAAGTACTTAAGTGCTACAAATACAATAATTTGGGTACTTTCGCTGCAATTATCCCTAACTATATATTATTTAAGAGTGTTGCTATTTGACACCTTAAGGTGTCCAACACCACATGAGGTGGCACCCCATAATTGGTTAGCGATACCCCATAATACTTATTAAATTCAAATAAGTGGGATCTGATATTGGATTGCACCAATAGCGGTATGACACCTCCTTGTGGTGTTGAGCACCAGCGGTGCCCCTTAGCAATTCTCATTATTTAAGTACTGACTAGAGCAATTAAAATTAGAAGATTTTAATTAAAAAAAAAACTAAATAAGAAAATAGGTATATACTTATATCTTATTTCACTATTATATATTTGGATAAGCAAAATAAATAATTAATTTACACAAATATTTTCGAATTTAGTTTTGAAAACAATATTGATAAAATAATTTAAATATTTTAAAATATATAATGTGAAATTATTATGGTTTATTATTTATTTATTTTTAATTTATTTACCTGCTTTAGATGACTATAATTTTTTTTTTTAATTTATGACTTTAGAACTAACCATATTCGAATATAATGAAAAAAAATGTTAAATCTAATGGAAAACAATCATTTATGTTAAACAAGCATTTATAGTATATAAATAAATTGGTTGTGTAGCCAATTAAATGTGGAGATGCTGAAATTAATTTTTAAGCTAGGCATACGGCTAATGCATGGCGAGAGAAATTCTATTTCTCAGATTCTTATAGAAGGCAGGGAGTAGTATGATAGGCCACCCTTGACCTATGTGTACGCTAGGAGGGGCAAAAGGAATGACAGGTCAGCAGGTAGTTAGAGGGGATTGGGGTACCGTGTATGGGGGAACATGATAGAATAGATGAGCCTTAGTATAAAGGGGGAGGAATATGTGTATTGTGTGTGTCTGAAAAGTAGTAAGAACTTTCTTGTATTGGAGAGAATCCCAGCTCTCGAATTCTGGGTATTTTCAATGAAAAGGCAGCAGAGGAATTCAACTTGCTGAATTCCAATTTTAATTCCAAAACTAATAACTACAATTAACATATCAAGTGGTATCAGAGCATCAGATCCATAATGGGGGCCTAAACCGAATTTGCAAATTGAAATGGTGGAGGAGAAGATCGAAGAGGTGCAGTCCGAACTGAGGCAGGAGGTTTTAGCAATCCGAACACAGATCGAACACTTCCCGCAGGAGCTGGAAGCATTACGTGCAGACACACAAAGGATCCCAGAGTTGGAAAAGAAGGTGGAATACTTAATTACCCATATTACGCAGTTGCTACAGTCGTCTCATCGAACGGGTATGGCGGGTACCAGTGCGCCGGACGATCGACAGAAGCAGGCGGTCGACGGCGACAGCTCCTCCTCTCATCGTCCAATTGGGACTCCCTCGGCGATGCACCCACCCCCAGCAACTTCGACGGGGCATCCTTCTGCACCACCCGACTCATAGCTGCCTCGTGATTTCAGACCACCACGAATAGAGCTGCCCTTGTTCGCTGGTGAGAACCCCGACGGCTGGGTTTTCCGTGTGGAGCGATTCTTTCTCTTGAATCGATTGACCGAGGCGGAGATGTTGGAAGCAGCCATCATCGGATTGGACGGGGACGCACTTACATGGTTCCAGTGGGAGAACTCCACACGCCAGATCACGTCTTGGGCTTTGTTGAAGCACCTGCTCATGGTGCGGTTTCGATCAGTTCCCGTGGGGTCGTCGACGGAGGAATGGCTTTCGGTCCAACAAGATACCACGGTCAGGTCATATCGGCTTCAATGGGAGGCATTGGCATCCAGAGTAGTCGGAGTACCAGAGCATGTGTTAGAAGGGAGCTTCATCAAAGGACTGAAGGAGGAGATTAGAGGCCCGTTACACGTTTTACAACCTTCGGGCCTAGCCCAAATAATGGAGACAGCCCAAAGGATTGAAGAGGGCCATTTTCTGTCTGGGTTGGGCCTCCACCACCGAACGGGACCAGCTAGGGCACAAACAGGCCCAATCTCAGTGCCCAGATTTTTAGGGGTGAGCACGGTGTGGTTTGGGCGGTTTGAACACTTTTTAATACACCATGCCACAAGTGCGGTTTAGTAACTAGAACACACCATGCGGTGTGATTTGGTTGCACCAAACCGACCAAACCAAACCATTTTTTGCGGTGTGGTTTGGGCGGTTTTCCACGGTTTGTGTTAAAAAACATGCCATAACAAAATTTAAATTTAAAAAAAAATACTAAATCCTTAGTTCATAATAAATCCTTAATAAGTTTTAAAGAACATCACAAGTTCAGTGAAACACAAAAAAAAACATACAAGTCTCCCATATTTGGTAACTATAAAAAATGATATATATGTAAAGTTTATTTTTTTTAATATATTTGTAAGTATGCGGTGCGGTGCGGTGCAAACCAAAATTTCACACCGCCAAACCGCGCACCGCACCGCGCGGTTTAGCTAAAATACAAACCATACCGAACCATTACACTTTTGACACCGCGGTTTGCGGTGTAATATGGTGCGGTGTAGTCGGTCACCGCGGTTTGTCGGTTTAGATGCTCACCCCTACAGATTTTCATCTCAGCCGCCCAGCACGAGATCTTCCTCGCCGTTCCTCCCGAGTAACCCAAACCAGTCGCCGACCAACACAGGGCCGCCGTCGACGAAGCAGACGACTCCCCCACCTCTGCGACGGATGACGGAGCAGGAGTATCAGGACAAGAAACGTCGCGGGGTCTGTTTTCGCTGCGATAAGAAGTTCCATAGGGGGCACGTCTGTGAACAAAAATCATTGCACGTGATGTTGATTGCAGATGATATTGAAGGGTCGGAGAGCCAAGAGTCAGCACCTTCCAGCCCAGAATCGGGTGAGGAAACACTGCAGGAGGAGCAACTCGCGATGCTCTCCCTTAACTCATTAGTGGGAATATCTTCAGCTCATACAATGAAGATACTGGGCTCCATAGCCGAACACCCAGTTACTGTGCTCATCGACAGTGGAGCAACGCACAATTTTGTGTCTAAGGACCTGGTTCGAGCAGTTAAATTACCAGTCACGGAGACAACAGCCTATGGGGTGTTGTTGGGTACAGGAGGCCGAGTGAGAACAGAAGGACTTTGCAAGAACGTGGAGCTGGACTTGGGGTCACTAAGGGTGGTTACGGATTTTTTACCCTTAGAACTGGGCGGGGCTGATGCAATTTTGGGCATACAATGGCTGAGTACATTGGGGAATATGCAGGTGAATTGGCGCACAATGGTCATGAAATTCGAAATAGGAGGAGCTTGGGTTACATTGCAAGGGGACCCAAGTTTATGCAAGTCACAGATCTCTTTGAAGGCTTTGATTCACTCAGTTCAACATGAGGGACAAGGTTACTGGATCCAGTGTGGTGCGCTTACAGCAAATACCGAGAGTATTGTGACGGAAAATGAGGCTGAAATACAAGAATTGCTGCAGAAACATGAAGCTGTTTTCGACATGCCGAAAGGGCTGCCACCACACCGTTCCCACGAGCATCACATCACCATGAGGGAGGGGTCGGGTCCCATTTCAGTTCGACCATACCGCTACGCGCAGATACAAAAAGATGAGATAGAGAAGTTGTTGACTGAGATGCTACAGGCGGGGATAGTTCAACCAAGCACAAGCCCTTTTTCGAGCCCCATACTACTAGTGAAAAAGAAGGATGGGAGTTGGAGATTTTGTGTAGATTACAGAGCTTTAAACCGCGAGACAGTCGCTGAAAAATTCCCCATTCCAGTCATTGATGAGCTTTTGGATGAACTCCATGGGGCGAGGGTATTTTCTAAGTTGGACCTCAAATCTGGTTATCACCAAATACGTGTGGCAGCAAAAGACGTCGAGAAAACGGCTTTCCGTACCCATGAAGGACACTATGAATTTTTGGTTATGCCATTCGGCCTAACCAACGCTCCAGCCACTTTTCAAGCCTTGATGAACTATGTTTTTCGTGAGTTTTTGAGAAAATTTGTCCTAGTTTTCTTTGATGATATACTTGTGTACAGCGCATCTTTGGAGCTTCATTTGCAGCACTTAGACTTGGTTTTATCTCGCCTCCGCCAACATCAGCTTTACGCGAATAAAAAGAAGTGTTTATTTGGGCAGTCACAACTTGAATACTTGGGTCACATTGTTTCAGCAGAAGGAGTTTCAGTAGACCCACTAAAACTGGCAGCAATGGAGCAATGGCCAGTACCTAAAAGTCTAAAGGAGTTAAGAGGGTTCTTGGGGCTCACAGGATACTATAGAAAGTTTGTAAGAGGCTATGGGCATTTGGCAAAATCGTTAACGGACCAACTAAAGAAGGATTCATTTGGCTGGAATGAAGAGGCTCAAGAAGCGTTTTTAGCACTTAAGAAATCAATGTGCGCAGTACCTGTTTTGGCCTTATCAAATTTTGCTAGTGGAGACGGACGCTTCGGGAACGGGTCTTGGGGCGGTGTTGATGCAGGAACAACGACCAGTGGCTTATTTCAGCAAGGCACTATCGCCTAGAGCTCGCTGCAAATCGGTGTATGAACGAGAGCTTATGGCCATGGTTTTAGCTATACAAAAGTGGGGTCCTTATATATTGGGTCGCCGGTTTATTGTTCGAACGGACCAGCGGAGTTTAAGATACTTACTTGAGCAGCGAATGGTGGCAACGGAGCATCAAAAGTGGCTTACAAAATTGCTGTGGTATGATTTTCAAGTTCAATACAGACCGGGCCTTCAAAATAAGGCAGCGGATGCTCTCTCGCGGGTACCACAGGTTGGGGACTGCAATGCCTCGTCCATTCCCAATATGATTTCCATTTCAGATTTAAAAAATCATGTAGCTACAGACCCGCATCTCTCCAAAGTTATCCAGCAACTTCAGCAAGGAAATGAGGGGCTGGGATACTCTTATTTGAAGGGTTGTTTGAAGTTCAAAGGGCGGCTGGTTGTCCCATCTTCGTCACCATTTATACCATTCATTTTACAAGAATATCACTGCAGCAATATGGGGGGTCACGCGGGGGCATTCCGCACATTTCAGCGGGTAGCCGCTGATTTTTATTGGCAGGGAATGAGACGTGATAAACAAAGGTTCGTTGCTGAATGCCATACTTGTCAGCAAAGCAAGTATTTAGCGCAATCTCCAGCTGGATTGTTACAGCCACTTCCAATTCCGGACCAAGTTTAGGACGATATATCAATGGATTTCATAGAAGGCTTACCGTACTCCAATGGGTTTGATTCTATCCTAGTGGTGGTGGATCGTTTGTCTAAATATGCCCACTTTGTTCCACTTCGGCATCCTTATACAGCCGCTTCAGTCGCTGCCATTTTTGTGAAAGAGATCGTTAAATTACATGGTATTCCAAAGTCAATTGTTTCAGATAGGGACAAAGTCTTTCTCAGCCTTTTCTGGAAAGAGCTCTTTAAATTGCAAGGGACAACGCTGAAATACAGTTCAGCTTATCATCCACAGACGGATGGCCAAACCGAGGTACTTAATAGATGTTTGGAGACATACTTACGATGTTTTGTGAGCTCTCGGCCATCACAATGGGTCAAATGGTTGGCTTGGGCGGAGTATTGGTACAATACTTCATACCATTCAGCAGCGGGAATGACACCTTTTAAGGCTCTATACCACCGAGACCCTCCACCAGTGGTACGGATTGCAGGCAACCAGACTATTGTCTCCGCTGTGGAGAAGAACTTACAGGACCGTGATGACATTTTAGAGCTGTTAAAGATGAATTTACAGCGTGCCCAACAGAAGATGAAATTTCAAGCTGATAAAAAGATGAGGGATGTTCAATTTGCAGTGGGAGACAACGTCTATGTGAAGCTTAAACCATATAGACAGCAGACTTTGGCAAAAAGAAAGAATCAGATGCTGGGACCACTCTTTTTTGGACCTTTTCCGATACTGGCCAGAGTGGGTTCGACAGCCTATAAATTGTTACTGCCAACTCAAGCGAAGATTCACCCAGTTTTCCATGTTTCCATGCTGAGACCGGCCTTAGGTCCGCACCAAACAGCCATCCCTTTACCCTCCAATTTGACTGAAGAGCTGGAGTGGCTTCTTGAACCTGAATCGATGCTAGATTTGCGGCCGGGAACTCAGTTTCAGCAGCCCCAAGTGTTGATAAAGTGGCTACATCTACCGAAGTTTGAGACCACTTGGGAGGATTTGGGAACAATTCAGCAGCAATTTCCAGATTTCCACCTTGAGGACAAGGTGCGTCTTTGGGCCGGGGGTAATGATAGGCCACTCTTGACCTATGTGTACGCTAGGAGGGGCAAAAGGAATGACAGGTCAGCAGGTAGTTAGAGGGGATTGGGGTACCGTATATGGGGGAACATGATAGAATAGATGAGCCTTAGTATAAAGGGGGAGGAATATGTGTATTGTGTGTGTCTGAAAAGTAGTAAGAACTTTCTTGTATTGGAGAGAATCCCAGCTCTCGAATTCTGGGTATTTTCAATGAAAAGGCAGCAGAGGAATTCAACTTGCTGAATTCCAATTTTAATTCCAAAACTAATAACTACAATTAACATATCATAGTACTGGGTTAATATCCTTTCAATGATTCAGAGTTTTGATATAGTTCCAGCATTTTTACAACTCAACTATCGCTCTTCAATATATACAGCAGAAATAAAGTCATTCTAGTTGCCTGCCTACCCTGAGAGTAACCAATACTTAATTTATAATCCGACTCTGTACAGATTCAAGATGAAGGCCGTTCCAAAGTTAGAAAAGCTCTGACACCATCAACAGCACAGTTAGCATTACAAAGAATTCTGCCTTTTCCATGCAAGAAGCAGTACACAGCCGTGATTTTAATGCCCCAGAAATCTCGTCTCAGACAAATAACATCGTTTTTCCAATCTCAGCAGGCCACTTATGGAAGAGATGCTAAGGTCAGCTACATGTCTTTACTTTTTCCCTGTGCTACCCATGTTAATCCTTAGTGCCTATATTGAATAGTTTTATTGGTTGTGGCAGATATTAGCGGGTCTTGCTGGTCTTACACTTTTGGCATTTAGCTTGTGGAGATACGCACGAACACAGAAATCTTAGCACCGTTTCTTTGTGGAGTTCCATCTACTTTTGAAAGTATGAAGTTTAACAGCACAGATTAGGAAGGGAAAAAATGTAGAAGAGAAGAAAATCATTGCCGTTGGAGTACTATTATTTTTACATTGACTTTGTATGATTCTCAAATTATGATGGATTTTCACCATTTGTTGAATCGTATTATTTGGAAACAAACAATTATGGTGGAACTTCTGATTTTCTCAATACTCCATTTGTCCACAGTCAAAATTTGGTTTCTATAAGTATAAATATTGTGCTTTGTACTGCTGATTGGATAATTAAGATGAGGAATTCTCGAGTCATCTAAGCTACAAATGAACCCTTCTTCGTACAGGCTAGGGGCTACAACACAACTTCGATTTGGGGCCAAATCTTCTTGTACGGGCCATACCTTTTAATTCCACAAAACAGATCTATTTTGCACGTTTGATGTTACCTACCACCTTCCCACTCTACATATATTAGCCAATTTACTGATCTGAAATTGGAATAAATATTTGAGAATGAAAATTATTTTATCTTGTTTACATAAATAGAAAATAATCAAAATATTTAAATGGATAAAATTATTTTTTTATTAAAAAAATATAAATATAAAAAAGATTTTTGTTAATAAATTTTTAAGGACATTTCTCTTTTAATTTTTAAGTTTTTAAAATAAAGTAAATAAAAGCCATTATAGGATAAACTTCCTCATTCTTTTCCTTCTTATCCCACTCTCCTACTGCAAATATGTGAATGAAATTTTTATTTTTACAAAATGCATGTTCATGAGAATTATTACCCACAAATAATTCTCATTCACTTTTATTAGTATCATACCTAGATTTTATACTTTAATAGAGCATCTCCCAATAAAATGTCAAAAATATGGTGCATTGTTATATTTAACACATTTACTCAAAAATATAACTCTAATGATGGTTTAAAAAGTATGTCAAATTTGACACATGTTAAAAGTTGTGTCAAATTTGACACAAGATATATCATGAGTCAAATTTAACACATCAATAAATGTCACTTTTTTATTTACCATATTACTACTAATTATTAATTAACAATTAATGTCTAACCATATTATTATTTTTACAATATAAAATAAAAAAAAAGATTAATTTTTGTATATTATTAATAAATATTAAATGATTTGTTGAATTTTTTATTTAATGTGTATCTAGTGCATTGGAGTACAATTGCAAATATTAAGCCAAATATAACATTCACTTATTTTTTTGTGCCAAATTTAACCCAATTACATCTTGGAGATGGTCTCTTTAATAAAATAAATTTCTTTTCTTACCGATCATTATCATCATTTTTTTATTAATATTTTTAATATAACCATCTAATAAGGGCAAAAGTTTTTAATACCTAACAATGCTTGTTTGACAACAAATGCAATAATTGCATGGATAGTTCCGTAAAATATGAACAATTTTTATAATTATACATAAGCCTTACAACGTCTCTAATTACATGTTATCTTGGCCTATTATTACAATATGAATCGGTTTTTCAACTCCATCAAGATGGTATAAGAGCTATACCATATCTTCAAGCAAGTAATAGTGTTGTTTCATATTTCATATTTTAACTAATATCGTTGTTATTTTTTTATCGAAAAGATGTAAGAATATTTATGTTATTTACTTAAAATAATTAATTTTAGGATGAAATTTATAAATTTTAATATGCTATTAGAGTACAATACCTCAATTATTCATATGATCTAAAATATTAATTTCGTAAAATTGTCATTAAACAAGTCATTGAAGATACGGTTCAAGAATAGTACTAAAAAATAGCCATTATTTAGTCTTTTATTATCAAGAAGATGGAGGAACATCAAAACAAATACAATAATCTAGACTATGTCCTGTTGGGAATATTAAAAATGAGGAAGGAGATACAACTCAAACACAATATTACAAATAAATAGAGCCAAGAATATACAAAAGATGAGGAGAGATTTGCAAACACAAAACTTATAAGTATAAAACTCAAGCCAAAACTTAGAAGATGAAGAATAAGAACAAACTTGAAAAAGTATCTTAGAACTTTGTCCAGAAGAAACTATTTTCACTCCTCCCTATAACTTTTTGGGTATTTCTTAAGGAAATGCTCTTTAGGATTTATCAAGCAAAAAACATCTCTAATGGAGTACCAAATTAGGGATGTAGTATTATATTTTAGCATTTTTGCATTTGTTTAACAAATTATTTTTCAAATGGTGTGTTAAATCTGTATCAAATGTAGTGGATGGTATTCAAATTCGTTACAAGATATAACATATGTCAAAGCAATAAAATATTTCTTTTTTAATTAAAATTTTGCCATTAATAATTATTTTTTATGTCTCATTTATTAATTGGCATTAATAGACTTTTTTAATTCTTTATTTATATATTTTTAAATCAACATTAATTAGAAAATTACACTTTTTATATGTTTTTAATAAATGAACATTTATTATTATAATTTTACTTTTTTATTTGTTAATTTGTATATATAAACATTCCAACACAATTATAAATATTGTCCAAATATAGCATTTATTCATTTTTTTTACTAAATTTGACATTATATTCGTATCATCCATTGTCTTACCACATTATTACTGGAAGAATAAGAATGCAAAGTGTGGAACTCATCCAAGATTACATATGATCACTATTTATAGGTGTTTTCATAACCTTTTGAATTTGAAATGAATCAATAACTCTTATTGTTGTTACCTAAATTACATTAGTATGATATATTAAACATGATTTTACCACATATGTCACAAGATTCAATATTCATTATTCAAATTCTAGATTATCTTTGTGTATCTCTATCTTACACACTTATGATTTTAGGTTACAAAAATGATTTTGTAACTCTTTAACTTGAACACTAATTTTATTTAAGAGGAATTTACACAATAGACTTTTTCTATATAATTTTTTTCAATTTACTTTTTCACATTCAATTATTACATTTTATGCAGTGGGAATGAGAAAAACAGGGACTAAGAAATCATGAATAATCCCAACGCACTAGAATAGTGAATCTTGGAGATAGAGTATTGGAGCTATAAAAAATGACTAAATATTCATTCACCGAAGATTGAGTTTCCACTCGATTTACTAGAGTTGCCCAAAAACCACTTCGACCGACTGGACACCACTTGGTCAGGGTATTTATGGCGTACACTTTCTAACCCAACAATGAATTATAGAAATTAATTCAATATTTAAAACCCTAAAGACTAATAATGATAATTAATTCAATATTCAATGCAAATCTTGATAATTAAAAAAACATATTCAAAGTATGAATGCAAATTTTGATAATTAAATAATGATAACATGAATTTAGAAATATTTAATCATAATATAACCATGGATTTAATGAAATAATAAGACAAACTACATCAAAAGAAATAATAGACCTTTGTGGAGAAAAAACTAAGTTACATAAAATAATAAGTTTATGATTTCATGTGAATCAATGGATGTTACAAAGGCTTGACACAAATTGAGATTTGTTGTCCAAAAATCTCTATTCTTAGCCTCCCCTTTGAGATTGCTTGAAGCTACTATAATAGAATGAGATTAGAGTTTACATATCTTGAATCTTCATGCAAGTCAAGCTTTCTTAATGAAGATCTCGGGGAAAACTAGTAATCTTGAGAGCTAGAAATTTGAAAGTCAATCATTGATGAAGATTTTTGGGAGAAAGTTGAAAAGTGTGATCAATACTTTTAAACTCTAATAACTCATATTTATATTGTAGATATGTAATGACCCAACTATTTCTAAGACCTTGGATCATTAAAACTACTAAACACTACTATTTCGATACAAACATAAGAAATAACATGACTTTATTGAAAACCCAAAATATAAGAAATAACATGTCTTTATTAAAAATGTAAAATAAAATGTGATATGGTATGAGATCTCATTGTTTACAAAACATAAATGGGATAACTGCGGCATAAGTACCCAATGTTTGAGTTTTGTACGCGGCATAGACCCAATGTTTATTTTTAGTGGCAAAAGTACCCAAAGTTAGTAAAACTCTAATTCCGTCAGTCTCCTCCGTTAGGCAGACACGTGTCACGTTTTTATTGGTCCAAATCATAATTATTTTTAAACATTGGGTACTTATGCCACGTACAAAACCCAAACATTAGGTACTTATGCCGCAAGTATCCCTAATATATTATTGAGTTGGACCAATCACGAAGTGACACGTGTTGGTCCAGTCATCACAAAACGGAACTTAACGGAGGAGGCTGACGGAATTACAGTTTTACTGACTTTGGGTACTTTTGCCACTAAAAATAAACATTGGGTCTATGCCGTGTACAAAACCCAAACATTGGGTACTTATGCCGCAATTATCCCAACATAAAACATAGCTTTAAAAACAAGTTCAAAAAAAGTTGAATGCGGAATTACAAAAGAGACATATTCAAAAGACTAAAATAAACGTCATCCTCAATCGACACGCAGCCCATCCTTTTCATTCATCCTCAACACACATGTCATGCTACCAAGAATCCTTCCGCCTCCATAATCATTTTCTTGCATCACACTAAAATAAAGGAATGAGCCTAATGCTCAGCAAGGAAAATCTACTAAAAACAAAACATACATCGTAAACAAAAGCATAAGACTACATCAAATACTATAAAAGAACATAAGACTATCTAAAACATATATCATATATCATATATCATAAGTATACACTATAAAACATATGACTACAAAAATATCTATTACAATGGCCATCATACATCTTGGAGCTTGCTAGCTAGGCAATCATATGCCCATAATTCTACAAGGCTAGTTATTTAAACAAGTCATATAAATTTATGGAGCTTGTTATCTAAACAAATCATATGCTCAAGGAATATACTATGGGGACTTGTTCTCTAAACAAGTTATTTGTTATACCCTAAAGTTACGGGAAAATCTATTTAATTATCTAAATAATAACCTAATCCACAAATTTATTAACTAACCATAAAATAACAAACTCTAATTCCCTAATAATCATGCTTATGACAAATGTCATATTCTTATTGGCTCTATCTAAATCTTAGGTTATAATAAATAATACACCTAGGATCAGCAATATTAATCAAATCTTATGTTATAATTAATATTCTTAAACTATAGGTTAAACTTATAAAATTCATAACTATTGCTATGAGTTCCCAACTAAGTTCCAACTTGAACCAAAATCCACGGTGTTGATGCGGTTCTTCGCCAACATATAATTATACGAATAAACGGGATGGATTAGTGTTAAATAGTGAACCGTAATATGAAAATGTCGCAACTCTAAACTGGCGAAATTAGTATCATGGGAAGGTTATCACTCCTTTCTTTTTAGGTGGTTCGAAGGTTAAAATTCCTCTAGTCCACCAGTCAATATTATTGATATCTCTTGAGTATTCCTTACAGAGTGTTTCTTTACCACCCAAAAAGCCAACCCCTTGCAACGCCCAGGGTCTTGGTATTTATAGGGAGAGGATACCTGGGCGTTGGTAAAAGGGGTCATCCCATGACCTTCTTACCCATCATGTCATCTCTATGACACTGATGATTAATTCTTAAAACCTGACAATGATGTGTTGTCTAATCAATAGGTAAGGGGGGATAATGGGCCGCATGGCCCAAACCAGTAGTGGGAAGCCTGAACACGCACGTTTATACTGCGTGTCCGAGAATTCAAGAATGGAATAGACACGTGATGTCTCATATGTGCACGTTTACATTGCGTGGTAGCCCTTACAAGGATTCGAGTGTCAGATCTATGCCGCACCTCGAGCTTGATGTAGCGCTAGCTCGTGATATCTATACTGCTGATCCACTGCCTTCGAGTAGACTGCTAACTCTCTGATCAGCTCAGGCTAGGGAGGTGGAGACTCGTAACAGTAGTTCTGGGTGGACGATTTACATGTGGCGGACTAAATTATGCCATTTTCCAGCTCGCTAATAACTCGCAGATATTTAGGGCGTACACACGGAATCTAACATACTACAAACTAATACTAACTACTATTACTACTACTACTGCTGCTACTACCACTATCTAGTTAGTTAAGTAATTATTCTAGGACTCTACAAGACATCATCGATAGGCAATCAATAGGAGTAAAACTTTTAAACTAGTCATTTGGAGCAATAAACACAACTTTCAGCATTTTCATCGAAAAAATGTTGAAGCATTTTCGACCAGTTACAAAATCATTAGGCTTAAGTTTCCAGGCGACGCGTCGCCTTTAGGGAGACGACACAATGTCACAATGGTTGTGTCAACTCCTCAAAAGTGACCTTAAATACCTCCAAATGTTCTCAAATTTTTTGGGCATACTTAGATACATCATTATTTAGACCCATACAAGTTAATTATAGATGCCTATAATAAAATCTTATATTTTCACTTCAACTTAAGTGAAAATCGTTAAGTGTTTTGCATCATATTGTGTAAACAACTTAACCATTAAATTTAACAAATCTCAACAGCCAATGCCATGGTCAGAGTCGTTGTGAGGGTAGTCCTGTCAGACTACACTACCATTGAGAATACATCTTGATCTTTTTCCACCAATATATTAGATTTTATTAGGTAAGATAATAAATCATTTAATGGCGATCTTCTGATTCTGGTTGGAAACTAACCTAGTCTAAATTTTCCTAAAGGAAATATGTAATATATTAATAATTTTAATAGGGGATATAACTATTTGGGACGTTGTGTTTTGTCGAAATACAGACTTGATATCTTATGTTTTCAATAATGCTCATCTAGTGCTCTGTAATTTAAAATCGTACATATTTGGTACTTTGAACTCAAAATTGAACAGTAAATTTTTATCAATATGACCAATCTGCCCTAAATTATATATAATTAAGTAATTAAATTTGAGTTTGAAACTCATATAATTGAGAGTAGTTTGGTCATATTGATCAAATTTAAGTACATGATACCAAATATGTACGATATCAAATTACAGGATACCAGATGAACATTATTGAAACATAAGATACAAAATATGTATTTCGATAAAACACATAATACCGAACGAGTATTTAACCAAGTTAATAAAGTAAATAATTAATAAACTAATAATTTGGTTAATAAAATTATTTAATCAAGGTTGTTATGGTTGTGAGTAATTTGAAGAAAGTGTATTGTTTTATTAAATTAAATAAATAAGTTTTAGGAATAAATGCATAATTTAAATTTTTTAACAATTTTAATATTTTGAGTCGATGTGGGATATAGTTACGATGGAGTACATATGGAATTCTTGTTCATTTTAAAAGTGAAAAACAATCTAAATATTTTAATCTATACTAGATTTATAATTAATTATTTATTAGTAAATTAGTATAATTTTAGAATAAAGAATTAGCTTAAAAAATTCACTTTAGTATCAATTATAATTTTTTTACTCGAAAAATCGTTTTGCATATAATAATTATAACAATAAACCTTAAATATTTATAGGACAATTCTTCTACAGGGACTTCACTTTAAGCCTTACCAGTAGGGTTTTTAGTGTTTCTCGACCCGTGAACAGTTTTCGACGCGATTTTTTTTTATGATCATGTATATTGTAGCTATTTAAAACATCCTGCAAATTTTCAGAAATTTCGAATAGTTTACAGTACCGAAAACTAGGCTCAAACATGTTTTACACGTGCATAAAAAAAATTAGTCAAGCGTGCAACAATTCATAATTTTTTGAAAATTTGCAAGATGCTCTAAATAGCTACAATATACACGGTTATAAAAAAATCGCACTAAAAACTGTTGACGGGTCGGAATATTTAAAGCCCCACTAATAGACCTTAAATTAAAGTCTTTATAGGACAATTTCTTTACATTTATATAGAAAAAAATGTAATTTCAATTAAAAAAAATATAATACAATATTATGAAAATTGAAGAATATTTTGTTTTTTGAAAAGTAAATTGTAGAATAAGTTATTACATATCATTTTTAATACTTTTTAAATTTTAATATACCAATTAATAATTTAATATTAATGAGGCTTATAAAATTAATTTAATTCTATAAAATACGACGCCGTATCGTTTGGTGTGGATTAAATTCTTTTATATAGCTTTGCTTACCGTATAGAAACTAGGGTTTTGGTTTCCTTTTTATTTGAAGCTTCAATCTACTGCGGCCTCTCTCTCTTTCTTCAGCCTCCAAACCCTAAGGTTTGTTTCTCTCTATCTCTCTCTCCATCTATATCATTTTGCTTTTGAAACTTGGGGGTTGATCCTCTGTTTGGAAGCCAAGAAATAAGTTAGAAAAAGATTTAACGTTTTTGCATCCAGATTTAGAGGACTGGGTGACTCTTTTCTTTGATAAGTAGAACCCTGAACGTTTGTCACAGTAGGAATTAGCTGAAAATTTTGGATCTTAGCATTGGGCATTCCGTGTTAACGATTTTGTGACTGACTGCAGGTAGTTTGAAAGACAAGGAGCACGAAAATGGTTGAGAAGACCAAGGGTAGGAAGGAGGAGGTGGTCTCACGGGAGTACACCATCAACCTCCACAAGCGCTTGCATGGATGGTATGTTCCAAATGGCTCATTAGTTTTTTTTTTTTTTGTATCACTCTTTACTTCGCTGTATTTGGTGCTTTTTTCTGAATGATATTTAGGATAATTGTTTGGATGCTTAATATCTCTTACTTCTTTAGAAGGGTGTCGTTTGTTTGGGTGTTCGTGGATTGCTATTCTTTCTATGGAATTGTTCTTATTATTCTTAGATGGGTTTTCAGTTTTGCCCAGATTTTCAATCTGTATGAATATTAATTGTTGGAATGTGAAGTTTTGAAGCCTATGATATTTGTTTGCAAAGATGAATCTGGGGTTTTGATGCTTCTGCTGGTAAAATGTCATTTGAAGGTTGGAAGGATTTAATAGTTTTCCATTGCATTATTTCAACAGACGAGGCTTGAATTGAAATTAATCACATTAGTTGACAGTATTATCTTTTGTAAATTATGAGTGTAGCTGTGAAAGTACAGATGAGACTAAAATTTCCATGTTGTGAAATCTATGTCCAAATGATAGTGTACTAACTTTTATTTTTCATTTTTTAATGAAATAATAGCACCTTCAAGAAGAAGGCTCCCAATGCCATTAAGGAGATCAGGAAGTTTGCACAGAAGGCAATGGGAACCAATGATGTTAGAGTTGATGTGAAGCTCAACAAGCAGATTTGGAGCAGAGGGATCAGGAGTGTCCCAAGAAGGATTAGAGTTCGCATTGCTCGCAAGAGAAATGATGATGAAGATGCCAAGGAAGAGCTCTACTCTCTCGTTACTGTTGCTGAGATCCCAGCTGAAGGATTGAAGGGCTTGGGCACCAAGGTCATTGAAGAAGATGATTAGATTATTTGTCTTTTTTAAAGTAAACACATTCTCTTAGGCAGTAAAAGATTTACATGAGCTTTTTGCCTTGCATCATGAAGACTGGCTCGTTTATGTGTTTTGGTTTATTGTGTTTTTAATTAGAATTTTGTTTGGTAATTTACTCAGTTCTACTGTGTTTTCTGAGAATTTTTTTGCGACACCTTCGACCAGTAATCAATCTGTCATTGTTTTCCTGACTTTTTATTTCAATATTACCCCTTGTGAGATGTGTCGGCAGTAATATGCAAACATTAATCAATTAAACCGAAATGGTCGTGTTATGCGTTATATTCTCACTCGAAATTGTTTAGTTTTATTTTATTTACTAATTCACATCCCAATTGACAGAACTTATTCTATTAGCTCCGTTTGTGCTTAAAAAGATAGAATTTTGGAAAGAGTAAATTAATAGCTTTTCTGTTCAACTAATTCGTACAAGTAGATATGCTTTCAAAACTTCGAGAAAAATTAAAAAATACACAAATATATTAGAGAAAACTGTTGGAAGTGTTCTTAGTCACAAAACTCATTGCCACAAAAGCTTCCCGGCCACGTTGCAGCTTACGTTCATTTCATCCATTCTTGGCACCCTTTCCTCAAAATAGCTAAAATTTCATCCCAAGAAAAAATTTAGGTTTCAAACCAACTTTTAGCGAGCCTTGTAAGCATACATATAGCCTCGAAGTTTTCTCACTTCTTCCGCTGATTCAGTAAGAAGATGATCCACATACAAGGAGAGCCCAGCTCCACTGCAAGTCAAATGTGTATGTATGTGAATATATATTTGAAAAATTTACATACTAATCTTTTGGAGGAAAACGAAATCGGTGTACCTAAGAGTTCCACATGGAAGCCAAATTATGTCCCACCGGAATCTTGGCATCCTACAAAAGATCATTAATAAACAACCAAGTCATTAGATACTGGTTACAACTCATCTCATCTCATATACAAAATTATGCTTGTAAACAACAACTAAGAGCTTCAGACCCAAAAATAATATCATAGTTTAGCTCCAGAAGTTGAAAACAAATTATATTCAGCTTGAATTAAGTCAAATTATATTCGTTTTTTTTTTCTTCAGAAGAAGGATTATTTATATCAACAAACTCTCTTATCTCTATCAGCCCTGAAACTTGAGTATCTATAAGATTTTTTTTTTTTCCCTGACAAAACAATAGAGGTGTCTTGTCAGAGTTCACATACCTCAACATGTAATACAACCAAAAAACTGCAAGTATTATGCCGGTAAAGAATGAGCACCAGATCCATTGCCTGCGATACTTCGAGTCAGTAAGTAGTCCTATGATGGCCAATGAACATGCTAAAACACCTACCCAGCCTGTTAAAACAAACAAGTAAATAATCACATCTGCATTAACGTAACAGCAAAGGAAGGTAAAATGCAGCAGCATAATATAAGTAACTAATCACAGAAAAACTTGTTGAGAATATGAAAGCCATTAAAGGTGCAATTGTGTGACTCTCTCCTTCTAAAGTACACACATTATGCATGAAGCTGATATGATTAATTGGAAAATATAGCAGAAGGTATCATTATATCAGAAGATACCTGCAGATATAATCACCCATGGCTCCACATCCTCCATGAAGTAAGCATAATAACGCTGTTAATCGAATGAGAACAACAGCTATAAGTAACAGAGCAGAAATAATAACAAAACGTCTAGCATAAGTACACCAACATAACTGTCATACCACAGCCAAACCTTACCATGGTTGACAATCTACTTAAGTATTAAAGCAACAAAAATACAAGGAAAGCAATTTACAATTCTAGGGACACATCCTTAACGTCTAATGACTCCATAAGAAAAAATAATGTGTGCATTCACCGTTTATTTCCTTTTGAATTAAACAATGTGTGTAAAAAAAAATGATAGCATACACCAGATATTCACTGTTTTTTAAATTCTATTGTTAGTACATATAAAGTGATAGCAAACAAATATGTATCTAGTAATGTTCTGAATAATCCATAATATTATAAATATGGTATTTTAATTTTACCCAAAATCAAAGACATTAAAGTCCAAGATAACAATACCTGTTCCCATGGAGATGAAACCTGCCCAAAAATGGAGTACACAAGAAAACCCGCAAAACAAAAGAGAATCGCTGCAAACACACTCTACTCAAAAAACAATTAAGTTATTTAGATAACAATAGTTAGAACTAAATAAGAAACAAAATAAAAGGAAAATTGAATATACCCTCCATAAACGACTCTGTTTGGCTTGGTCACTTTCGAACAAACGAACCAATTCCTCTTGTTCTGTACATGACACACCCAGTAAAGCAAATTAAATTCCCACTCTCTTCGCTCTGCGTCTGAAGATAAACGAAACTCAATTTACACTTTTCTGCCTAAGTTTTTGAATTTCAGAGATCAGATATTTCACCAAAAATGCAACAGAAAGTTCTTTGACCTCGATTATTCGAAAATTTATAATTTTCTCAAATGACCCAGATGAGCAAGAGTCAATAGTAACAATATATCGGACAATTTTCATTCCGAACTATTTTCTCAGCCACCATACAACAAACAAAGAAGTATTTAAAGAGAGAGAGATGGACCTTGGGTGTCCATAGGGCGGTTATCGTCCCTAGTAGGGAGAGAGAGATTGTGTCTTCTCCTTCTAGCAAATAGCTTCATTGCAATCACTACTCACTACCACTTTCTCTCGTCAACTTTTCCCCTTTCTTTTCTGGACAAAGAAATAAATTTGGGTCTCTAATATGACTGGAAACGTTTTGTGCAAGAATAGAAACGGCAACGTTTTTCTGACTTCCAGGGGGCGCACCTTCTTACTATTTTTATAAGACACTCAGAGCTAAAATAGCTTATTCTTCACAATTTTGAAGAAATTGTGATATATCTTTTATACCTAAGAATTCTTCTCCACTTGTAGAGAAGGTTCTTCAAAAATATATATTTTTTTTTCTCCATTTTAATTATATTTTATTTCTCCTTCTTTCTCTCTTTTTCTATTATTTTAATAAATAAAAAAGTAATATTTAAATAATATAAAAAAAATATAGAGAAGTCGATGTTTGATATACTGTAAAATAAAAAAAAATTGTGATGTATTTTGAATGATAAATTAGAATATCCATTGGAAGTGTTCTAGAGCACTCATAGCAGCATTCCTACTTATCTTTCAAAATACATTACCAAATTCTCACTTTTTTTTTTATTTTCCTCCCCACTTTTTTTTATTTTAGATCCCCACATTAATTATATATCAGTTTTTCTATATTTTCTTTTTACAACATTTAAATATTATATTTTTAGATAAAAGAAGACGATAGAGAAAATGAGAGAAGAATAAAAAAACAATTAAAAAAAATTAAAGGATGAATAATGCGTAGCTAAATGTGGAGAATAATATACATTTATTGTGACTTAGAACACTTCCAATAAATGAGGTAAAATACTTTATTGTGCATCGTATAAAGAAAAAAATTGTGAAAGTAGCATTCCAATGAATAAGGGAAATTTGAGCTAGTTTACATTTTTTTTAACTTAATAATACTTCTTCACATGTAGATGTAGAGAAGTATTATTTATTAAGCTATTAATATTTTATTAATTTTTTATAAATTTTTGTTTATAAAATAAATAAAATAGATTAAAAAATATATTATTTAAATTATGTTGAAAAAAATAGAAAATCTGAAGTATAGTATGATGTAAAAATTTTAAGTAAAATAGAAAAAAAAAAAAAAAGTGTTTTGATAAGTATTTTAAAATATAGGGGTAGAGGAGCTATTGAGAGTAAACTTACAGCTAAATTCCTTATCTTTTATACATTCTATGATGAAGAAGAATTTTAGTAATTTTAACTATATTTTTAGCTTTGTAGCTATTCTTAGATTAGCTATTGTGTGGGCTCAGAAACCAATGGCTGATAGATTAGTCCTTGCTTATGTATCTTGACATTCAAATCATCTATGAAAATCAGTTTTACTCTGAGGGTAATAAGTTTATCCAGGTCAAACTCTTGACCATAAAATCGCACCATTTTTTTAAGAAATGATCTCAGCTCTTGGTTAGCCTAATTTATCGAGGAAAAATGCATTTAACCATTTTTATTAACATCCAAGCAATACCACTAGAAACTTTCATCAGATAGTAGATTTGAAGCCATTACTTACATGGGCATGCGACTAATTGCTCGATTACGTGGTGTCACAGACAAATTTAAGTGCAGCACATTAGTTTTACACAAACAATTGATAATATAACCCAGATTCAAATAAACAACATCATAAACTTTACATTACATAGCTAAACTAATAACTACAACAAACACATTACGCTGTGGAGATGATCTTTAAAAGTGATACATTCACACTAACAAACTTTGATAAAAATAACTCTTCCAATCCAACAATTTATAAGTTAAGCTTACATTTAAAACAAAATAATCATGTGTAATCATATAAAATTAGAGTAAGGGATCCTAATGATCACTTTCTGTGTTTTGACTTCCCGGGGCAAAAATACCAACATTTTGTAAGAGCTAGAATCAAAGATCTGCTCTTCCGGGATATCTTGGGAAGGGAATAACATCTCTAATGTTGTCAATGCCTGTGGCAAATAGAATCATCCTCTCAAACCCTAGACCGAAACCACTATGTTTCACTGTCCCAAAGCGACGCAAGTCAAGGTACCATTCATATGGCTCGATAGGGAGCCCCATTTCCTGGATCCTGCGACAATCAATGGAATGTGTCAGTATCAAATTTACCATACTTGGTTGAAGACAAAATGATCTGCATACTGTTTTCTTTTCCATCAGAGAGATAAGCCCAAAACTCAAAAGATAAATTTGCGATTAAATTTTGAAAAAAAAAATGGAGAAACTTATCATACCTGCTTTGAATAACATCATATCGCTCCTCCCTCTGGCTTCCTCCTATCAATTCTCCCACCTGAAAATTTAAGACATGAATTAATAGATATACAGGACAGACACTAACCTAACAAAATGCTTAACCAATGTTCTTGCCGAGCTAATATAGAGAGGAAGAAAAAACAGCCTACCTTTGGTACAAGAACATCCATAGCAGCAACTGTCTTACAGTCATCATTCAGCCTCATGTAAAATGCTTTTATGCCTTTCGGGTAATTATAAACAATAACAGGCTTCTGGAATTTAACCTCCGTCAGGTATCTGCAAAATTAGGCAACCAGAAAATCAACAACCTCAGCATATAATTAATGATACGAAAGGAAAAAAGTTGCAATAAAATTTGAATACCTTTCATGTTCAGATGCCAAATCAATGCCCCACTCTACCTTATTCTCAAACTGCTTGCCATTCTTCACAGCCTCCTCTAAAAGCTCTACTGCTTTCGTATATGTTATTCGTTCAAAGGGGGTTGAAGCAACCATTTTTAATCGATTGATGCAACCTTTATCAAATTTGTCAGCCATAAACTCCATATCATCATAGCAATTGTCAAGTAACCACTGGCAAAGAAATCTCACATATGCCTCTGCACAGTTCATATCATCCTACACATATATGAAGACTTTAGGGTCTTATTTAGCAGTGCTATATTTCAGATCGACAAAACTGCATTGACAGCTACACACGTACATTATTTTAAATTTTCCATAACCACTATAACATACGAAACAGTCTTGAACACAAGCTAAAGGGAAAGAATATACAAAGCCAAGGAGCAAGGACAAGGACAAATAACCTAAGGAAAACAAGCTATTACTAAGAGGCAAAACATTCTTAAAAGTATAAGGCAGATAAGTTATGTCCATAGCTTTGTACAAAGAAGTTGTGATACGCTGACGAATATGATGGTTCTGAAAGGACAAGAAGAATTACAATAATACCATGTTTCTATAAACACATACACAACAACCAAATCAACATTTTCCCTCAATTCAACTCCTGTATAACTCAATCTCTCAAGAGGTAGTTAAATGAAAATGCTAAGAGGGAATATGAGAAAAATGATGATGAAATAATATAATAACTAACTACAAATTGCATTTCAGCAACAAAAATAAACAAACAAATAAATAAAAATTGCATACTAAACTTCATTTACCTGCAGATCAGAAAATGCCAATTCAGGCTCCACCATCCAAAACTCTGCCAAATGCCTCGTGGTGTGAGAATGCTCGGCCCGAAAAGTAGGCCCAAACGTATAAACGCTACTGAGAGCACATGCAAACGACTCAACTTGTAATTGACCAGAGACAGTTAAAAAAGCTTGACGGGCAAAGAAATCTTGTGTGTAATCAATCTTTCCATCCTTTTGGGGAATACCCGGCTTAAGCTTAGATCTCTCCTCCAGTTTCGCGAAATCTTCCTTCGCCTTCTTTAGTAGGGCGACAGAAGCACCAATCTCCTGTTTACTTGCTTTAGCAGCTTTCAGCTGGGAAACAACATCTCCTTTCTCCTTGACAACAAGCCTGGCAGCTTCTAAGTCAGACTCCGATGGGGGAGGATTCTTAATGAGCTCCTTCTCCAATTTTTCAGCTTCATTAATCAAAGTTGTCACTTGAAACATTTCACCAGCACCCTCACAGTCACTGGTGGTGATAATTGGTGTGTGCACATAAAGAAAACTATGCTTTTGAAAAAATGTATGGGTGGCGTATGCAAGGGCATTCCTGATACGGGCAACTGCAGAAATCTGGAAATATGTACCAAAAATTAAAACTTTTATTCGAAACACAATGCAGAATATTTACTTTCATTGAATTCTACAGCCTATTTCGTCTATTTTCCTTAATATCTTCTTTCTTTCGTAAACCAATAACAATTGTTGTTTGTTTCATTCGAAATTGATTAATCAAAATTAAACTAAATAGCAAAATGTATTTACCGTATTGGTCCTGGGACGAAGGTGAACAAAATCCCTCAAAAACTCAAGCGTGAGTCTTGTCTTGGGCAATGGGTACTTGGCCGGATCAACTGGACCCACGTGAATAACCTTCTCGACCCGGAGCTCCACTTTCTGCTTGGTCCCAGCCGGCGGAAGTTTCAGAATGCCATCCACAGACACGCATGTGCCAGTTGACACGAGCTGTCCAAGGTCGGCCTTGTCCGCCTCCACAATAACCTGTAGATTCCCGGGGCAAGACCCATCGTTGAGCTCCAAGAAGGCAAATGCGTCCTTGTCCGCCTTTCGACCGGTCTTGACCCACCCGCCTATTCGTACACGTTTCCCGGCCAGCCCGGATCCGCCATCGGATCGGGAAATAATGGATCGAATCAGAACTCGGTCGGAGAACTCAGCTTTCAAATCTTCGTAGCTGGAAACTCCGTCGTTCACAGACGTCTGAGCGAGCTGAGACGACAGCGTCGTTGAATCGTCTGCCATTGCTAGTCGACTGTAGACGAAAGAGAGATGGTCCGCTTCAGTCGAAAGGTGGAGAGGAGGAGAGCAAAGACTGTTAGAAGGAAGGAAAGGATTTGGTTTTAGGGTTTTTGGAAAGAAATTTGGGAAGTTTACAAATCTACCGAATCTACCCTCAATATGTAAATCTTTTGTAAATATACGATAATGTAAAAAAAATATTTCTACAAAACTACTCACTTTTTATCAAGTAAAGGGAAACTAGCGTAAAAATTAATCAATGTTTTCAAAAGCTTTTAAATTAGTATCTTTCTTTTTTTTTTTTGAGAGAGAAGTACCCGATATATACTTTTAGGAAAAATCTCTCATGCGGGAATGCCCACATCTTGGGCCTTACTCTTTTGGGCCGTACGCCCGGTAGGTCATTGGGCTAAATTTTTGGGAATTTAAAAAAAATAAGGTTTTTTAGCTATTAATCTGCAAAAATATGAGAATTAAACTTGTTTTAATTTGTATGAGAAAATTTAATTAACAAAAACTTATTTTATGGGAAAATTAATTCCATATTGAAAATCAAAATTAAACAAAAAAAAAAACAGCAAAAGAGGGGTACTATTGATTAGTGCTCAAAAGATGTCATTCTATCAAGTTTAAGTTCAAATTAAATTAAGTTTTGAATAATATTTTCTTGAATTTATTATGATATATTCTTTAAATGGAAAATATTAGTTTTAATTTAATTTACATGAATTATAATGCATTTGAGCCTAATTAAAAGAAAAAAATATAAAAAAGAAAAGAAAATAATTAAACTTGAAAAATGACATTATTGTAGTTAACTTATTTCTTTTTGTTGTTTCATTTGAAGCCCAAAGGAGGCCCACGGTTTCAGGCCCACCCCAAGCCCACAGTTGAGACGAGCCACGCCGCCACCTAGCCGAGCCGAGCCGAGCCGCCTGCCACCTGACATCTGCGCCTGTCAGCCGCCTGCCACCCGCCTGTCAGCCGCCTGCCAGCCAACCACGCCTCGCCACGTCGTCAAGGGACCAGCTGCCAGTTTTGTCCACATGCCCATCTAGCCGCGCCAGGTGTCCGCCCGTGATTGGTTGCGGCTGGTCAATGGACCAGCTGCCACCAGCCCATTTTGTGTGCTCTTTGGGCCTTGGACCTCCTATTTTGAGCTTAAAACTCATCTTTTTGTGGTATTTTAGAAAAAGAGCATTTTGACTATACACAAAAATAGCTAGGGTAATATTAATAATAAGATTTGATTTTTTTAAAAATCATATTTTATTATTAATATTTCAGATTTATTTTGTAAACTCCATTTTTGTTGTTTAATTTCTTTTTAGTCATTTTTCCCATCTATAAATAGGGACACTTTCTTCACATTTGGTATGTAATTTTTAGAGTAATGAAACTATAGCAAAATTTCTACTCACTTTCTTCTCATATTTTCTTCTTAGAATTTTGTGAGAATCATGAGCATAATGGCCTAATCTTCCTAGGAAGGTTAGGGATGATTCCATATGCAAGTGATGTTATTTTGCTACTTTGATTTACTATGTTCTTAATGTAATATATTTGAGTTATTTATGTTCTTTCATCTCTATCTTTATTTTGCTATCTTTATTTACTTATGCTAATAGTATATAGGATTAGTCATGCTCTTTCTATGTGCTTCTAATTAGTAAAAGTAATATTGATACATAATTTTATGTCTAATCTTCTATTACATTATTGCCTTTGGGTATTTTGTCATTTTTAGATTTTTCATAAGATTAACATTGTACTTTTAAAGTAAAGAACTTTATAACTCAAATGAACTTTTGTTAGAAAAACTATGGACTTTAATGTTAGATTTTCCAAGTAAATGTTGGGATGTGAACTATTTACTTGTGTATTTTTAAATCAAGTAACCAAGTAACTAAGCAAGCATATGGATGATTCTTGAAACATTTCCATTTATCAAACTCTTGATTACATCTTACATTTATCTCACCTATCTCACTTTATCATTTCATCAAAAAAATACAATATCAAAATCTCAAACCTCTTTCCATTTACAATTTTATTTATTTCTTGTTACTAACTTTTTGTGTTATTTTCTACTAATCTTTTGATTTAGGTTACCTCCTTGTGGATCGACCGCCCGATTATACTACAACCACCGCTTAGTGGTTGTCACATTTTGGGCGTTAAACAAATTTTGGCGCCGTTGCCGGGGAGGTAATTTTCAAAGGTTTAGTGAAATTTTTACAAAAATATTAGTAACTTTATTTGTGTTTTTTTGAATAAATATTGTGTTAGTATAGTTTTTTTCTATTTACTAATTTTTAATTAATTATATTACTACTATAACAAAAATACAAAGAAAAAAAAACTAAAAAAATATATATATATATATATCTTTATTTATATATATATATTTATTCTCTTCTTTTACACTTTTTTTTCTTTTTCTTTTTTTTTTCGTTAACAAAATATATAGATATTTATATTTATATTCATTTATATATATATACATATCTATAAAAAGAAAAAAAACTAAAAAAAAAAAAAAAAAAGCATAAACAGAAAAAAAATTATTCTTATTTCTATTTCTTTTTTCTTCTTTTCCATTTTCTTCCCTTTTTATTTAAAAAAAAAAAAGACTATATATATTTATATATATATATTTTACCTAATTCTTACTCTATTTTTCTTTCTTAATTTCTATTCTTTTTTTTTTGTTTTTGTTTAATACATATTTGAAAAAAAAAATAGATTAAACTTGCTATTTTCTCTTCACTTTAATTTTATTTTCTTTATTTTATTGTATTTTGTGTTTTTTTTATTATTTTGTTACTTAGTTTAGGTTTCTCTTCTCCTTTGCTTTAGTTTTCCTTAGAATTTAGTTTTTTTTTTTTTGAAAAAAAACAAAAAAAATATTGCATAAAATTGTTCATAAAATTTCAATCATAAAACGCTTAGTATTGGGAACAATTGTGTAATATTACAAATGGTAGAAACCGATATTGTTCTGTCTAGAAAGATTGGTTGTTAAATAAGGTTTGTGATAGCGTTACCCTCCACACTTACCTGGGAACCTCGGGGAGTTCTGTCTAGGCAAGTGTGGGTCTAAAGCGGTACCTTGGCAACCTTCCCAATCGGCCTGGGAACATTTCGAGCATCTACATTTGCACTATTACATTGTTGAACTTATTACTATAAGAAAACCAAGCTTGTTCGGTCAAAATAAGCAATTCCACTCTGCTTAAAGGTTGTTTGGTCGAAAAGGTTGACTTGTGATCCACCATACTTACTCAGTAACCTCGGGGAGTTCTAGTAAGGCGTTGGAGATCACCTGAAAACCTCCAAATCTACCTGGGAACAAGTTTAACAAAAAAAATAATAATTCAAAAAATCAAAAAAATCAAAAATAAAAAAATAAAAAAGGAAAAGACATAAAATAAATCTAATTCTGATTCCCGAGGGTGGATGAGTCATCACGAAACTTCCAGTGACACTTCTTCCAATTCATCTGCCACTCATACCGAAACTCCGTCCACCAATCCTGCTTCTCCACAAACTTTCGCTGATAATAACCCATTCACAATGGCTCGCAATGATGAAATCCAACCAAGAACTCTCAATGACTACCTCCATCCTACTCGCACTTCCACACCTTCATGCATTATCTTCCCTCCTAATATGCCCGCATTAGACTTTAAACCTGGCATGATTCAACTCCTGCCTACATTTCATGGAATGGAAAACGAAAGCCCATACGTGCATATCAGAGAATTCGAGGAGGTGGTAGCCACGTTCTATAACCGAGCCGACAATGCCGATGCTGTGCGATTGAAGTTCTTCCCTTTCTCCTTGAAGGACAAAGCCAAAAGCTGGTTGTACTCTTTGAGACCTAGGTCGATTGGAACATGGGAGGAGATGACTAAATCTTTCTTTCTGAAACACTTCCCCAGCCATAAGACCAACAGTCTAAAACGACAGATTTCCACATTTTCCCAAAAAGACAATGAAACGTTCTATCAAGTCTGGGAAAGATTCAAAGATCTGTTAAATCAGTGCCCGCACCATGGCTATGAGAACTGGCGCTTGGTCAGTTACTTCTATGAAGGCCTCACGAGTCGTGAGCGCCAGTTTGTAGAGATGCTATGCAATGGTGAATTCCTCGAAAAAGAGCCAGACGATGCTCTTGAATATCTCGAAGAAACTGCAAAAAAATCTCACACCTGGACTGGTCCAAGTGCTACTGACAGCACCAACCGACACAAACCATCAGGGATCTATCAACTTCGAGAAGAGGATAGTATTAAGGCCCAACTCGAAGCTTTGAAAAAGCAGTTTGAGGTCTTAATGACGAAAAATGGGCAAAAGTCGCACATGATCGCTCAAGTGGAACCGCAAGAACCTTGCTTTGTTTGTGGAGGGACGGAGCACTTAGCTAAGGACTGCTTAGCTTTGAATGAAATGAGGGGGGTTTATGAGGAGCAATGCAATGCCTTAGGGGCATATAACAAGCCATTCTCCCATACGTACAACCCTGGTTGGAGAAACCACCCAAATTTCAGTTGGAGAGATTCCAACCAAGCTCAATCGTCTGGAGGCCAATGGAGAAATGAGCAACAAGTTCAACCATCAAAGGCGTATTCTGCACCTCATTACAATGCTCATCCACAACGCAATTCTCTCGAGAATACTCTTCATGCATTCATGGAGGAACAATCCAAACTGAATCGCCAAATGATGGAAGAAATCAAGGAAATGAAATGTCAATTCTCAAAATTGACTGAATCCTTGGCCATTCCTGAAAAAGGCAAACTTCCTTCCCAACCGAAATTCAATGTTCAAGGCCAACACATGGCCCAATCTTCAAATTCAAATGATCAAAACGTCAAGGAAGTGAATGCCATCACGACGAGAAGCGGTAAAACTTTGTCAGACCCACCCCTTAAATCCAACTCTCCCCATATTCCAAAAGTTATTTCTGAAAATCCACCACTCAATGCCACCCCAAAGGTACCATTCCCCCAGGCTTTGAAACCTGTTGGGAAACTTCCTGATAACCGAGCTGAACTCCTTGAGCACTTGACACAAGTGAAGATTAGTCTTCCTTTGCTTCACATCATTAAACAAGTGCCCGCTTATGCCAAAATCATCAAGGATCTTTGTACTGCAAAAAGGAAACACCACGTCAAGAAGACTGCTTTCTTGACCGAACAAGTGAGTGCGGTGATTGAACAAAAGACACCACCAAAATACAAAGATCCCGGTTGTCCCACCATTTCTTGCCAAATTGGGACCCATGAAGTCAGCCAAGCCTTACTTGATCTTGGCGCGAGTGTCAATCTCATGCCTTATTCTGTATACTCGCAACTCGGTCTTGGAGAAATGAAGCCAACATCTGTTGTACTACAGCTTGCTGATCGTTCCACCAAAAAGCCTAGGGGTATCGTTGAGGATGTATTGGTTCAAATTGAAAAATTCTATTATCTCGTGGATTTTCTTATTCTTGATACCCAATCTGTGGTGAACATGGAGTCTAAAATTCCTATTATCCTCGGAAGACCATTCCTTGCTACTGCAAATGCTTTGATCAATTGTCGGAATGGTCTAATGAAGATATCGTTTGGAAACATGACTCTTGAAGTCAATATCTTCCACATCGGGAAACAACCCCGAGAAGATGATGAATGTTACCAAACATTCATGATTGACTCTTTGATTCCCGAGGAGGTTCAATTGCGAAACAACTTTGATAATCTTGACGAAATCCTCCTTCTGTCAGAGAATGAAAGTCCTAGTTCTATTGAGTCTACTCTTGCAATATCAGATCGCATAGACTCACGCAATAGAAGGACTCAGTTTTGGCAACCTCGCTTTGAAGAGCTACCTCGCGAGAGGGCACAGCCAAAAACTTCAGCCGAAGAGGTTCCAACTGTTCAATTGACCCAACTTCCTGAGGGTTTGAAACATGCCTTCTTGGGAGACGGTGAAACCTTTCCAGTTATCATCTCATCCAACCTTCAAAATTCTCAAGAATTGCAGTTACTCGAGCTACTGCGAACGCATAAATCTGCGATAGGTTGGACGCTTGCTGATATCAAAGGTATTAGCCCGTTAATTTGCTCCCATCGAATCAATCTGGAGGATGAAGCCATTCCCCGAAGAGACCCTCAGCGGCGACTGAATCCCACGATGAAGGAAGTTGTAAAAAATGAAGTTTTGAAATTGCTAGACGCTGGTATTATTTACCCGGTAGCAGATAGCAAATGGGTCAGTCCAACTCAAGTTGTGCCCAAGAAATCTGGTGTCACCGTTATCCAAAACGAAAAAGGGGTCCTTGTCCCCACAAGAACGGTGACGGGGTGGCGCATGTGCATTGATTATAGAAAATTGAATGCCGCCTCCCGCAAAGATCATTTTCCACTCCCATTCATTGATCAAATTCTTGAACGTGTAGCTGGTCATCCTTTCTATTGCTTCCTTGATGGCTATTCTGGCTATTATCAAATTGAGATTGCATTGGAGGATCAAGATAAGACCACTTTCACTTGTCCCTTTGGCACATTTGCCTTCCGGCGTATGCCATTTGGCTTGTGTAATGCACCAGCTACTTTCCAAAGATGCATGATGAGCATCTTTAGTGACATGATTGAAAAATCAATGGAAGTATTCATGGATGACCTAACCGTTTTTGGCAACTCCTTCGAGACATGTCTTCTTCATCTTGAAGCTGTTTTAAAATGATGCATTGAGAAGGGACTTGTCCTCAATTGGGAGAAATGCCACTTCATGGTATCTTCCGGCATAGTCTTAGGTCACATTGTTTCTGAAAAAGGAATTGAGGTTGATCAATCCAAAGTCGACCTTATCTCCAACCTGCCG
This sequence comes from Humulus lupulus, assembly GCF_963169125.1. Classification (NCBI taxonomy): domain Eukaryota; kingdom Viridiplantae; phylum Streptophyta; class Magnoliopsida; order Rosales; family Cannabaceae; genus Humulus; species Humulus lupulus. The sequence goes on along the minus strand of NC_084800.1, from coordinate 50,306,460 downwards.
ACTCCTAAGACTGTCAAAGACGTTAGGTCATTTCTTGGTCATGCTGGGTTCTATAGGAGGTTCATACAAAATTTTTCAATGATTGCTCGTCCGCTGAGCAACCTCCTAGCCAAAGATGTTACCTTTGAGTGGACACCTAAGTGTGAGGAATCCTTTCGAGCGCTTGTCAATTCGCTCACTTCCGCTCCCATCATTCAGTCACCCGATTGGAGTCTTCCTTTCGAGATCATGTGTGACGCCAGCAACTTTGCTGTGGGAGCTGTGCTAGGGCAACGAAGGGAGGGGAAACCCTTTGTTGTCTATTATGCAAGCCGAACTCTCAATAGTGCTCAAATGAACTATTCCACTACTGAAAAAGAGTTGCTTGCCGTTGTCTTTGCCCTTGACAAATTCTGATCTTATTTGATTGGATCGCCTATTACGATCTTCACCGATCACTCTGCCCTTAAGTATCTCCTTTCCAAAAAGGATGCTAAGGCGCGATTAATACGGTGGATCCTTCTCCTGCAAGAATTTGATCTAACAATCAAAGACAAGAAAGGTGTTGAAAATGTCGTCGCGGACCACTTGTCCCGACTTGAATTCAGCGATCCCGCTGACGGTCCACCTATTCATGATGATTTCCCTAATGAACAATTGCTTTCTGTTGCTAAGTTGCCGTGGTACGCTCACATTGTAAACTACTTAGTAACAGGTGAACTCCCATCTGAATGGAGTTCACAAGACAAACGCAAATTTCTGGTCGAGGTGCGCAATTTCTTTTGTGATGACCCATACTTATTCAAGTATTGCCCCGACCAAATCATGCGAAGATGCATCCACGACGATGAGGTGTCTAGTGTGCTGAATTTTTGCCACAATGATGCTTGTGGTGGTCACTTCTCTGTGAAGAAAACCGCTGCAAAAATCTTGCAATGCGGCCTTTACTGGCCCACCTTGTTCAAAGACACCAATGATTTCTGTCGTTCTTGTGTAAGGTGTCAAAAGTTAGGATCCTTATCCCGTCGGCACATGATGCCCTTGAACCCAATTCTTGTTATTGAAATATTTGATTGTTGGGGGATAGACTTTATGGGACCATTTCCACCTTCTTTTGGCTACCTTTACATTCTCCTCGCTGTGGATTATGTTTCCAAATGGGTCGAGGCTGTACCATGTCGAACCAATGATAACGCTACAGTTGTCAAATTCTTGAAAAAAAATGTGTTATCACGGTTCGGTACCCCTCGCGCTATCATCAGTGATCAAGGCACTCATTTTTGCAACCGCTCCTTTGAGGCTCTTATGCGCAAGTACGGTGTACTTCATAAAGTTGCAAATGCCTATCATCCACAGACCAATGGTCAGGCCGAGTTAGCCAATAGGGAGATAAAACACATTCTGGAAAAGACGGTAAATCCCGACCGCAAAGATTGGTCTACACGACTTCTAGACGCTCTTTGGGCATATCGCACTGCTTTCAAGTCCCCTCTTGGGATGTCTCCCTATCGGCTCGTCTTTGGAAAAGCCTGTCATTTACCTGTCGAGCTCGAGCATAAAGCATATTGGGCTATCAAAGCCCTAAACTTTGATCTGAATGCTGCAGGTATCAATCGCAAACTCCAGTTGTCCGAAATTGAGGAGTTGAGAAACGATGCATATGACAATTCCAGGATTTATAAGGAAAAATTGAAAATCGCTCACGACAAACAAATTCTGCGAAAACACTTTGAGCCAAATCAAAAAGTGCATCTGTACGACTCTCGCTTGCACTTGCATCCTAGTAAACTGCGATCGCGATGGACTGGTCCATTTGTAGTGAAACAAGTATTTCCCAACGGTTCGGTGGAGGTCGAGGATCCAACCGATTGGAGAATTTTTCGCGTCAATGGCCAACGGCTGAAGCATTACATTGAGAGTGTGAGTCATGTTGAAGAGGTCCTTCTTAAGGACCCAATCTACACACTCTGACGTTCTGAATGGTTTGTTGTTGTTCTTTTTATTTTTATTTTTCCCTAGCTTTATTTTTTCTGTCTTTCTTTTATTTTTGTATGCTTTTCGTTTTTGTATTTTGTTTTGGGGTTTTGTTACCAGGCTATTTTCGCTCTCACCTCATGGACATGGTCATCATCCAGGTGTTCTCTTTCCTTATCTTTTTCATTGCTTATTCATTTTGACATTGAGGACACTGTCTGATTTTTGGTTGGGGGTGGTGAACATGCATTGGCTTTCATTTGTAAAATCTTATTGTTACGTCATTAGCAGTCATTTGGGAAACATTATTGTCTTATTGAATTTTTAAGTCAAATTTTCTCAAAATTATCCAAGCATGAGTATAATTTGTTGGTTTGAGTCAGTTTTTACTATGTTTAGCTATTAAGAAGTGATTTTCAGAGTTATTTTGTGCACTTTCCAAACATATGATAAATAAATTGGTTGTTAACACAAATAGTTGAGAGAAATTTCAAGTTTAAAGTTTTTCATTTCTTGGTGAGTTGAGAAAACAACTTTTTGAATTTTTATTGATCATTTGAGTTGGTAAAGTCACATATTTGGAATTTAAAACATGACATTTACTAGAGGGATGTTTTTCATTTAAGAAAAGTCTTTGTAATAAATTTGTGTTCTATTTATTGTATTTGTAATTTCCTTTGTATTTTTGTGTTGTCTCTTGTCAAAAAATAAATAAATAAATAAATAATGAAAAAAAAAGAAGAAAAAGAAAAAAAAATGATAAATAAATGAAGAAAAAAAAAAAAAAGAGAACAAGAGCAACATTTCCTTCTATTACTTTGTAGTTCTTTCAAAAAAAAAAAATATAAATAATAATAATAATAATTATTAACATTATAGTTCATTTTCTTATTTATCATGTCTAATTAGTTGTCATTTTGTTCTTGGAGTTTTCTCATGTAAATCCCAAAAGTTGTTTGTCATTTGAATTCCAATAAGTTGATTTGCCTATCTTGTGATCAATTTTTGTTCAAATCGCTTGTCCTAAAAAGTTTATCTTTTCTCATTTGAGCGTAAACTGCTACATTTCCAACTCCAAGAGTGTAATCCTTCCCATACAATACTTTCAATGCCCGTGAGGAATTTGGAGTTGAGATTTTTATACTTTTGAGATTTTTCGATACTATTTGTGTTATGACTTGTGAGAAAAAGAATATGGTTTGGTGCACACACACACAACTCTGAAATCGCAACTATAGTAGCTTAGATAGTAATTTCTGACTTCTTGCTGATACTTTGAAAATGCTTAGATGATTTTGCTTGATTTGACTTGATTATTCAACTTGACAATTTTCTTTTTCGCTTGAACTGATAGGGACTAGCAATAAGCTGGTTGGGGGTTGTGATTAGTGCTCAAAAGATGTCATTTTATCAAGTTTAAGTTCAAATTAAATTAAGTTTTGAATAATATTTTCTTGAATTTATTATGATATATTCTTTAAATGGAAAATATTAGTTTTAATTTAATTTACATGAATTATAATGCATTTGAGCCTAATTAAAAGAAAAAAATATAAAAAAGAAAAGAAAAGAATTAAACTTGAAAAATGACATTATTGTAGTTAACTTATTTCTTTTTGTTGTTTCATTTGAAGCCCAAAGGAGGCCCACGGTTTCAGGCCCACCCCAAGCCCACAGCTGAGCCGAGCCACGCCGCCACCTAGCCGAGCCGAGCCGAGCCGCCTGCCACCTGACATCTGCGCCTGCCACCCGCCTGTCAGCCGCCTGCCAGCCAACCACGCCTCGCCACGTCGTCAAGGGATCAGCTGCCAGTTTTGTCCACATGCCCATCTAGCCGCGCCAGGTGTCCGCCCGTGATTGGTTGCGGCTGGTCAATGGACCAGCTGCCACCAGCCCATTTTGTGTGCTCTTTGGGCCTTGGACCTCCTATTTTGAGCTTAAAACTCATCTTTTTGTGGTATTTTAGAAAAAGAGCATTTTGACTATACACAAAAATAGCTAGGGTAATATTAATAATAAGATTTGATTTTTTTAAAAATCATATTTTATTATTAATATTTCAGATTTATTTTGTAAACCCCATTTTTGTTGTTTAATTTCTTTTTAGTCATTTTTCCCATCTATAAATAGGGATACTTTCTTCACATTTGGTATGTAATTTTTAGAGTAATGAAACTATAGCAAAATTTCTACTCACTTTCTTCTCATATTTTCTTCTTAGAATTTTGTGAGAATCATGAGCATAATGGCCTAATCTTCCTAGGAAGGTTAGGGATGATTCCATATGCAAGTGATGTTATTTTGCTACTTTGATTTACTATGTTCTTAATGTAATATATTTGAGTTATTTATGTTCTTTCATCTCTATCTTTATTTTGCTATCTTTATTTACTTATGCTAATAGTATATAGGATTAGTCATGCTCTTTCTATGTGCTTCTAATTAGTAAAAGTAATATTGATACATAATTTTATGTCTAATCTTCTATTACATTATTGCCTTTGGGTATTTTGTCATTTTTAGATTTTTCATAAGATTAACATTGTACTTTTAAAGTAAAGAACTTTATAACTCAAATGAACTTTTGTTAGAAAAACTATGGACTTTAATGTTAGATTTTCCAAGTAAATGTTGGGATGTGAACTATTTACTTGTGTATTTTTAAATCAAGTAACCAAGTAACTAAGCAAGCATATGGATGATTCTTGAAACCTTTCCATTTCTCAAACTCTTGATTACATCTTACATTTATCTCACCTATCTCACTTTATCATTTCATCAAAAAAATACAATATCAAAATCTCAAACCTCTTTCCATTTACAATTTTATTTATTTCTTGTTACTAACTTTTTGTGTTATTTTCTACTAATCTTTTGATTTAGGTTACCTCCTTGTGGATCGACCGCCCGATTATACTACAACCACCGCTTAGTGGTTGTCACATTTTGGGCGTTAAACAACTATTGTAATTAACACCCCATATATTATAGTATATATAATTATAATATATATGTCTTCTCCCTCGAACTCCATGGGTCTCAATCTTCTTCGGCGACGAGGATGACCCATCATGCCGAGTAATATCGGGGCCCAGAGAAAGAGCCATTGATTCATCTATTTTTGTTTCTCTGTAAAAAAAAATATATATGAGAGAATGAATAAAAGAAACCCTAGGAGGAGGTGGTAGATCGCCATGGAAGGAAACCCAGTTCGAATTTGAGGGTTTTGAGTCAGAAAGTGAGAATCTTTTGGTCATAAAAGTTTTGAGAATCCATGAAAAAACTATCTAAACAGGAGCAAAATCAACCTGGTTTCATCTACACACCACATATATTATAGTATATATAATTAAATATATATTTATATATAGAAAATAAAAAGAAGAAGATGATGCCGATGAAGAAGATTCTTACCAAAATGCAAAAGAGGTAGAAAAATTGTAAATTTATTACAAGAAAAAAATAAGATAGGATTTTATGTCCTGTGGTTCGTGGTTTGATATGTTTTTTTTTTCTATCTTCAGATCTGTGGTAACTGGTTACCTTCACATTCTGATGTGTGTATATTTGTGGGTTCTTTATTGTAACTGGTTACCTAAGTTACTAAATCATACTTATTCTTCCTTTTTTTTCCTTCAAATGTGATGTTTCTTTTCATTTCTAATATGAGTGACTCGTCACCTCTCTTATGGTAACTGGTTACACCTCTTATGGCAGTAAGTTACTAATCTCACTGTAACTGGTTACCCCTCCTGATACATGTTATTTAACATCTAAGACTATTTTTTACATAACTGTGAAAAAATCAAACAAGTAACTGGTTATCTCTCTGGATAAATGTTATTTAACCTAGCTGTATGATTTTTTTTTTTTACATAACTTTGAAAAATCAATTAAGTAACTGGTTGCGTTAGCCAGGTTTTGAAAAAAAAATGTTTATAATAAATAAAAATAATAATAAACTCAATTCATATTACAAAAAAAAATTAATAAAAGATTTGCAAAACAACCATGGAAAAATTTAATATAAAAATAGTTATAATAAAAAAAATCAAATAAGCTAAGAAAAATAATCAAATTACAAATACACTCTTCTAAATTAATAAAACTTGATTAAGAGTAAAACTATGACATAATCAAACTTTTATACAAAAATATGGGAAACTAAACTCATAAAAGTGAAATTTAAAAAAAAAAAAAAAAAAAAAAGTCATAGATTAACTTTTCTTAAAAAAAAAAGTCATATTTTTGCATAATCTATTAAAAATCTCATATAACATGTAATTTTCACTAAATTTTTTGGGTTTTGGATTACAAAAGTGCTAACTTATATATTTTGGCTCTCAAATTTGTCATTTTTTTTATTTCTTTTTAAGCTTTGTTTCTTTTCTTTTTATGCACCATTTCCCAATAAAATAGTCATAATTTAAATGAAAATTAAATATTTCTTTTTTATAAATATTAATGCATATTTATTATTATTATTATTTTGTGTTTATTACTCTGAGTTGTTTTGGTTTTATTCACTAAAACTACAAACATTTGAAGTTGAATTTTTTTTTTTAATAGTATTATTAAGATCTTAATAATTTAGCTTTAGTTTCTCACCATATTGTAGTCATATTTATTTTTATTTAATGAGGTTTATGGTAGAACATCTATCTTTTTTATCATTGTATTGATTGTGACATTATTATTATTCTGCTTTGAAAAAGTTAATAGGTCTTATCTTTTTTGTTACTGTATTTAAGTATATTCATTGGTAAAATATTTTTTAACTATAGTGTTAGCTTATGTTTTTCTTCAAGGAGTAGCGTTAATATATTATTCTTCTAATTAAACTAAAAATCTCAATAACTACCTTTATTCTCGGCAACGTATGTTAGAAATACCTTATAATTTTTATTTATTTATTTATTATTATTAAGTATTTATTGATGATTTATAATAGAAGTTCTGCATTGAGAATATCACCAGTGAGTCAGTCTGTTTTTTTTTTGCCATAAATTTGTTATAAAAAACAGATATAATAACATTAAGCTATAGTTATATACCTATGTGTTACTCACTATTATTAGCATATGAATATGTGTTTCCGGTTAATATTTATGTGGTTATAAATAGTAATAGCATAATTAAACTTTTGGTTTGCTTTATTTTGAGTTTTCAAACTGTGAGGAGTCTAATTATAAGGCCATGCCACATGTACTTTAGCATATTTCATTGTTTTTATTTTTATAGTGAAATTAATTTGATTGTGAGTGTGCCAACATACTATGACAACTTATTTTTATTTTTTGTGTATTCCAATAGCTATACTCACATTAAAATGGTGTTGTTTTTACAAAATTACAATAATTATTTCACTTCACAAAAAAAGAAAAACATAAAACATAAGAATAACACCAAAAAAAAAAATTATCCAAAACTCTCTAAATAAACAAACAATAACCAACCAAAGCAATTAAAATACTAATATGATCAAATTCACCATTCATCATGATTTTTGGAGTACTATATTTATAAACAATGACATGTGGTGGACCAAAAGCGGTACGTGTTTTAAAATTTGTCAAAACTCGCAAGCACACAAATTTTATAATGTAGTATAGATTTGTGTAAGAACGAGTTCGATCCCAAAGGAAGTGTGTGAAAATCAAAATAAACTATTTTTTTTACCAAAGCAAATTTAATTCTAAACTAAATCCAAAATTTTTGTTTGAAATAAAGATTAAAGATTAATAAAAGAAAATTTGAAAGAAAGTAAATGAATTGAAATATTTGTATTCAAGTTGAGAAAGAAAGATTTTTGAATCCACAAAATATAAATTAATAATGTTTAGAAGTATATTGATTCCCAATTTTTATTATTAGTTGAAATCACTCAAACTATTATTTTTCAAAATATATATTCCATTTTAGTGCAATTTATTTTTCAAAAAGATAGATTTTCCTTCACTTTAAATGTATAATTTCTAAGTATTAGATGTGAGATGTGAACAAATTAATGAACCACTCTTAATCAAAGAATATCATATTTAACAAGTGTAATGCCCCGAATTCTCCGATGTATTTAACGGCGTGAATAGTAGGCCGGGAGGGCCGTACTTGCTTAATTATGTTATTAATTGATTAAATGCATGTATATGTTGATTATATTATGATATGATGTGAAATGCATGCATGTGAGTCCATATTTCTTTATACAGGGGTGTGATGGTAATTTGGCCCGTTGAGGGTAAATTGATTAATTGTACGCATGTTGGTGATATAAATTGAGACCACATTATGATGTGGGTTTGTTCGAGCCATTTGGCATGAGACGATCAAGGAAATGTTAAATATCGGTTTGGTCATAACAGGCTTAAGCTCGGGGCTCGGGGTGAGTCTCGGGGTGTTTTAGTGATTAGAGTGTTACCGGGCATTAAAGGGTAACGGGATGTGAAATATTGGTGTTTGAGAATTTTGAGATTAGCGGGAATTGGGAAGCGTTAATTATCATTAACGGTGTTGGTGGAAAATGTCAAAATTGCCCTTGAGTTGACTTTAGGAGCTTTATTATACCTAGGGGTATAATGGTCTTTTGTGTTATGGATATATATGATGTATGGATGGCTGTGAAATAGAACCCAAAACAGAGTTTGCTTCATCTTCTCCTTCCCGTACAATCTTCTCCATAGTTCTCTTCTTTGGAGTTTTGAGCTCAAGGTGTGGAATTAAGCTAGGAAACTTGGAGGTTGAGGTTGTAGACATAGTTCAGCCATTGGAGAGGGTTCAATACTAAGTTTGAGGTAAGCTTTGATCATAACTTTTCTGGTTTTGCCCTGTTTTAAATATAAGTTTCAGTTTGTGTTTTTATGGAGGATTGTTGGAATTGATGGAGGTTTTAAGGGGTTGCCTTGGGTTATGATGAGGGAGAGTTTTGAGTGTTGTTTAGGGGTGTTAATGGGTGTTTGAGAGAGGTTTGGGTGATGTTTAAGTTGGGTTTGAAGGGTTGGTTCTAAGTGAAATCGTAGAGGAAGAAAAATAGGGGTTTTGGCTGAAATGGGTGTTGCGCCGCGGCATGGCCAGGGTGTGCCGCGGCCCTTGGTGAAATCTGAGTTTGAGCGCCTCTGTTTGAGGGGCGGGCCGCGGCATGGCCAAGGAGGGCCGCGGCCCTTAAGGCATTTTTGGCCAAAGAGAGCTTTTTGGCTCGGGGATGCAAGCCTAAGGCCTCGGGATTGAACCTACTACCCGGTTGAGTAGTGTTTAAGGTCCCGGAGGTTAGGTTTTGGTTTGGGAACCTTTTATTATTCATTTTATTGATGGAATCCCATGATTTGGTTATGACCAGGTAACCGCTAAAGGACCAAAAGGTTGATCGTTCTCAGGGTCATTCTTTTATTTGTTCTTGCTCGGACCGGAGGTAAGAAAATTGCACCCCAAGTGTGACATGCATGGATATTCCTGAGGCATGTTGAATGTGAGAATATGGACAAGGATTGTGTATGGAATGCTTAGCATATGTTGCTCATTTGTGCATGGTACTGACTTATTAGTCAGGTTTGACAAGAGTGCTAGTATCACTGTGAAGCTGTGACTTATTAGTCAGGTTCGGCAGTGGTATTGGGCATTGGTCACGATGAGCTGACTTATTAGTCAGGACGGCCTTGGCGTGTGTCACGCAAGCCAGTAAGATTTGATCTAATCGATTATTAGCATTGAATGACTCAAAGAGCATTAATGCCAAACCGACCCCGAGGGTCGATGAATGAAATAAGCGCTTGGAGGCTAGTGGCTTACTCAGCAGCCACTCTCCCATTTGATTTAGTGACTTGCATGGCAGTCACTCAGTGTGGTTTATCGGAACCTCATGTGGTGTTTACCCATTGGTTTGAAAGCTTTATGCTCAGTGTGATTATAACGATAATCATTTGATAATGTTTATGTAAAGTGTTATGTTTTCTTGCTGGGCCTTGGCTCATGGGTGCTATGTGGTGCAGGTAAAGGGAAAGAAAAGCTCACCTAGCCTTGAGTGGAGAGCGGATGTGGTGGTGTGTACATATGCGGCCGCTTGACCGCCACGGTCATGGTGTTCTCAGAGGAACTAGGGGGTTTACCCTATTTTTGCCGCTTAGGTCGGCGGGTTTGTAAATTTAAAACAGTAGAGACCATTTTGTACTGAGAACAGCCTGTAAATGTTTTGTTTAGCTCTGCAGAGCAGTTGTAATAAAATCTCCATTTCCTTTTCATTGGTTTTATGCCTTAACCCGTTAATTACACTTAGAGCACGTTTTTGACCAAAGGACTCAGGCAATGAGTCAAATTTCTGGTCCACCGTTCACTGTAACTGTTCTGGGGTAGCCAGGGCGTTACAACAAGATGAAGACTTAAGCAAAATAATTTCTATAAATCTATAATATATTATATTAAAGATGAAAGAATTATTTTGAAGAGGGAAAATTTATAAACTTTATTGCACAAACATGAAAAATCAACATAGAACAAACATCATTTAGTTGTATTTAGCTTCATCCTCCTGTTAGATTAAAATAAAATATAGGCATATGAACAATCTATATATATGTAGGCGGAATTAATATATAGAATGAACATATACAAAAAGATGATTGAATATTGTATACCTCCAGCCATTGCAATTGATAACCTCGATCTAGCCTTAGATCTACAAAAGAAAAGAAACAGAAGTTAGAACGAGTACATGGGCTTCCAAGCTCTCACTAACTCTTTTAGATGGAGTTACTGAAAGTCAGAATGAGCAGCGAGCTTGGAGATCGGTACTCTATATTTATAGAGTGAGACCTACCATCAGAGTTTCTGCCACAGATTGAGATATTTTCTCAATCAGTTAGGATATGAAAAATCGGGTAACAACAAAATCAGGTAACAAACAATGTTGACCATTAATTATAATATTTTGTCAATAAATTAAATATTGACTTTAATATATTAAATCAATTAGTTGTAACAAATTGATTTTATATACCAAATAAATAAATATTCTAACATTCTCCCACTTGGTTAGCATTTAAATTAATGTATTACGTAAGTCCGACGATCATCCCTATTAGATAATAAACACATGAATCATGGCGATAAGTCATCTTTTTTATGACGAGTATTATCTTCCATATATTACAATATATTTATTATATAACAATGTAATTTATGTGGCTATGTACTTAAACGAATAAACCTTATGTTTATTCAGGTCCTATGAAGATAAAAATTTCTCAAATAAAATTAAGATGCGCATAAATATGAAACTCTTTAGCCATACACCATGCGATGTAGCCTCAAAACACGAAACAAACTCGACTTCCATAGTAGAAGTAGCAGTCAAGGTCTATTTGTTACTCCTCCATGATATAACTCCACCGGCAAACATAAACACGTAACCAAAGGTTGATTTACGTGAATCAGTACAACCAGCAAAGTCTGAATCTTAGTAGCCAATTACTTATAGGTTGTCGGTTCGTCTGAACATGAGTTTGTAATCCTTAGTACCTTGAAGATACCTCATAAATTTCTTTGCAGCTTTCCAGTGGTCTAATCCCGGGTTACTCTGAAATCTTCCTAGCATTCCGACAGCAAAGGCAATGTCGGGTCGTGTGCACAACAACAGAAGCATATGGGATGTTTTTCATTTCTTCCTTTTCAAAATCATTCTTGGGACATTGGCTCAAATTTAATTTATCACCCTTAACGATAGGAGCAACACTTGGTGAACAATATTTCATTCGAAATCTCTCTAAAACTTTGTTAATGTAGGTTTCTTGAGATAGACCTAAGATACCTTTGAATCTATCTCGATGGATCTTAATGGCAATGACATAAGACGCATCACCCATATCCTTCATCTCAAAGTTCTTTGAGAGAACTTTGAGAGAAATTGCTTCACCTCATGTAGCATGCCCTTATCATTGGTTGCAAGAAGAATATCGTCCACATATAAAACAAGAAAACAAATCTTACTCCCACTGACCTTCTGGTATATACATTGATCCATGACATTCTCTTCAAATCCAAAAGAAGAGATGACATCATGGAATTTTAAATACCATTGGTTGGACGCTTGTTTTAAACCATAGATGGACTTCTTAAGCTTGCACACCAAATGCTCACCATCACTAGAGGAGAATCCTTCTGGTTGTTTCATGTATACCTCCTCCTCTAGGTCACCATTTAGGAAGGTAGTTTTCACATCCATCTGCTGCAACTCTAAATCGAAATGAGCAACTATTGCCAGGATAACTCTGAGGAAATCTTTCTTAGATACCGGAGAAAAGGTCTCCGTGTAGTCAATTCCTTCTTTTTGAGTGAATCCCTTAGCAACGAGTCTCGCTTTGTGTCTCTCAATGTTGCCTAATGAGTCTTTCTTTGTTTTGAAGACCCATTTACACCCAATAGCCCTCACCCCATTATGCAACTTAACAAGATCCCAGACTTTGTTGCTCTTCATAGAATTCATTTCTTCATTCATAGCATTGTACCACAATTCCGATTCTTTGCTATTCATAGCTTGTGAAAACGTTTCTGGATCATTTTCGGCTCTAATATTGTAGTCAGATTCTTGCAAATACACAATGTAGTCACTAGGTATCGCCGATTTTGTTGTCCTAGTGGATCTTCTTAAGGCTACACCAGCAGGCTCTTGGGGAGCGGGTGGTTCAGCTTGTTGTTCAACAATTATAAGCAACTCTTGAACAACTTTATCCATTTGAACTTCAACATTGACTTGTGGATCTTCAAAAATTGGCTGTGGTGGTAACATCCATTTGGACTGCAGGGGTGTTATCAACCACAATCAATCTTGCTCTTGAGGTGGAGGGTTCTGAAGGATCTGTCTCAGAACCTAAGTCCTTGGATTGATCACTCCCACTAATCAATGCATTTTCAAGAAATTTTGCATTCCTTGATTCCACAATCCTAATGCTATTAGATGGACAATAAAACTTGTAACCTTTAGACCTTTCAGTGTAACCAATAAAGTATCCACTTATGGTCCTTGGGTCTAGTTTCTTTTCTTGTGGATTGTATACCCTAACTTCAGATGGACATCCCCAAATGTGTACATGTTGCAAACTCGGTTTCCAACCTCTCCATAATTCAAAAGGAGTTTTGGAGACTGCCTTGATTGGAACTCAATTTAATATGTACACGGATGTCTTTAGAGCTTCAATCCACAAGGATTTAGGAAGTTTAGGGTTGCTGCTAAGCATACTCCACACCATGTCCATCAATGTTCGGTTTCTCCTTTCTGCAACACCATTTTTCTCGGGTGTACTGGGCATGGTATATTGGGCAACAATCCCATTTTCTTGAAGAAACTTTGCAAAAGGGCCAGGTGCTTGTCCATCTTCAGTGTATCTACCATAATATTCTCCACCTCTATCTGATCTCACTATCTTAATTTGCTTATTGCACTGTTTCTCTACTTCAGCTTTAAATATCTTAAAGACATCTAACGCTTCACTTTTGTTATGAAGTAAGTAGATATACATGTAGCGTGAGTAATCATCTATTAAAGAGATGAAGTATTTCTGACCATATGAGTCCATGTCTGGACTACATATATCAGTATATATGATTTATAATAGGTCGGAACTCCTATGGATACCACTTTTCTTAGACTTGGAGGTATCCTTTCCCTTAATGCAATCCACACAAGTATCAAAATCAGTAAAATCTAAGGTATTGAGTACCCCATCTTTTACTAACCTTCTAATTCTATCAATGGAGATATGACCCAATCTCCGGTGCCATAATGTAGAGGAATTCTCATTCATAACACATCTTTTATAACCAGCATGAACGTGCACAGTATTATAAGCGGTATTGTTTTGTAAATTAAGGCAGTAAAGACCATCAGACAAAATACTATTTCCAACACATTCAGATTTATTATATAAATTAAAAAATTTGGTCGGACAATGTAAAGGAAAAACCAAAAGGTACAAGTCTTGAAACGGAAATCAAGTTTCTAGAGAAACTTGGTGCATAAAATGTCTTTTCTAACTTTAAAACAAAACCGCTTCCTAAAACTAAATGGCACGTTCCAATAGCCTCCACATGTGAGCCCATCTTGTTTCCGGATAAGATGCTTTGCTCACTTCCCACTGGCTTCCTTAGGTTTTGTAAACCCTGCAAAGAATTTGAAATGTGAATTGTTGATCCAGAATCAATCCACCATGTGTTAATATTAACATTAGCCATATTAGATTCATAACATACGAAGGAAATTGGATTACCTTTGTCGTCCATCCATTTCTTGAACTTGGCGAATTCCTTTTTCGCATGTCCCTTCTTTTTGCAGAAGAAACACTTGATGGAATCCTTCTTTATATCGCCTTGGGGAGGCACTTTATTTTTCCCCTTGTCCTTCTTGGATGGTTTGCGTTTCTTGCCTTGGGTGGCCATGTGAGCACTTTCACCTTGTTCCTGCAGGAGCCTTTATTCTTCTTGAGCACACATGGTTATCAGTTCATTGACACTCCATTTGTCCTTATGTGCGTTGTAGGAAATTTTGAAAGTCCCGTATTGAGGTGGAAGATGGTTAATGATGTAGTGGACCAGGAAGGTGTCAGGAATGACTACATCAAGCTTCTTCAGTTGAGCAAAGATGTCCCTCATCTTTGAAATATGTTCTCTAACTCCTTTAACACCAGTGAGTTTTGTGGATGAGAACTGGTGGATGAGGTTGTTGTAAAGTGGTTTGTCCGAAGTGTCGAACTGCTCATCGATCAGTTTGATCAAGTCTTTGACTTTCTCAGGTTGCTCCACCGATCCACGCATTCCCAGAGGGATCTTGGACATGATGAACATGATGCTGAGGCGATTGGACCGCTCCCATTTTTCATATAGTGCGATCTGAGCAACAATGCTAGTCGTAGTGATTGCAGCAGGTTTGTCCTTCCTTATTGCGTAGTCCATGTCGGCGCAGCCTAAATGAAGAAGAACTCGTTCCTTCCAGATTTTGAAATTATCACCCCTAAGCTCAGGAATTTCGGTAAGGATTTCAGCGAAAGTAGAGGATGATGAAGAAGCTGCATGAATAGGATTAAAAACTTAGATTTAGAAGATTGAGGCTTAATGAAGTCATGTTTTACCAATGTATAACATGCTGAAGAATGAAATTTTATTAAACAAAAATTGCCTATGGGCTAAATTTTTAATTTAATAAAATTGGATGTAAAGGATGATAGATTATTCAAACGAATTATTTTGGCTAAATTAAGGTTTGATACTTCTATCTTTATTAAACTTTATGATAAAACTATTAAATTAATTTTCATAACTCGTAAATTAAGAAAATTAATTTAAAATATTATCCTAATTAATTATATAAATATAATAAAATCCCTGTGGGGTAAAATTATTATATCTATATAATTAATCACAATTTATGTCCATTATGTGATTCTTTCAAATTAATATATAATTTTATATGATTAAAGATGATGTGGCTACTCCTTAATTATGTAAAATTATTTGGTTCACTAGACATTATGCTTCAGGCTCTAAGAAAACCTAAGAACAATTTCATTATAACATAACAGACAATCACAAAGAGTAGTGCTCCTAGTGTGGTCGTCCGAAGATCATTAAAAACCGTTCTAAATTGAGTATTTGTCTTAGTTTCATGCGTTCTTATGTCAACCACAAAATTGTTTATGAATTATTCATAATTTTATTCACCCTAAATGTTTTATGAATAAATTATGAATATTAATATGCTAAATATTATTCAACCTATCTTAATGTTTGAATATAATCTAAATATATCTAGCAAAATTATGGAATATACAACGTATTTAAAATTATAAAGTCATACAGATAAAATTAAAGATAATTATACTAAGAATAAATTTTGTATGAAGAACAACAGAATAATCATACAAATTAGTATAATTAAATATATGTACGAAAATAAATACAATAATTCCATATATATACTTAATGGCAAAAAAAATCATGCTAAATAAGACAATAAATTATTTACTGATTTGGTGAATAACTAAAATAATTGCACAAACTTAATTGTAAAGTAAAATGTAATTACATTCTTAAAATAACACAATTATTTAATATTGCATGAATAATGAAATTATATCACCAAAATCAAGTAATTGCACATTTTAATTAATTTCCATAATATATAATATACCAAAATTATATGTTTTAATTGAATTGGCAAAAGAATTAAAAAAATAAAATTTATTGTCTAAATAAGCATTAAAATGAAGAAAATAACAAAATTCCAAAATAAATCAAAATTTTAATTTTCGTAATTTTCTTCAATTTTTCTTAAATTTTTTTTAAAATCTGCCAGTCGTTTTCCCCTTATTATTGTCGTATGACCCGACAAACGACGGGTCGTTTTTCTGCAGTAGGGGGAAAACGACATGCCGTTTCCCCCGTCTTCTTCCTTCAGCCGGGTCGAAATCGACCCGATTTCTGCGTGCGGGTCGTACGGACCCGATTCAAAAACCCGATCGGAAAATAGCATTCCGACGACCAAAATACCAGTTTCAAAGCCCAGAATTCATGGAAATGAATAGATAAAGATATTCATGGCTTTAGATTGATTAAACAACAACAAAAAATTGAACTTTAATATAAAAATAAATAAAAAATAAAAATTCGGGCATAAACGGGTCCGAACAAAAAACCCGATGGAAAACAATGATTTTCACGTCCAAATTCATAGATTTTTGCCCATATTGAATCTGAAACAATGTCTAAAGAGATTCATGACGTTTTATTGTTGTAAAAACAAATAGAAACTAAACTTTAATATCAAAGAAAACTTTTGGCCATTATCGGGTACATGAAGGTTTCAAAGCTGATTTTAGATTCTCAAAACTTGATTTGGAAGCATAGATCATTAGAAAAAATAATCTGAATGATTTCTAATGGTACTTATGTGGAAAATTAGTTTTGAAACAAAAATTCAAAAAATATGAGGCATTAAAACCCTCGATCAAAATGAAAAAAATGTTATGAATATGGTCCTAAAACAATATATATATATATATATATGAAGATGAACATAAATATAAAGGCATATATAAAACAAATAAATATATATGCAGATAAGATTAGCAAGGCAGAGATGTAGATTAGGCGACTGATACCAAATGTTAGATTAAAATGAAATATAGGTATATGAACAATCTATATATATGTAGGTGGAATTAATATATAGAATGAACATATACAAAAAGATGATCGAATATTGTATATCTCCAGCCATTGCAATTGATAACCTCGATCTAGCCTTAGATCTACAAAAGAAAAGAAACATAAGTTAGAACGAGTACACGGGATTCCAAGCTCTTACTAACTCTTTTAGATGGAGTTATTGAAAGTCAGAATGAGCAACGAGCTTGAAGACCGGTACTCTGATGGACCCGAAACGGGTATGTTTAAATATTTATACTCGCAAGCGTACGAATCGTATTTATAGAATAGTTTTCGTGTAAGCGCGAGGTCGAACCCAAAGGAGTTGTCTAAAATAAAAAAGAAAACTATTTTAAATCAAAAGTAATAAATTCTAACCTAGTTCCAAAGATTGATGAGTTTTAATATTATGAACATAAAATAAAAGATTGAAAAATAAAGCTATTTAAGAGAATGAAAATAAACCAATAATGATTTGACAATAAGTGTTAAAAGAAAAGATTATTAAGATACTAGAATCCACAAAATGTAAGTTTAATAATATTTATTAGTATATTGATTCCTAAGTTTTAGTGATAGTTAAAATAATTTAAACTATCATTTTCCAAAAAGATTTATAATTTTAAACACAAATTTCTTATAAAAAGATAGAATTTTTCTTCACTTTTCAAAATTATAATTTCAAAGCATTTAGTGTAAATCAATCTAATGAAATAACAAATAAATCAATGAACATTATTTATAAGGCAAAACATAATATTTTTGTTCTAAGCATGGATGTGTACAATTTAATGACACACCTTACACAAAGAATATTATGTTTATGCACTAATGAAGAACAAAGTGTAAATATGTTCTAACAATCTGTTATACCCAGATTTCGAGCCATAGCAAATATGACCTCGAAAGCTGAGTTCGCATTAAATGGTCTCGTGAGGGTTTGGGTATGCTCTACGATTGTAAATCGGAGCCTGCAAAGTATGATACAGACCTCGAATGTACTGACCTCGAAATGAACTCGATCTCGAAAGATAGCTCTGAGAGCCCCTCATCTTCAGGAACAACTTCGGAGCAGGGGTCTCGAGCCCGATATGCTATCTCGAAAGCGATGTTAGCTCGGGAAATGTCAGTGGCTCGCACAATGGCATGAAACTTTAGATGCTGAAGCCTTGGAGATGCGCTATGATCATTTTGAATATCTACAAGTATTGTAGATATAGGATGTAATCCTCATTTATTGATGTAAATCCCCAAGAATCGTGGGATATTGTTTAGTCAGTTGTGCGTTTCCTAATCTTTGGGAAACGTTTCCTTGTATATCTGATTATTGGCATTTAAGGCCATTTATTTTTATTCACAAAAGAGTAACTACCCAAAATATGTGGGATAGTATTCTGCATCCTTCTCTATAAATAGAGAAGTCATGCACCATTGTAAAGGGCCGAAATTCTGATCCTTGAGAGAAAACTCTAGAGAATTCATGCGAAAGAATTGTTCAGAGATAATCTTGAGATTAATAACAGAGACTCGTGGACTAGGCAGATTTAACTGCTGAACCACGTAAAAACCGTGTGTCTGATTCGTTTGTTTGTTTTAGCTATTGTCTTTAATTGTTTACGTGCTCTCTTCTTTTATCTGTTGACGATAAACGGCGTCAACACAATCTAAAATACAAGATATTTAAGATGAAAGAAATAAATGAAGAAGAAAAATCCATAGACTTTGTTGCATTACAAGGGAAATCAACATACAACATAAATATTACCTAGTTACAAGTTGCTTCATCATGATCTTAATAATCTTATGAAAAAGATTAGAAGCACATAACTAGAGTAGAAATTACAAAATAAAAGGCATACATACTTGCAAAATGCTCTTGAAAAACCCAAATGGAAGAGAGAATGGTAGAGAGAAAATGAGAGAAAAAGATGGTAACCAAAACATTAAGCACCCCAAAATGGTCTTCAAAACCCTTATTTATAGTCAAAATGAGATTATTAAAATAATCAATTTAAATTAAGTAAATTGATTAAATTAATAATAATATGGTAAATAGGGGTAAATTGTAGGAGTGATGATGACTTTGGGTAAAAAGTGTGTAAAAAATGGGTAAAAATGTGGCATTTTAGACAAGGGGACAATGAGCAAATTTATGGGCTCAAGATGATTTTGGTGAAGGCACGGACAGGCGGCTGGGGAGCTGGGTTTCGGTGGCAATTGTTGGAGGCTTCAAGTGGTGGGCCACGGGTTGGGCTTGGGCCGAATTGCTGATGAAGACTGCTGGTAGGAGCCAGGCGAAATGGGAGTGGGCCTTGTGGGCTGAGTGATCTGAAGAGGCCCAAGTTGGCTTGTTGAAAATTGCTGAATGGTGAAGAATTGCTGAATGGTGGGTCACGTGAAGGCTGAAGCTTGCTGAAGAGAAGGAGCTTGTGGCTGCTGGCAAGGACACGTGGCTGGAGGGAAAGAGCCAGCAGTGGAGTTGGGCCGGCGTGGGCTTGGGCCGAATGAAGGAGATGGCTTTTTGCCACAATTTGCTTATTTTCTCTTCATAAATGCCACTTCTATCATTGATTTCCTTTAAATAAAAAAATGCAAATTAATTTCTATAAAATAGTACAAATTAACATCAAATAAATATTTTCAAAATACAAATACATCTTATTAATTTAAAGAAAATATTAATTTAAACTTAATTTGTTTTGACACTTAAGTTGAATAAATATGCATCTATTTTTACAACTAAACCCTCAACAATAATTCAAATAATTAAATTACAACATATTACAATATAATAACTATAAAAACATACAAATACATATAAAATCAAAATAAACCTAATAAATTCAAAATTACTTAAAAACTTAATAAATCAATTAAAAACTCAAGAATTAAGCAACAATTAGCACATAAAAAGCGGTAAAATAACTCTATTTTGTAGAGTTATCATACTCTATATTTATAGAGTGAGACCTACCATCAGAGTCTCTGCCACAGATTGAGATATTTTCTCAATCAGTTGGGATATGAAAAATCGGGTAACAACAAAATCAAGTAACAAATAATGTTGACCATTAATTATAATATTTTGTCAATAAATTAAATATTGACTTTAATATATTAAATCAATTAGTTGTAACAAATTGATTTTATATACCAAATAAAGGAATATTCAAACACCTCCATCCTTATAACTTTAGATAGATTAGAAACCCATAACTATAGTGAAAAACATTTTACAAAATAGAAACATAATTTCTTGTCTTGAAACTTGAGAATTCTTACAAAAACAAAAACTACAGAGAAAATGAGAAGAAAAGGATGAAGAGTGTAGCCAAGGGTTCCCTCATTGGTCTTCCAAAGGGCTCTATTTATAGCCAAAAATCCATAATTAAATAAATCAAGATAAATAAATAAATTAATTAATTTAATTAAAGCTTTAATTAATTTAATTAAAAGATATAAATAATTTGATTAAATTAATTAGAGAAGAAAGTGATGGAATGGTGTGAATTTAGATGTAAAAGAATGATGATTGGAATTTTGGGTGTAATAAGGAATAAAATGGGGTATTTGAGTGAGAAAGTTGGTGTATTTTCGAATTTATATGGGGTATATGAGGCATGATTATAATGGGGGGAAATAAAACTCAAAAGAATTAAATAAATGTAAAAAAATTAAGAGTATGGAGATAAAAAGTGTTGCTAAGGATGATATATGATGATACTATTCATTCAAAAAATGATTAAAAAAAGTGAGATAAACTCATTAAATTATCTAAAACCTACTAACTTTGCCAAAGAAGAATAATAGTAATGTAGTCACAATCAATACAATGAAAAAAAATATAGATGTTCTACATGAACCTCATTAAATAAAAATAACTAAGACTACAATATGGTGAAAAACTAAAGCTAAATTATTAATATCGTAATAATACTATTAAAAAAGATATCAATTTCAAATATTTGTCATCTTAGTGAATAAAACCAAAATAACTCAGAGTAATAAACATAAAATAATAATAATAACAATAAATATGTATTAATATTTATAAAAATAAATATTTAATTTTTATTTAAATTATGACTATTTTATTAGGAAATGGTGTATTAAAAATAATAAAAAGAAAAGAAACAAAACTTAAAAAGAAATAAAGAAAATGACAAATTTGAAAGCCAAAATATATAAGGTAGCATTTTTGTAATCCAAAACCCAAACAATTTAACCAAAGACCCATCGACCCGTAGAATAGTCATATATATATAGTATTAAATGAAAAAGCTGACAATTTGAAGGATCTAAAAAAAAATTAAAAATCTGCAGGGATGCTGGCGTTTCGTACGCCCGCATGAGATTTTTCCTATACTTTTATTGGTTTTTGTTGCTACCCAACCTTATAGAGTTGTTGACTATACAAGCGACAATTCTTCATTGCTCAACTTATAATTTTATTTAAAAAATTATTTGTAAAATAAAAATGTATATTAATTAATAAAAAATATAAATTTACATAAAAATAATTAGAAAAATATAATAAAAAAACAAATAAGAGTATACACGTGTGAGCTCTTTATTAGTTCACCTTATACTTTTATATAAAAAATTATTAAAATCTAATTAACAAATTATTTAAATGTTGATAAAATAATTAAGTATTTTTTTGAGGTGAATAAATTATTTTATTTTATTTTTACCAGCAAAAAATTCATTTAGGCATTAAAGTGCAATATAGCAAGCTACATAAGTATTTATGTCACAAATTTTTCAAAAACGAATTTCGACGCTAATCAAGTGCTGTCATGTGTACGACTTGATACACTTAGAGAAACTTCAACCTGGCATCATTCTACTATTTTGGTGTTGATTTAACACAATATCACACCCAACTAAACTGCAAATATTCCACCATTTTGCTGAAATGCTACAATGCCCCACCATATATAGTGCAACATTGTAGCAAAGACATAATAACTTTTTTTTTTTTTACTTTTTGTTTTATATACTAATATTCTATAAATAAAATAATATACATATATATATTTATAAGAAAATAATATAATAAAATAAAATACATTTTTTTGTGTAAATTTTAGTGTTGTGATTGGAATGAAAATAAGATATTGTGCTAAAATTTTAACATTTTGATGGTGATTCAACACTAAAATGACTTTTGCCATTAGAGTTGCTCTTAACAGTTAAGTGCTACCAACGTGCACATCAAATGTGTAACGATAGAAATATTTATCGCCAAAAAATTTATATAAGGATTTAAGTACAACAAAATAAACTACATTAGAATTTATGTTGCAAATTTTCCTTGTATTAATAATTAGCTACATTTTAAAAAATTAATAACAATTTTAGTTTAAAAACTAACAAAATAAAGCACGGGCAAAATAAATGAAACACACATGGATTCATTTTAAAATATAGTGAAATATATCTACTGGATATCAATTGAAAGAAAGATAGAAGAGTGTAAATATTTGAGGGAAGATTCTTTATAAAATTAAAATTGTTAACCAAATAAATTAAATTTAAAATCTAAAATCTTAATAAATCAAATAGGAAAAACTTATTTAGGAGTTGAAGCAGTACATCGAAGTAGCAAAATTTTTATTCACACACAATAACAACTTATAATAACAAAACTTCAAATAACATAACATAAGAAAAGAAACATAAGATCGTTCTTCATCTCCAAAATCGATAACTATGGATTCTCATGACATATACGAGCTTTAAATAGTTATTTCTATATCACTCAAACGACGAATTTCAAGAAGCTTTAAGATCCCTCGCTCCTTCTCTTCTTCCCATCGAATGAAAGCGCTACTATTAGAGATGTGCAAAGCTTTTTACTATCAATTCAAACTAATTCGAAAAAACAAATAAAAAAAATTCGACCTTTATTTCGAACCACCAAATTATTATATTAGGCGAGTTTAAATATTTTGCAACCTGCACAATAAAACTTGACCTACCCAATCAAAGATTTGTCTAGCTTTTTTAATTTTATATTTATTAATTATACATTATATAAAACTAAATTCAAATTATTTAAAAAAAAAACCCTCAAATTTAAAATAATAGTTATTTAAGTTACAAGTACAATGTAATAGAGAAAATAATATAAAAAAATAGCGAAATATAATTTTTTAGAAAAAAAAAGTTTCAACAGTTACCGATGGATGAATTAAAGTTTAATTTTTTTAACTAGGCAGGTTAAGGATTGGAAAATACCAACCCAATTATAAGTTTGAATGGTTTGAAAATCTATCAAACCCCCCTACAAATCATTCTATCAATGAACACCCCTAACTACCATGGTTTAAGACAAAAACTTTTCATTATACAATGTAATAATTACGATGAGCCCAAACCACAAAGTCAGTCTATTTTTTTTTTTTTTTAAAAGTCAATCTATTTAACTCTCTTTTCTCTCCCTCTCCTAATTCGCTCTAAAATTTGCTCTCAAGTTAAAGCAATTTTATTTTCTAACATTAACAATAATATTTGTAAGGGTTTATATATTTTTAGACTTTATGTTTGTCTCATTACTTGTTTGAATCCTTGTCTTGATAAATTATATTGAACATTGTGTTTTGTAAAATAGTTAAAATAGACTCCTAAACTTAATTTTGATGAAGAAAAAATTGAATACCTAATAACTATGTTGTTGTATTAATGATTTATATATTTTTAGATCTTGTCTTTTGTCTCATTACATATTTGAATCTTGTGTTTTGATAATTATTTTTTTGACCTTGTATTTTGTAAAATGGTTCAAATAGACTTATAAAATCAATTTTGATGAATAAAAAATTGAATATAACAACAGAGTTGTTAGGTAGAATGATTGTGTTTTTGTTCTGAATTGTTAGTTTAGTAAATTATTTGTGATTTTAGTTCAATTTTTTTTTACCAAAATCAAGTCTAATAGTCTTTTTGAACCATTTAACAAAACACATAGTCCAAAAAGTAATTTGTCAAAACACAGTGTCCAACAGATAATAAGACAAAATACAGAACTTAATAAAGTATAACCCTATTTTTAATCTAATGATTCTAATAAAAATAAATCTTATTATCTCTCCTTATGCTAAAATTATCTTGACTATATACTCCCTATTAATAAATTCATGACAAAAATACTCCTGAACAAGTTATTTATTATTTTCAATAGAAAAAAATTCTTATTTTAGTTATAAATTTTTTTCTTAATTATTATATAACAAATTATTATTTTGGTGGTGTGTAATGTAACTTTAACCGTAAGTGTAAGCTTATTTAATTACATTATGCATAAAACTTTGTCTTAATAATATATATGTGGCCTATCACTAAAATTAAGTCGTTATAATAAACTTATTGTCAACAAACTCTTAGGTGACAATTGGTTAGGGGAATGAAAATTGAGGAATAAGTATGATAATGAAAAAATGAATAAGAATCGAATGGAATACAAATTATTATGAATAACAAAATTTAATAAAAAATTATTAAATTTTTTTAAATCTTGCATTTGAATGATCTTTCCTTCTGTGTTCAAATAGAATAGTATTTCCATCAAAATAGTGAAAAAACAATTCCAATACTTTAAAATGTAACCAAATAAAAACATGAAATGAAATATGTTACAAATCTTAAGTAAAAAAATTAATAATTAATATCCAAGATTACACAACTAAAATATGTTATTCTATTTAAACTCCTTTACTTCTTAGAGGTACCTAAGTAAAAAATTTATAAACAACATTTACAGATTAATTTGTAATTAAAAAATTATATTTTTTGTAATAAAAATTTACATAACTAATTTCGTAACTCATATTTACAAACTTAGTTTGTGAATTTAATTAACAAACTTGTAACAAATATTTATAGAACTAATTTCATAACTAACATTTACAAACTAATTTACAACTAAAAAAATTCATTTTTGTAACAAAGGTTTACAAATGGTAGAAAAAATACATTTAGACTTTGTCTAGAGCTTGAATTTGATAGAAAAAGAAAACGAGGATAGAAAAGGTATGGAAAAGGGGGGAAAACTACGGTGGCGTTTGGTTGCAAAATAAAAATAGAATGGTAATGGTAATAGAAATGAAATTGAATGAAATGAAATTTTTTAATTCTTTTGTTTGGTAGAGACTTTGGAATCACTTACTAAATAAAGATTATTATATTTGGTATAGTATGAAATGGAATGGAATGGAATGAGATGAAATTTATATTATTTTGACCAATTATACTTTGCTCTTATATATGATTTTTTTAATCAAATTATCATTATTTTTAAATGTTTCTTTTACCCTTATATAAATTAAACAAATAAATAATATATATTATACATAATATAAATGTTTTGTAAAAACGAAGTACAATAAAACAAAAAATTTGATTAGATATTAGTACTTAATCAAATTTTTTATTTTATTAAAAAAATTTGTAAAATCTAATTTTATTTTAAATCTTATTAAGATATATATATATTGAATAAAAATACAATAAAAAATCATTAGTACTCCACATTTAAAAAAAAGAAACAAAAAAAAAGTAACAACAATATATTTTTTAAACAAAGTAACAACATGATGCATTGAAAATTAAAAAAAAAATAATAATTGATGCACAAAAAAAAGACAAAACACATTTTACATTTAAATGACAATTCCATCCAATTTTTAATGGAATCTCAATTCTTATGGATGTGTGAAAACCAATTGCAATGAAAAAGTGATTCCATTGTGAAAAAGTGAACTAAAGATTTCCATTTTCATTCCATACCAATAAATTCCTATCCACAAAACACTACTTAAGGCTCAATATTTTTTCTTTTTTTTTCTTCCACCTCGTTTGGTAGATAAGAAATAAGGGCCGTTGGAAAAGGGTAGAGGAAAAGAGATGAAGGGAGAGGTGAGATCCCTTGTTTGGTAAAAGGGAAAGAAGAAGGGAAATGAGAGATGGAAGGAGAATGTCACCCTCCAAACCCATAAATTTCAATCCCTCCAAAATTAAAGGACTCCAATAAAAGGAAAAATAAATACATAAAATGTTATGTTTATCCTTAAAAAAATAATACATATTTATATTGGAAATGATAATATGGTAATTTTCATAACTAATTTCTTTTTCATCATTCCAATTTCAATTTTAAATACCAAACGACATAGTAATTATTTCCATCTCCATCCATCATACTCTACTTCCTTTGTAACATATTCATCGATCCTACTCTACATCATTCTTACCAAGCATAGTGTTAGTTTCAGGAAGATGAAATTCCTGTTTTATTTATAAAAAAATCCCATCACTTTCTCGTCTTTTTGCTTCTGGGGTGTAAGTGTTCGGCAAGGCCAATCACATGTTTAATGCTTAAACGTGACTTCTACTAGTGGTAGTTGTAATATAGATGGACGGTTGATTCCACAACGAGACAAAGAAACAAAGTTTACAATAAATATAATAAAAGATAAATAATGATAGAAAAATAGAACAATTGATATTTTTGTTGTTTTTTGAGTTGAAAGATTACAAATAAAGATAAAACAAAGATAAGATAAATATGTGATATAACAAAAAGTAACAATTAGGAATGAGCAAGAGTTGCATACATGCAATACTTATTTATTTGAATATTTTATTTACAAAATTTATACAAATAAAAAGTTTACATTCCAACTATTCATTTGGAAGATTTAACATATAAGCATACATGCAATACTTATTTATTTGAATATTTTATTTACAAAATTTATACAAATAAAAAGTTTACATTCCAACTATTCATTTGGAAGATTTAACATATAAGCATAAATATATTTCATGAAAATATATTAAAGTGATTAGTATTATTTACCATGGAAATATTTGGACAGGTCTTATGAGAAATCCAAAAATGGCAATATATCATTGACAATAATGCAATAAAATATTGAATATAAAACCAAACACAAATATTACTTCTACCATTTATACAATACTTAGATTCTATATAGTTTTAGCAAAAGTAAATATATATGAATGGGACAGAGAAAATGATGAAGATATGATGTATATTATTTTTACTAATTTGATAATACATAACGTTGACTACCGTTTTCGCTATCAACCAATTAAACATAGGCTTAAAGAAATGCAGCAGAGAACACATATTTTTACGTGGTTCAAATTATTAATTAACTCTAGTCCACGAGTCAATTGTATTAGGATTTGAGAAGCTTGAAGTCTCAAGCTTCTATGAAGTTCAGGCAACGTTTTAGCAATGCTCTAAATACAAAAAGTGGGGATCATTTACAATGTGTGCTATAGCCCTATTTATAGATGGTTGATGATAATTAATTTCGTTAATGAGAAATTTATTACAAACATTCTCCATTGATGGGCTTATTCAAAAGGTTCCAACCCACAACTTTTTGGGGAAGCACGTCCCTGACAACGTCAAGGGATAGCTGCATGTTTTTCCATGTCAGGCGGCGTCGGGAGACATTCTACTTGTTGCTTGTACGGACTCAACACCACGGCTTGAGTAACAGTGAAGTATCAGACATCTGCTTGTGGTCCAGGGTCGCTGTGCTTGACACCTGACACTCTACTCCAAGCCCAGAGGACAGTTTTCACATGCCTGAAGGACTTTAATGGAGAGGGCATGGAGGACGTCCTAACTGTAGTCCTCCTCGAGGACATACTTCTTCGGAGGCAATGCACAGTCAACACGGGGAGAGGCTTTCCTCTCGAGGAGTTCTAGATGAACTCGCAAGGGCTTCATTATCTTCTGTGAAGCTTAATTACTCCTTAATGATTGTCACATGTCACTTAGCGAAAATATGGACAACACATAGAAAATGTTTGACAAGATCTATATATTATTATTAAATATAAATAGAGATAATAAGATGAAAAAAAGATATAAAAGAAAATAAATCACTCAACTATGTGAACTTGAAGCACATGGTGAATCAAAAATACCAAACAAAGTCATAGTGCATATATGATCGTTAGCCTATTATGCTACACATAAAAATGAGACTAAAATTTGGTATAATTTTGCTACTTAAAAATTACATGTCAAACTAATAAAAAGAGCTCATTTCATAAAGCCTAAAAAAGGATTGAAATGTGAAACAAACTAAATTTGGGGATTACAAATAAATACTAAAAAATGTTTATACTTTTTTGGACCATGTGTTTTGTTCAATCACCTGTTTGGTCCCTGTATTTTGACAAAGGACTTTTTGGACCTTGTGTTTTGAAAAATGGTTCAAATAGAACCCTAAACTCAATTTTGGTCAAAGTTTTATGAGCTAAAATTACAAATAATTTACCAAACTAACAATTTGAAACAAAAACAAAATCATTTTACTTAACAATTGTAACGCCCCACATCACTATGACTACTTTCTGGAATGACGACTGGCCCTACAAACCAACATGAGTGTTTCTAGCATGCTTTGTCCTCACTCGCACACTTCCTGGGAAAACTTCTGAGGAGGTCACCCATCATGAGATTACTCAAGGTCAAGCACGCTTAACTTTGGAGTTCTCAAGTGATAGGCTGCCGAAAAGAAGATACATCTTGTTGATATAAGTAGTACTCATCAATCAATTTAAGCTCTCTTCAATTGTGTAAACCCATATCTACATAATCTTAGAATCATCACACTTGACATTCCTCAGGCGGTGTGGGATTGCACAGCTTTACCCGGTCTTTCCCCTTACGGATCACGGGATTCTTACTGTCACAACAACTGTGTTGTTATATTCAATTTTCTCTTCGTCAAAATTGGATTTAAGAGAATGCAGAATCTAACTGTTAACAAGACAAAATATAAAGTTAAAAAATATATAAAACCTACTAACAATAAATATAATATTATAAATCATTTTTATTATTAATATCATTTGTGTGTTTTTTTTTTATTTTTTATAATTGCTATCTTGCACGTAGGTGGAGTGTGAGGGACAAAATAGAGCTAATGACATTTAGATTGATCTAACGTGTGATTGATAAGTGTGCAGGTGTGGCCGACGTTGACCAATGGGAGGACACCACTTGGGTGTGTGACATGTTGCCTGGAAGGAGGCAAGACACGGGTCACCAAGTGGGCAGGTGGAGCGGGTAAGGGGCCGAAAGGCCAGGTCGATGGCTGGACGAACGTCGAGTTGTGCGTGTCGGAGACACCAAATGGCAGACCCTGGCAGCTAGGCAAATTATTGGGCTTGGCTGGTGCTTCATACGGGCCTCATTCTTGGGTGCATCAAATTTTCTTTTTCTTTCTAAAAAAATGTGAGCTTTTCTTTCTTCTTTTTAGGTTTATTTTTCTTGTTTTTCCAAATGTCAAAAATATAATTTAATTCTTACAAAATAATAATAAATTTAGTAATAATAAATATTTTTATTTAAAAAATACATGATATTAATTTTATGAAAATACTAATTAAAACTTAATTTATTCTAATTATTCAAACCAATAAATGTATTTTTTTTACCATAATTAGCACATCACCCTCATATACCTGGTAGGAAACATGTGGTTGTTTGACTCTGCAAATTGTACGACCAGGACACATGTCCTTGGTCCGAGTGGGTCCATTTATATTGCAAAAAATATGCATAACAAACTTACATATGACTTGTTATTTCAATTAAAAAGAATTTGGAGCACTATCTCCTCTAAACAACATCTCTATATCCTAGTATCTTACCACTAAAAATAATAGCAATCCATCTAAATGCATGAGCACCTAAAACAAAATAAATAACCAATGTCATCACGAGGTACATATAGATTATTAACATGCTCACCCCTTAAAAAAGAAGCCTCGTTAGCCTTGCGAAAGGGTAGTGGTAGTGGATGACGACGGAGAAGGGGTAGACGACAGAGTATCCTTGCAGTAACGGATCACGGCCTTGATATTCTCTTCTTGCTCCTGAAAACTACTCTTTGTATGTATGTCAACACAGCTTAAGTTTTTAGAAGTGTACAGCTCCACCTCCACCTCCACCTTTTTTTTCTTTTTATTCTTTGAGGCTACTGATCTTCTTCTTGTTCTTGATACCACTGCATGGTCTTGATCTTGATCTTGATGTTGACCTTGATGATCATCAGATGGTAATGGCATCCCCAAGCAGCAGGTAAAGTAGCGTCTCAGCCTCTTCCACAGCTTTCGATTATCGAGGTACCGTTGGAGCCCAAAAAGGCCCAGAGACTCGGCTGAGGAGGAGGTGATCACAGGTGATGATGAAGACACTACTGTTTCGGCTGCCGTGGAGTGTCGTTTTTTGTGCTCAACAGAACCAAAGGAGATGATGTGAATAGGGTCTAGAACCCAGCTATCAAACGTTCTGTCGTACTTCAATCCTATTATAGCCATTGTTTTGTTCTCTCTTTTATTTGAAGAGCAAATACTTGTTTTGCTTTGCTCTTTCTCTTCTAATTCTTTCATATAGAAATTGTAAAGCTCTTTTGGATAGGGATGATTTTGTTCATTTTCTTCAGACCGATGGGATTTTATAATTTGGTGAGAAATCTCATATGGATCAAATTTGTCAACAAGTTTCTTTATTTGCAAAAGAGGTAAAGTTATTGGGGAGAAATTATAGTGCTTGATAGTGAGATTTTATAGCATAATTCATCACAACCACCTTATTTTGGGGAACATTTTTTTTATTGGACCCAATGACAAAGAAAATTAAATGAGTCTTGCTTGGTTTATGCTTCCTTGATAGGCTCTCCTACTCACCGTATTCATATTTAGGAGAAATGTCCAATACAAACTATCTTGAATGTGACTTTTTTTTTTCTTTTTCAAAAACCGTTGAGAATGGGGACACATTCAAAATTAATTGATATCAAAAAGTAAAGTGAAGCCATGATTTTGCAAAAGGGTCAACTATTGATAGTTCTTTTTTCAGTTTTAGTTATCTAATTTTCAATCCTAAATTATTGTTAGCTACTCTTCGAAAAAAATTGAAGTTGTCACCATGGATGAGGTCGAATAAAAATAATAAGTCACAGTGGATATGAATTATGTTATATATATATATATATACATAAAACTTGATCTTATAAAAGAAAGATTTTGCAAAATGAAGAAGAAAAAAACAACCAAAAAAGTACTTACTAATAAAGTAATTTGATCAAACTGTTCAAATTTAATTATTTAATTTCATATAACTAAAGGTATGTAGTTTAATCATATTCACCAAATTTGAGTCAAATATATAAACTATATATGATTTTAAATTACATGAGACCAAATAATTATTATTGAGAACATATGTTAGTAAATCTGTATTTTGATAAAATACAAAGTACTAAATAAGTTTTTTTTTTTTCATCTTTCTTTAGTAAAGTTAAAACTTTATGTACGTATATATAAAATAATTCATCCACTTCAATTTTTTTTCATAGAAAAGCTAACAATAATTTAAGAGTGAAAATTAGATAACTAAAACTGAAAAAAGAACAATCACCCTTTTGCAAAATGAAGAAGAAAAGAGCATTCAAAAAAAGTATTCCTAACACTCTTACAAAAAAGGGCAATTATGTCAGTCAAACGTGTCAGTGAACGCAGTTGACTGACGCTGTTGACCAAAAATTAGCATTTGTGACAGTTAGGCACTGCCACAAATGATGGGGCAATTGCGTCATAACATACACTGACGCTGTTTAATGGGGTCGTTTGCGTCAGTGTCCCATTGACGCAAACGGGCCGTTAACAGCGTCAGTGGGGCACTGACGGTAACGACCCGTTTGCGTCAGTGGGGCACTGACGCAAACGCCTAAGTGAAATGCGCGTTTCACTATGGAGCGTTTGCGTCAGTGCCCCACTGACGCAAACGGCCCGAATAACCTAAATAAACCCTCATCGTCCCGTGTACAGACCCATTTACCTAATGTTCAGACACGAAAATGCTTGAAAAACCAGAGAAACCAGCGGCGCCTCCTACCACATTTGCTCACCTAGGTACGTTTTTATCAATTTTTTTTTTCAATTTTAATGTAAAAATAGTGATTTATATATGTTTATGTAACTTATATATAGTTTTTTTTTAAATTTTTTGTATAGATTTTGTATTTTTGAAGATTGTAGTTTGAAAACCCATAAACTTTCTTGGTTTTTTGGGGTTTTCTACATCAAGAACCCACATTGCTCAATTACCACAAGTAAGTGCAATTTTATTAATTTTTGTGATTTAAATTTAATTTTTGTGATTTTTTTTTTTATAAGTTGACATAATTTCGGATTTTTTAATTTTTGGATAGTTTTATATTAATGATTATGTAATTGTTTTAGGTTTAAACTTTGCATTTTAATATTTGATTTTTTTAGAATTTTTTTATTATAATTTATTTTATTTTTATTAACTTTTTTTTAAAATTGAATTTAATTTCGAATTTACTTATATAAATGAGTGTATATATATATTAACGGATATATTTTGTATAACTTTCATTTTATTAATTGTTTAGTTTGATTATTATTAGTAAATTTTTGTTTATATTTTGTTTACTTTTTAAATTTTGGGTTTAATTGGTTAAAAATGTATATATTAAAATTATTTGTTTTTTTAAGTTATATTTTATTATTGATTTAGTTAGGATATTTATAGTCAATTTTTCTTTATGTGATTTGTTAACTTTTTAAAAAAAAAAAAACTTTATTTCGGGTTTAAGTATATAAATGAGTACATATAACAAATTATTTGTTGTTTAAGCACGTTATTGTTTATTTAGTTACAATATAGCTTTAATATATTTTTCTTTATATTTTGTTAACTTTTTTATTATTTTTTTGTTTATTGTTATATTTGAGTAGGTATTTTGTTGACAACTTTGTTGGTGAGATCAAGCTTTTGGAGGATTTTATATTAGAGGTAATATTTTAAACCTTAATGTATAATTAAGATATTGAACTTAGTAGAATGTACGAATTATAAAATAGTGGAGATAGGATCTGGGACTGTGTGCTGCGGTGATATAAGATTGTAATTGTGCATGTTTGATTGATTACTTGATTTGTTGTATTTATATGATGAATATATGTTTATTTAAATTTTGGGAAATATGATAGAAATAAGAGAAATATTGCCCAATTTTTTGTAAGATTTAGTAATTTGAGCAAGTTGGTGAATAAATTTTAGTTTAAGTAGGTTTAATACTTAGAAATTTAGAACACACAAGAGTACATATATTAACTTTGATATCTGAATTACTTTTATAGTTTTGATCACAAATGTTAACTCTAGATAAATGTTTTAAAAAAATTATACTATTGTTTTTCTGTTTCTGTTGCTGTTTTTTTGTTTCTGGTGCTGATTTTTTTTATCAAAATAGGCCAGGGAAATTGGCATAAACATTTGCAATTTCCCTGGTTAATACTTTATGTGACAGTGCCCAACTGACGCAAAACATACTCATTTTTAACATTTTTAATGGGCAATTACGTCACATATCAAACTGACACAAAAAATCAATTGTGGCAGTTATAAACTGACGCAAATGGCCTTTTTTGTTATAGTGTAATAATGAAAGTAAACAAACGAATACAAGAAAAATGTTCCTTTTCATATTATAAGTATAATTACTTTTTTAGTATAACAACTGATAGTACCTAAAAAAATAAAATGAGTAAATTTAAAATATAGCTTCTCAAAAAATATATATATTTTAAAAAAAAGATAGAAATTGTAACTTCTCATAAAGAACATTTTAAATTAAAAAAAACCTTAAAATAAACTAACTAATGTATATGTTTAGGACTATTCTCAAAACATAATCTAGCCCAAAAAGCTTTGAGCCATGTTAGTTTGAAAAAACCAAACAGTCAATTTTCTTTCCATTGACTCTTTTAATCTCATGGAGCAGACCGAGAAACTAGATTGATCAAATTGTAGCATAAAAAGCAAATTCGACTTGTAATGGAAAGTTGATTACTGCGTATCAAACGAAGTAATTAGATAATTACTCCAGGCCTGCTGATTGGTTTCTAATTTTAAAAATACTAATTTTACACCATTAGTTTGAAAATACTAATAATTTTGTTCTATACTGGTAGTTGTTTGACTGTTTCCATATAGGTAAAATAAAGAAAATATGAAAAATTAATTTTCACTTTTTACAAATGATTCAGTATTGTGTTTTTTAGGACTTCTACATGTTGATCGGGTTAAAGGGTATTTTTACCCGTTTAATGTCATAATCGGGTTAAAAAAAGTGAACCCGTAACCTGCCCAAATAAGAAAAACATTATTTTAACCCGTCAACCGAAGTGTGAAGGATTTTTTTTTTCAAATTATATTTTTGTAGTATTTTTTTCTTCCAATACTAGTATTAATAGTGTAAAATTTATCTTTTTAACCTTAAAACAATATTTCAAATTTATAGTAAAAAAAATAAAACAAAACTTAATTAATATAAAAATTATAGTCCAACCATGAAACATCACAAATCATACCATGATAAAACTTCCAAGATTAAATACAAATATAAAAAGATAATACCAATCCAAGTATCTAACGATCCCATGATTCCGGGTTGGTTTAAATTTAATTATGTATGTAATATAAATTTAACTATGTATATAATATATTAATATATTAAAATATAATAAGTTCTTAATTAGATGGGTCAGGTTATATTGGGCGGGTCAATAATTATGTTCAACCCGCCCAAAATAACAATTAAGCGGTTTAAATTTTTATCGGTTTTTTCGGGTTGCATTTTTTTTTGCAATTTTTTCGGGTTAGTTTGAGCGGATTGTAAATTTTTTTGCACAACCCTAGTGTTTTTTAATTTAATTTTCAATATTTTTCTAAACAATCAACCAATTATCGATCCCACTATTTAATGCTTTTAATTTATGAAAGGGAAACAAACCATAATGTTTTTTTTGTTGAAATACTTTTTTTTTTGTGGGTATGAAACTTTAAGATGTAAAATAACAAAACTCATATTATAATTATAATTATTATATCAGTAAGTATAGATATAAAAGAGAAATTGTTTATGATTCTGATTACAATTCAGATTCGTCATTTGATTACTATTCATATGAGGATCCAGAGATAATAAGAAGAATGAAAGATAAACAAGTTAAAGATAGACAATACTATTTGAATGAAATTAAAAAAATAGAAAAAGATAAAAAAAAAGAAGATTGAGAGAATAAAAATATAGAGAAAGAACCTATAAAAGAAGAAAAAGGGAAAGTGAAATAAGAAAAAAGGAAAGTGAAATAACGTAGAAACGAAGAAAAATGGATATAGAAAAGAAAATAGTAATGAGACTTAAGTGAAAATGATTACATTTTGTGAAAATTACATTTTGGCTTTTCAATAAAATTTTAAAATATATGGTATTTTTTTATAAGTATTATTTTATGGCTTTTTAAAATTTGTATACCTTTTAATGAGAGTTTTTTTCCATATTTTTGTAAAAAAATCATTATTATGTTATATTTTTGTAAAAAATCATTATTATGTTATATTTTTTTCCCCATAATCTAATTTTTTTTAATTAAATTTATCAATACAAAACAGAAAAGGTTTAATTATTATATTTATAAGAAAAAAAACCAACATTTTTAGTATAACAACTACATATTATCGAACGTGTATTTTCAAATGGTAGTAAAGAATTATGATTATTCTCAAACAGAATCTAGCCCAGGAAAACGTTGATTCGGGTCAGTTTGAAACAGTCAAACTCAGTCAATTTTTTCCATTTGACTCTTTTGATCTCATGAAGAGGAGACTGGGAAACTAGACTGATCAAATCATGCATGTTATGTCGCTACATAAAATAGGTAAAAGCTGAAATTACTAGGTAACAATTCAAATTCAAAACTTACAAGTGAAGCAATATTGTAATCAAAAGTAATTAGGTAATTACTCGTGGCTTCTGATTGGTTTCTAAATATAAAATAATAATTTTATATTATTACTTTGAAAATAATAATAATTATGGTTTCAAATCAATCAAAGGATCCCACCGTTTCATGTTTTTAATTTATAAAAAATAAATCGAAATCCTTAACCAATAAGAAAATACAAAAAATGGCTTGAGAGTCACGCATTGGGAAGATTATATATACTGGTCGGTTAAAAGAAGAATTTATACAAATACACGCCCAGTATTTGTTTCTTTCTATCTCCAAGGCGAAGAAGTTATGGATTTCTGCGTGCAAACCACAACTCAATTGATTCTCAATGAGATGAGGAAGAAGAAGAATGAGAGTGCTAAAAACGTTATAATGTCTCCTCTGTCAATGAACTTGATGCTGAACATGGTGGCCTCTGGCTCTGAAGGTAAAACCTTAGAGCAGTTCTTGAAGTTTCTTGGTTCCGACGGAATCAAAGAATTGAACAACATGTCTTCTGTTATTATGTCTCTTCTCCTCGCCTCTGCCTCTGCCTCTACCTCTTCCCCTCCTGCCACTTCTGGAACCCAAAAACCTCTGATGCAACCAAAGCCAGTGACCACCTTCTTCGATTTCAATGACCAACATCTTTTCTCGAAGAAGACAGAACAACAACAACAACAACAACAGCCTCTTTTTTCTTTGGTAAACGCCTTATGGGTTGATAAACGCTTTCAGTTGATACCATCTTTCAAAGAAATCACGGAAACCATCTACAAAGCCAAAGTAGAAAATGTTGACCTTTATAATGAGGTAAAAGTTTCATCTTTTTGTCTGTACTTGTTTTTCTTTGTATTTGTGAAATATTTTGTTGGTTTTTTTAATCCACATTGTCAATTTTTCATTTTTATATGTAGGCTGATCATGTTAAGAAAGCTGTGAACTCATGGGTGGAAAATGAGACGAAAGGTCTCATCAAAGAACTTTTGCCACAGAGTGTAAAATTGGAGCCGCCACTTTGTCTTGCAAATGCATTATATTTCAAGGGAGCTTGGGAAGATCCCTTTGATGCCTCCATGACTCGAGACAATAAGTTTCATCTTCTTAACGGAAGAACAATCCAAGTACCTTTCATGAATAGTCATAATGATTACCTCTGTTATGCATCCAATGATGATTACAAGGTTCTCAAACTCAGATATCAAAGAGTAGGTGAACGCACTGACAAACAAATACAGTTCTCTATGTACATACTTCTTCCTCATGATAGGTATGGATTACAAGATATGGTGGAAAAGTTCAATTTGGATACAAAATTGTTAGCACCCGAGAATCTTAATCATCATCTGAGGAGAGTGGAACTTTCTCATGTATCAATCCCCAAGCTGAAATTCTCATATGATGTTGATGCTAAGGAGTTACTTGAGAAAAAAGGATTGACTTTCCCTTTTAGTGAGAAGGATGCAGATTTCTCAAACATGGTTTTCTCTCCTGCCATTAATGTTTATATAGGTATTATGCTTCACAAATCTTGTATCGAAGTAAATGAAGAAGGGACAGAGGCTGCTGCGGACACCTTTGCTGGTACGATGTTCGGCTGTTCTGCATATTCTGAGCCTCCTCCACTTCATAGCTTTGTTGCTGACCATCCATTCGTGTTTATGGTTGTCGAAGAGTTTTCTCAACTTGTTCTTTTCACCGGAGCAGTTCTTGATCTAGAAAACTAAAAACCTTCTTGTTTATGATGATGCTTTGCCAATCATTAAATAATAGTCTCTAGATTTCGTTTTCAGCTAGTACGAGTAAAAGTCCTGTGTTTTTTGTTTATTTCTTTGTAATAAAGTATTTTCAAATGGTAGTAAGAAAAATTATGACTGTTCTCAAAACAGAATTTAGCCGAAGAAAACTTTGACTTGTGTCACTTTATAACAATCAAACTTAGATAATTTTCTTTTCATTTGGCTCGTTTGATCTTATGGCTGGAAAATAGACTGACCAAACAATGCATGCTATGTTTTTACTTAACTTAAGTAATGCTGAAATTACTGATAACAATTCAAATTTACAAGTGAAGCAATTTCGTAGCATAAAAAAACAATTGCCACTTGAATATTTATGAAAGTTTTATTAGCAAGAAAAGTTGATCCACGTCAAAGCTCATCATGAGAGCTTTCTTTGGGAGACTTGGGTTGATTCTCCAGAAGGTATGTTACAGCTAATGATGCATGTAATGCTGCTCCATATGGAAGAACATCTTCATTCAATGTAAACTTTGGTGAATGTAGTAGTTCATCCACACTCTTTTTCTGATCCTTCATCCCAATGAAAAAGAAGTATCCGGGAATTGCCTCTTGATAGAACGCGAAATCTTCTGCTCCCATCAGCATTGGCATTTCATGTATCTGCCTTTCTCCCACCAGTTGACTTGCAACATTTAGGAAATGTTTATGGAGATTTTGGTCGTTTACAGTTGCTGGATTGAAAGCCTTCTTTTCTGAATCGAATAGGACAGTTGCATTGCACCTGTGTACACTGGCTTGCCTTGTTATAACCTGTAGTAAAACATGGTAGGACATTGCTGATTATGCTATGACTATATATAATTTAATTATCTGTACAGTAATTAACCGGACAACTTGATTGAAAAGAAAAGAAACAATATACCTCTTCTATTCGATTTTTAAGTTGAAGAACGCTTTCTTTTGAAAATGCCCTGAAAGTGCCACCAATTGTTACAGAATCTGGAATAACATTAAAAGCAGCACCTCCTT
This sequence comes from Humulus lupulus, assembly GCF_963169125.1. Lineage (NCBI taxonomy): Eukaryota > Viridiplantae > Streptophyta > Magnoliopsida > Rosales > Cannabaceae > Humulus > Humulus lupulus. Next base: position 50,267,686 of record NC_084800.1, on the reverse strand, counting down.
GGAATTTTGATACAGTAACTACCTGCAAGATTATATTCATTAATTCAAATGTCCCATCTGTTCGTAGTTTTAATTGCACAATTAAGAAACAATTATAAATCCGCTCACAAAATCAGTAAATTTTGAAAAGGAAAATACAAATTTGACAGCTTCTCATATTCTCATTCTGATTCTTTTCATCAGGAATAAATAAAAAAGTGTCCTGCAAGAACATAATCTTAATTTGTTTGTTTATTATAATTCAAAGGCTATAAAAAGATACGAAAAGATGAGGAGAGAGAGAGAGAGAGAACCTGTGGGTCTAAAGGATCAGCTTCACGCGAAACAAGATGTTGCAAACTAACAATTACATTTGAAGCAGCTAAAATAGGATCTATTGTGAACTGAGGAATGGCAGCATGACCCCCCTTTCCACTTATTTTTGCCTCAAAAAAACCGGCAGCGGCCAAAATAGGGCCGGACCTACAAGCCACTGAGCCAATTGGGAGACTAGGAGAGACATGAATCCCGAAGATGGCTCCAACATTCTCTAGTATTCCTGTGTCTAATATTTTCTTTGCACCGCCACCTCCTTCCTCGGCTGGTTGGAAGACAAGGAGGACTGTTCCCTGTAAGAATTATAACAGAAATAGTTGAGAAATACTTGTCTGAAGATGACACGAATGAACCAGTTAAAAATAGCATGAGCAATGACTTGTGAGTGTGTGACAACCATAGTACAAATCCACTGGTTCTGTAACACTTCAAAAAATGACCATGTGAGATGTATCATGGGAGCGAGGCTAAGGCTGCAATTACTCATCTTTCTTACTGTTAAAAAATAGACTTAGTACTTCATGTTGACAAAGTAATAAATTTTTAGTCACTAATAATCACTGAAGGAATGTGAGTTTTGGCAATGTTCGAAGCAGACAAATCCAACGGTAAAGCAAATGATTATTAAGAGCAGATAAATACAGTTTTCATGATGTAATACATCGAATTGCTCAGTGACATCATCCAAATGGGGCCAGTTATTTGTATTACCCAATAAGTTTTTAGTCAACAAAGTTGACCATTCACTTCTCAAGCACGGTAAAACTTGTAGATAATTTAGTGTAGTTCATTCGAGATTACCAACAAGACAAAATAAATAGCTAGAAAAATTTAACCTTCAGTTCATGTTGATGCCCTTGAAGTATCTTTGCAGCTCCAAGAAGCATGGCAACATGTGCATCATGCCCACAAGCATGCATCTTTCCTGGGATTTTACTCTTGTGCTCCCACTCCACACTCTCCTACATTAGCAGTCAAAAAAGCCAATGATGTCCAAAGATAATTAATCACAAAGGAATAGTTTGAAAATACATAAATACATACAAAAAGTCAACAGGGCCAAATTTAGCAGGACTGATAAAAGTAAAATAAACCTGCACAGCCAGAGCATCCATATCCGCTCTGATTGCAACAAATGGAGGTGAACCAGTCCCGATGAAGCCAACCACCCCAGTTTCAGCAACTGGGTATTTGTAAGAAATACTCATTTTCTCAAGCTCAGCTCTGATAAGCTTACTGGTCTCAAATTCCTCGAAACCCAGTTCTGGGTTTTCGTGTATTTTCCTTCTGATACCCACCATCCAATCAAAAAATTCATTTTCTTGAATCAAGTCAAGGAATTTGACCGGGATTAGACCCAGCTCATGAGGGTTTAAGAGAGGATCATCATAACTTGACGAAGAAATGGCTAGTGGCATAAACACTAGAAATACGACAATCAAAGAGACCCGCTTGTTGTAATTGTTGATGAAGAAGAAGTCCATGACCTAACAGAGAGTAAAAAGAGAGAAGTGTTTGATTGGTGTTGATGTGAAAACAAGGAAGGAATATAACGAGTGTTAAGTGTCGTTTTTGGAAGCACTGGTTTAGTTTGGCCCCAAAAAGATAACACACAGACATGACACATTATAGTCTAACGCAGCTGACCTCAGGGGGACAGAAAACGACATTTGCGGCTGGTGCATCTGTGTGCATGAGTAGACACGTGTTTAATATGGGGCGAATGACAACCGGGCACGTTGTTAGTTGTTAGAACTTGGCTCGAGATATTTTACTGACACAGTCTTTGATATTTCAAACACATTGATTATTCTTATGCCAAAAGGAAAGACAAATCAGCCCAACTTATAATAAGAGGGAAATAATACACAGTGGAGTAGGGTGCTGGAAGTGGAAAAGTGACAACCCTATGATCTGAAAAAAAAATAGGGGGAAAGAAAGTAAGAGAAAACAAAATATAAGTTTGATACGAAAAAAAGATAGCAAAAAAGGAAATGGAGCATACAAATTTAAGTACGTCTCCAAAGCAACTTTATATGTTGGCCAAATGACCCCTCGAATTAGTTTCAACCCATCATTATTATTCTTTAATAAAATGGAAGAAATAATAAATAATATTTTTAATCCCAAAATATTTATCATTAACATAATATGCTTCCTAAATTATATTGTCTGTTAAAATTTACCTCTCAATTATTGGTATTCTTAAATCGTGCTCTTTATTACGATTTGCATAAAATAATTAGCATTTTCAACCCTTTTATTTATAGATTTTTAAGAACTAATAGAAAAATAGATTTTTAAATTTTTATAATTAAACGGGGCACAATTTGGTAGTTCTCAAAGTTCGGGAGGCAAAAATGTTAATTATTTTATGCAAATTGTAACAGGAGGCATGATCTGATTGTAGCACCCACATTATTTTGATATAATATAGTCATAATCTCATGATTGCATTGCATTACATATTATACAATATGTATAATTTGAGCATATGCATATTCTTATAAGTGTTTTCATGTATAAGTATAAAAATTGTGTATATGATACTTATGTGTATGTTGAACATTATTAACCATGTGGCGTTTGAGTTGTCTTTTATGGGTGTTTGATGAGATATAGAAGGCAAAATAAGTTAAGTGGTGAAAAATAGTACAATGTCGATTACTAGTATTTCGGTGTAAAATTGAGTATTAGTGGATTTACCAAATATAATTGAGGTATGATTAAGGTCTCATTGATGAAGTAAAAATGGTTTTAGAACCATTAGATCAAGTCTTGATGGGAAGTATACATAATCAGTAGTGTTGACGCAAACTCAAAACGAGCTTAGCATAAGTGCGCTACGCTCAATCGGGTAAGCATAACTATTAGGTATGAACTCATATGGACCTAAGGTTTGGTGTGAGTGTTTCACACATTAGGAGAATAGACCTAGCAGATGATTAAGTCGAAATTATTGAAGTGATAAGGTTTTCATAAGTCAAAAAGTTAAATGATAAGGTGAAATGTGTCAAATTTTAATACAATAAGGCCGAATCATTGAAAATAAATGATTGTCATCAACCTTATCACTTTCCATGACCAATGTAACGCTCTACTTCCTTAGAGTCGTTACTAAGTGAGTTAAAACCGTGCCATTAGCTCGCTAATCGAGGTTTTAGGTTAAAAGTGTAGCAAAACTGGAATAAAAAGTCATTTAAAGACATTTAATATAAAAATGGGGTCATTCATTGAAATCGTAAACTTAAACATTTAGGATCCCAAAATATTGTTTAGAAAGTACTTTACATCTCAAAAAAATAGTTACGGTCTACCTAAGCGACAAATAACCCAATACATTACATTCTCCAAAAATAACCCTGGCCGTGGTGGCCAGGCAGGCCGAACATGTACCCGTCGCCCCACACTCTCCATACTCATGGTTGGTCGATCTTTCCTTTGCCCTTAACTGCACCATAGATCACCTGTGAGTCGAAGCCCAGCAAGAAAACTCACCACAAAACAAATAACATATGCATATCTATCAACAACATATAACAAAGCAGCCAACAGGCTAAACACATAGCAATCATGCCCTCCCAGGTGCTTTACCAGGCCCTGGGTTTGCGGTCTTCACCGAGAAGATGTCTCCAGCATCCTAGGAGGGTCTCACCCTAACGGCCTGCACTCCGCGTGCTCAACGTCAATCCCGGTCCCTTGCCGTACTCGGCTTCTTGCAATTCTCGGCCTTCCCCGTTCCCGGCCTTCGTCGTTCACTCACAAATACTCATCACATATCACAATATCAACAAATATTTAAACATATACTAAATATAAACAGTAGGGCTACGCACTACAATTCAATCATTAGGGCCATGCCCTGAAGTACAAGCATTAGAGCCATGTCCTGCTCTACGGGTACAACTGTTATATTATTTTATAATATAATGTAATATTATATTATAATATAATGTTTTAGATTAAATAAATGTGACAAAGAGTGTCACATATTGTAACATATAATAGATAGTTACAATATTTAGATATATGAGATATATCCAAATATGTAACATATTTGGTGTTACAAATTTGTAACTTCCAAATATTACCATTTATTGTGTAAATTTGGTGTTACACAATATTGTGATGAATTTCATAAAGTCATATGTGAAATGGCTGTTAGAGATATGATTTTAACCCCAATAATGTGTTTTGGGGGTTACAAAATCAATTGGGAGAGTTTAGAACCATTTGGAAAAACAGCACAAATTGGTGTGCTGAAACTAGAGCTGTAAATACGGGTCGGGCTTTCTAGCACGGCACGAAACTGGCACGAGCACGACACGGCACGAAAAAATATGGGCTTGGGCTAGGCACGGCACGACACGACAAGCCCGAAGGCACGACACAAAAGCACGACACGTAAGCACGAATACAAAAAGCCCGAAAGCATGGCACACAAAAAGCCCGAATTAAACTCAAATAAATAAATAAATTATTATTATATCATCATTTTTTAATAGTATGTAAAAAAATCATGTTTTGATGATTTTATCCTAAAATTAAGCCCAATCCAATTGCAGCCCATTAAGTTAAAAAGGCCCTAGGGTTTCATCTTTTCATTTCCTTCCCTCATTCCCTCTTGGTTCGGTCAATCACTTACTCTTACACTCTCTCTCTCTTAAACGCACGGCGACAAAAACTCTCTCTTAGACGCACGGCGGTAGCAGCAGAAGCTCTCTCTCTCTCTCGCTCTTCTCTTTGATGCACGGCAGGCCAGGGCAGTTCTCTCTCTCTTTCTCTTCTCTTAGATGCACGGCAGCAGCAGGCAGGGCTCTGTCTCTCGCTCTTCTCTTTGATGCACGGCACGGCTGGGCAGCTCTATCTCCCTCTCTTCTCTTAGATGCACGGAAGCAAGGTAAACTCTTAGTTAGACGTTGTCTCCCTCACTCATGAATATGAATTGATTTTTTTTGTGATTTGAAATCAATTGATTTTCTGTTCTATTTTGGTATTTTGTTCTTTGCTGTGTTTTGGTTCCTGGATTGTGTTTTCAAATTTGATTGTTATCTATATGAATTAAGTCATTGTGTACTTGTCAATGTTGTTACACGGAACTATGTGAAATCTCCAAAATATGTCACTGAGCTATGTATCAAAAAAAAAAAAAAAAGCAAAGCATGCAAATGGTAATATATATTAGTATGACTAGCGTGAATGATTTATAGGCACAAGATTTGAAAGTTTTGGGTTTTGGAATATGCGAAATAGCACACAGATCAATTGGGCACTGTTTTCTGTGTTTACAATTCTTTGCAATGGAAATGATTCAGTGTGCTGTAGTCATTGATTTGGTAAAACTCTGGCTCAACTTAGCATAATTTAGCAACTCCAAATTGACAGGCCAACTAAAGATCAACAATGCTTACATGCATGAATATGAAATAATAAATATACACTTTGCTTATTTTTTATCTTGATGTTTATATTCTAGTTTTGTGTTATATAAAAGAAGCTTCTATTAATCACCTACATGTGAAAGTGAAACACTAGCCAAAATATTATGCACAAACTATATTAACTTACACTTACATTTGCTAATTAATATATATATATAAAGATATTTACATGCGAGTAGTTGATCTAAAAAGAATTACTTAAGTAGTTATTAATAATGTAAGTTTGATTACCTAATAAAATAGAAGAAAGTTAGTCCTTGGTTGTCAAATGTGCCTCTTATAGAACTCATGACTCTTTTTTTATTTTCTCAAAAAAAATTATAATGCAATTGTTATAGTTTGATTGGATGATGATATTTGTGGCAATATATGATGATATTTATATATATTTATTCCATATTTCTCTTTTTTATAGGCATTATGTTGGCTAATACAACTAGAAATCTAAATGAAGCACAAGATGATTTATTAGCTATTCCAACACATTCTGAAAGTGTTGATGATGCTAGTAATACTATTACGGGAGAAAGTACAACAAGCACGGCCAAGCGAAAGAAAAGACAGACATCAATTGTGTGGGAGCATTTTGAGGATGTATGGCAAGTTCAAGATGGAAAACAAGTGAAAAAGGCTAAATGTAAGTATTGCAAATCTATCCTTGTTGGTGAATCATCTAAAGGGATTGGCCATTTAAGAAGACACATGAGTAAATGCTTAGAGAAAATAAACTTGGGTAATGATTCAACTCAGAGTCAACTTTTTGTTCAAAAAGATGGAACATGTGTTCGTTCTTGGAGTTATGATCCTCTTGTTGCTAGGGAGTGTCTGGCTAGATACATAGCACAAACATATTCACCAATTAATATTGGAGAAAGTGTGTGGTTTGAAGAGTTCATTCAAAATGCATTTTGTCCACAATTTAAGTCGATGTCTAGAGCAACCACTAGAAATGATTTGATCAAAGCCTATAAAGCTATGCGTGCACATTTGTTTGGTGAATTGAATACTTTGAATGATTCTGTTGCTTGCACATCTGATATTTGGAATGCTCGTTCTAAACAAGATTATGTATGTGTTACTGCTCATTACATTGATTCAGACTGGAGGTTAGAGAAAAGAATCATTGGGTTCAAATTAATGCATCATGAGCATAATGCCGAGAACATATATAATGCTATCACTTCTGTCATGGATGATTTTGGGATCTCTAAAGGAGTTGTGTCTCTTACTTTAGACAATGCATCTGCAAATACAAAGTCAATTGAATATTTTAAGGCTTCTGGCTTTTCATTGAATGGTGGACTTTCTTTTCACCAAATGTGTGCATGTCATATTATAAATTTGATTGTTAAAAGGGGAACAAAGCTGGTGAATAACAGAATTGAGCGAATAAGAGATGCTCTTGCTTGGATTAGTGCTTCGAATCCAAGGATTGCTGAGTTTGGACGGTATTGTGTTATTGATGGTCGAAGACCAAGAAAGTTTGATATTGATATGCCAGTTAGGTGGAACTCGACTTATCTGATGTTACAAAATGCAATTGAGTATCGAGACACCATTTCTCTTTTCTACAATTCTAAGAAGGAGAAAGGGACTACCTTTTTGGACAACAATGACTGGTATGTTGCTCAAAAGTATCTTGAATTTATGAAAGTCTTTTATAATGCAACTGTTAAGCTTTCTGGGGTTTATTATCCAACTTCTCCACTAGCCATCACATTGTTCAAATGACACATTTATTTAAAACACATAGAGAAGATGAGCTTTTAGGACCAGTAGTGGCTGCCATGGAAGCAAAATTGAAGAAATATTGGTGTGAAATTCCTCTTTTATATGCATTAGGTCTTGTCTTGGATCCTAGAGCTAAATTACTTGGTCTTGAGAATATTATTCATCATATGGGTGTTAATTTGAATATGGATTTTACTTCACAAATTGCTTATTTGCACAGCAAGGTGTTCGATGTGTACAATGTTTATGAGATCAAGTATGGTAACATACCTAGGACACAACCACCATCCCAACCAATTGAACATGATTCAACATTTGTGAGTTTGAGCTATGTCAAACCAACTAGCTCAAGCGAAAATCTTATGCCCCCTCCATCATCAAGAACTCCTAGATACAACGAGCTCAGCAAATATATTGATGCTGATTTTTCTTTAGTTGATCCTGCTACTGAAAATCATAGAGAGGATTTTGATCATTTGGGTTGGTGGAAGAAGCATGCATATAGGTTTCCTGTCCTTTCACAGCTAGCACGTGATGTGTTGACAGTCCCAGTGTCTACTGTTTCTTCAGAACAAGCATTTAGCACTACTGGCAGGATAATTGAAGAGAGATGAACTTCTTTGTCTCGAGAATTAGTGGAAGTTTTAACTTGTATTAAAGATTGGGAACAAGCTAGGAAGCGTTTCCAGCATGAAGCAGAGAATATAGATTTGGTTCATCAATTTCAAAACTTATTTACTGAAGAACATGGTGATGGTGGTAGTGGAAGTGGAAGTTGTAGTAATACTACATGTGTCGAATCGGTAGTGCATTGATTTTTATTTTCTTTGTTTGTACTTTGTTGAAGTAAACTTAGTTAACTTATGATTGCACTCTTTTTTCTTTACCAAGATTTTATTTCATTAACTTTTTCTTGGTAAATTTTTTAATGAGGCAATGCTTATTTTATTTTTATTTTTAAATTTGGAATTTTTATTGTATTAATTAAGTAAATATACATATATATATATATGTAAAAAGTAAAACAAGGAAAAAAGTGGGCTCGAATTGAGCCCAAATTGGGCCCATATTTTGGCTGACTTAAGGCCCGTTTTCAGGGCACAAAAATAGCCCATTTTAAAAAATGGGCTGGCACGATCTGGGCCTGGCCCGGCCCGGCACACGGCCCGTTTGGGCCGTACTTATGGGCCGTGCTGGGCTTATATATTTATATGCGGGCTGGCCCGGCCTACTTTCTTACACGGGCCGACCTGGCCCACTTTTTTCGGAGGCACGAAAATGTGGGCCGTGCCGGGCCGACCCACATTTACAGCTCTGGCTGAAACTGGGCTGTGGCCGCGACCACTGAATGATGGTGGCCGCAGCCTGGGGGACAGAGAGCAGTGGCCGCGGCCACAGGTGCATTTCAGGCAAATTTTTCAGTTTTTTCCAAATATATTGAACGGTTCCAAAAATCCAAATAACTCACAAATTGTTATATTATTTCATATAATATAATATTATATTAAATAATGTGACAAAATATGATTTGTCACACAAATGTGATTTGTCACACCTTGTAACATGTGTGTGCCCAAATGTGACATGTTTTGGAGATATAAAATCAGTTACAAATTTGTAGCTCTCAAATATTACCCAATAATGTGTATATTACTTGTTACACATTTGAGATTGGATTTCATAAAGCCATAATGAAATATGGATGTTGGAGACATGTTTTTAACACCCAATAGGTGTTTGGAGGTTACAAAATCATGTGAGAAATGATTTGGGACGTTTTGGAACGATTTGGAAAATGACAATATTTGTGCTGAAACTAGGTTGTGGCCGCGGCCACTGTCTTTCCCTGGCCGCGACCTGGGGGACAGAGGCCAGTGGTCGCGGCCAGTGAGGCTGACAGCCTATGTGAATTTTCAGTTTTTTCCAAATTGAACGGTTCTAACATCCCAAATAACTCCCAAATCTCTATTTTAATTCCATAAACATCAAATTAAACATTGGTAACAGCCATGGGGGTTGGTGGAATTTTAAATTCAAAGGGGTATCTCAAACTCTATAAATAGGAGCCTAATGCTCACTTGTAAGACATTATTTTCCATCCACAAAGCACTTGGCTGGAAAATACACCTTGAGGCTTAATTATTCCAGAAAACATTTCCAAAAATCTGTGAGAGATCCCTTAGTGCTTGAGTTAGGGGGAAATAAGCTTTTGGACAAAGGTTTTAAACCTTATTCAAGTTGGTGATCCTCAACCCTCTTCACTTAGGTTGTGTAAGTGAGAGTTTACTATTGTTTTGTTCTTGCATTTTTTCTCTATTGATTTTCTTCTTATTTTCATTTTCTATTTACTTGTAACTTTTGTTTAGAGTTGTAATCTTCTTTTCTTTTGTTTCAAACACCTATTGACTGGGCTTAGAGTGGCGAAGGAGTTGAAAGCCAGGGTCGTCCACTGCTACAGTGATTCCCAGCTCATGGTAAACCAAGTGTCTGGGGAATATCAAGCACGGGGGGCCCAAATAGCGGCTTACCTGGCCAAGGTCAAGAAGGAGTTATCCGAGTTTGAATATAGCCTAGTCGAGCATCGCTACCTCCAAAGAAGTCGAGACTCTGAGCATAGTACCAGTGGAATTCTTGGAAAGCCCGAGCGTAGCAGGAAGTGCGATGGAGGTCGAGATGATCGATGCCAGACCGACCTGGATGACGCCCATAATAGAATATATTTCGACAGGAAAATTTCCTGGCGAGCAGAAAGGCGCGAGGAGAATACTCTATCAAGGTCCAAGGTATACAATCATACATGGGACACTATACCGACGCGGCTATTCCTTACCTATACTACGGTGTGTTCTGCCAGAGGAAGCCAAAACTATTTTCCAGGAGGTGCACGAAGGCTTATGTGGGGATCACGCTGGGGTGCAAAAGCTGGCCCTGAAAATACTAAGGCAGTGATACTTTTGGCCCACGTTATCAAAGGACTCCATATCCTATGTCCAAAAGTGTGTTAAGTGCCAGCGGTTTGCCACCATCGCCTGAGCTCCGCCAGTCGAGCTAAAAATGATGTCATCCCCCTGGCCAATGGCGGTATGGGGAATCGATTTAATTGGAGCCCTGCCCCCGGGGAAGGGAGGAGTTCGCTATGCAGTAGTGGCCATCGATTATTTTACGAAGTGGGCGGAAGTAAAGCCCCAAGCGACAATCACTGCAAAAAGAGTCATCGACTTCGTGGTCAAGAATATTGCTTGCTGGTTTGGACTGCCAAGAAAGATTGTATCAGACAATGGGACACAGTTCGATAGCGATCTCTTCATTGAATTTTGTGAAAGACACTGCATAATCAAAAGCTTCTCCTCGGTAGCCTACCCGCAGACCAACGGGCAGGTAGAGGCTGTGAATAAAACCCTCAAAGCAAGCCTTAAGAAGAGGTTGGACAAGGCCAAGGGAGTATGGCCCGAGCAGCTACCGCAGGTGCTGTGGGCATACCGGACCTCCCACCAAAATTCCACGGGGCACACCCCTTTCTCCTTAAGTTTCGGAAGTGAGGCCATCCTCCCTGTCAAAACAAAGATAGCCACACATAGGCTTCAGACCTTTAGCCCGAAGCGGAATGACGAACTACTCAGCGCGTCCCTCGACCTGATTGATGAAAAACGAGAAGATTCACAACTACGACTCGCACATTATCAACAAAAAATCACTTGTTGTTTTAATTCGAAGGTCAAGAAGCGTGTCTTTGGTTTAGGAGACCTGGTACTCCAAAGGGTATTTTTAGCAGGCAAGGACCCCAAAGATGGTGCCTTAGGTCCGAGCTGGGAAGAGCCCTATCAGATAGTGGAAATCATACAGGAAGGTACTTTTAAATTGGCCCTTACGGTGCCACGAACCTGGAATGCTATGCATTTGAAAAAGTACTATCAATGAGCCACATGTCTATGTAAGGCTCGAATATAAAAGCCATTTAATTTTAGAAATATAAAAAAAAAATTATGGTATATTTGTATCTTTGTATGGTTCCATCTGCGTGTTAGTTCACATGGTAGCGTTGATCCAAAATAACCCAGAAAGTCCACTTCCTGATTACTTGGGGGGCAGATAACCTGAGAACCAGGTTTCGAAACTTAGAAGTTGGTAAAATTGATTAACCAGTGTTTTTCTAAAAAAAAACATGAGGTGTCAATAAAACTAACGTGAACTAAGTTTTTAATTAGATATCCTGGACACGACCAGGTTCCGAAACTTAGAAGTTGGTAAAATTGATTAACCAGTGTTTTTCTAAAAAACGCGAGGTGTTAATAAAACTAACGCAGACTAATTTTTTAATTAAATATCCTGGACACGACCAGGTTCCGAAACTTAGAAGTTGGTAAAATTGAATAACCAGTGTTTTTCTAAAAAACGCGAGGTGTCAATAAAACTAATGTGAACTAAGTTTTTAATTAAATATCCTGGACACAACCAAGTTCCAAAACTTAGAAGTTGGTAAAATTGATTAACCAGTGTTTTTCTAAAAAACGCGAGGTGTCAATAAAACTAACGCGAACTAAGATTTTAATTAAATATCCTGGACACGACCAGGTTTTGAAACTTAGAAGTTGGTAAAATTGATTAACCAGTATTTTTCTAAAAAACGCGAGGTATCAATAAAATTAATGCGAACTAAGTTTTTAATTAAATATCCAGAACACGACCAGGTTCCGAAACTTAGAAGTTGGTAAAATTAATTAACCAGTGTTTTTCTAGAAAACATGAGGTGTCAATAAAACTAACACGGACTAGTTTTTAATTAAATATCCTATACACGACGAGGTTCCGAAACTTAGAAGTTGGTAAAATTGATTAACAAGTGTTTTTCTAAAAAAATACGAGGTGTCAATAAAACTAACGCGAACTATGTTTTTAATTAAATATCCTAGACACGACCAGGTTCCGAAACTTAGAAGTTGGTAAAATTGATTAACCAGTGTTTTTTCTAAAGAAAAAGCGAGTTGTCGATAAAACTAACGCGAACTAGGTTTTTAATTAAAAACCCTGGGTATGACCGGGTCGAAAGCCTGATACTTAACAGGTATGATATAAATCGTCATTTTTTATTACGGTCAGAAGTATCTATCTCGACCTAAGGGTAATTTCATAAGGCTTTAAACGTGCACGTCATGAGAAAGAAGAAATACACAAAAAAACCAGTAAAAGAAAGTTCCAGTAGAATAGAGAACTTACAGTGTGTTCGTCGACAAAAGGAATGTGCAAAATATAAGGAGAGTTTGTAAAAAAATCCTTGGTGGTTGTGCTTACGAAGGATTCAGTGGCAGATTTTTGGGATTTTATGAGAAAAGGAAGAAGGATTTTCGAAGTTCAGAGGAGAGAAAACTAGGAAAAATTTCAAATAAGAGGATATGGACACTGAAAATTGCCAGCCCTATTTATACGTAATAAGCATAAAGAAACATAGATCGTCCGATCAAGCTAGTGCGAGATGCGAGGGTCATGTTTCGAAAGATTAAACGGCAGAAAAAAATGTGGCCAGGCCATTTAATGCAATTATCGAAACCTGAACAGGTGCCAATCGCGGCGTTCCACGTGTCCAGTAGTCAAGTAATGAACAAACATGGATAATCGCAACAGAAGTTTAAAAGTCCCCACCGTGTCAGTTAGAGAATGATGTCATAAGACACGGGCAGGGACTTGGGGGGCAAATGTACGCTCTGATATTCAGCCCGGGTATTTTATGCAGCTTGAGTACAGCTGGCTATCTAAGAACAACTCTAAGGGACCCACAAGTTGATATCTCCTCAGCGGAGGCAGTGCGACCCCCCAGATAACAACACGAGCTGAGGAGAACGAAACATTAAAGTGCGAGCTGGAGATGGATATAACTTACAGCCTCGTGGACACGGGCTGGCATTATGCTCAGGTCGAAGTCCTCTGACCACCTGCCACGCCCATGAGTTTATTAAGCTGGATACGTTATGTATAAACGTGCGTGGCCAGACATCGCATGTCCATTTATCCCTGAATTTTCGGACACATAATATAAACGTGCGTAATCAGACATCACGTGTTTGATTATGCCAGGTGGCCCATGATCATTTTTACCTAATGATTAGACCTTACCTTAAGATATATTGTAATATTCATCATTTGTAGAAGACAGGTCACAAAAAGAGATGAATATTCACGTGACAACCTCAACACCTATCCTGGGATGGTTCTTCTATAAATACCAAGACCTTGGATAAAAAGGGTGGGGGTTTTCTCTGTGTAATGCAAACATTCTGTTAAAATATAGAGAGACATACAACACTAATATCGACTCGTGGACTAGGGGGATTTTAACCTCCGAACCACGTAAAAAAGGAACAAGTGATCTTACTATATCATTCTAAGCATCTTTAAGAGTTATTATTTTTGTTACGGTTTATCCTTAAGCACTAGTTTATTCAAATTAATATTCGTAATTCACTGTTGGCGAAAAACTGTGTCAACAATTACAATATTTAATACAAAACTAGATATTTAATACTTATATTAATATAAATTTAAATATTATAAAATATCATTATAATAATATATAATACATAATCTACATTTTTATTAAACAAATTATCATTTATATTTAAAAAAATTATCATATTATATATATATTTTAAAAAAATTATAAACAATGTTTTGGTTTAATTTTAGTTATGTTATTATTTTATATATAATATTTTTTTATTTATTTGAAATTTATATGACAATAATATAAATATAATAAAATTAATTAATAAATTATATAAATAAGACCAAGCAAACATATTTCATGTTGCTTATCTAGTATCATATATATATGTATATTGTATTATTTTTAGTTTAAATATAATATTACTTTATAAAAAAATAAAATGACAACATTTTAAATAATTAAATTGATTATTTACTTAAAAAATAATTTTTTAAAATAAAATTATTGTATTAAAATATCAATATTTTTATTATTTTAATTTTATAATTCAAATTTATTTAAAAAAAATAGTGTGATCGAGTCTAGTATCAAACTCAGTATTGGACTCAACACAAGTCCATTCCTGTGTGCCAAACGGGCCATACAATATGATATACAGTTTACAAAACATGACCTATAAAAAAAGATTTTTTTTAGTTATAGTTTTATTGACACCACTTACTATTTAGGGATATTAGTATTTTTTATTTTAAAATTATTTTTTAATGCCACGTGGGCATTAAGTAAGTGACATGGAATCATCAAAATATGACATGTAAGCAAAATTCGTGCCATATAAGTAGATTTAACGATTGGTACAAACAGTTATACCAAAAGACAGAAAGTACTTTCGTTGTTAAAAAATTAACTTGGATACTTAAGTACAACTAATATAACAATTTTGATAATTTTGTCGCAAAAATGTCAACTATTTATGGACGAAAGAATACAAGGAAGAAGAAAAACTTATGGCCCAAAAGAAATAGGAAGTTATATCCAAAAGAAAAAGAGGAAGAAGAAAGTATGGTCCAACATATAGTTGTAAATGTGGGTTGCACTTTTTAGTACAACATAAATTTGACTTGAACTTAGAAGGCACGAGCATGACACGACACAAAAAATATAGATCTGGGCTAGGTATGACACTATGTTACAAGCAGTACTGATCGTAAATATCAAGCATGAAGACACGACACAATAAGCCCGAAGACATGAATGAGTTAGCTAGAAGGCACGACAAGGTAAAAGTATGAATTAAGCACGATAATTATACATTAATAAATGTAATAAATGTTTATTTGTGAATTATACATGCAAATTAAAATGATAATAAAAGTTTAATATAATTTCGCATATTTATGGTCTTATAATTAAAATAGTTATAAAATATAAAGTTTGTATTAATTTGTTGTAAGATTTATGATTTATAAATCTGAGTATTTATTAGTAGATATTCAGATTCTAATAATTATAAATATTTTTAATATAAATTTGTGCAAACTATTGTTGAAATATATATAAAAATTAATAAAAGTATAATTTAAACAAAAAAGTATATTTAACTTAGTGGTGAATTAAGTATTTGAAATGAGGTTGGGGTTTGAATCTCCATCCTTATTTGTTATTAGTAAATATTAATATGGGTTTGGAAGTAGAGCTGTAAATACGGGCCGGGCTTTTGAGCACGGCACGAAACCGGCACGAGCCCGGGAGGCACGAGCACGACACGGCACGAAAAAATATGGGCTTGGGTCAGGCACGGTACGAAAAAATATGGGCTTGGGCCAGGCACGGCACGACAAGCCCGAAGACACGACACGAAAGCACGAACAAACTAGCCCGAAAACACGACACGATAAAAAACCGGATATTTTGACATTAATAATCATAATAAATTTTTATTTGTCAATAATTAATAAATTAAAATGATAATATATGTCTTATTTTTTTCAATGTTTATATTTTTATAATTATATTAATTTATTTTAAGATTTGTTAGTTCAATTTTTAGCATTTATTAGTAGGTATTAAAATTCTAATAATTATCTTTGATATAATTTTGTGTAAAATATTGTTAAAAAGTACATAAAAATATCTAAAATTATAATTTAAACAAAGAAATGTATTTGATTTGGTGATAAGTCAATTGATGGTTAAAGAGGAGGTGGAGGGTTCAATTTCCATCCTCACATTTTTTAGCAAAAAAAAAAAGTGGGCCTAAAAGTGGGCCCAAATTTGGGCCCGAATATAGAAAGTGGGCCGGCCCGAATAAGGAAAGTGGGCCGGCCCGACACGGCACGAGCACAGCACGACATGGGCCGGGCCCATGGGCCGTGCTGGGCCTACTCTTTAAAAAATGTGCCGGCACAAGCACGGTACGAATTGAATATGGGCCTGGCCCGAATTTACCAGAGGCACGAAAAATGTGGGCCGGGCGGCCCACATTTACAGCTCTATTTGGAAGTGAGCTTAAATGAGGAAAACATGTTGACTTAAATTGGGTCGTGCCTCCGGGCGGTGTTGGGCCATCATTCTCAATTTGGGCCAATCATTTGTTTTAGTTGATGAAAGATAAATGAGATGAAGAGAAGATATTGTTTTGATATTAAGTTTTTTATATTAATCAACTTTTTATATATATTTTAAAACTTTAATGAATTTTTAGTTATTGTTTTTTTTTTACTTAAAAAATTAATTTTATACATTTTTATTTCATTTTTAAAGCTTGATTTTTTTAACAATAAATAAACTTTAAATGAGTTCGACCAATTAAACAATGTCTCGTAGCGTATTTGGTTAGTCTTAACAACGAGATATTAATATGGTCATAAACATAGTCTAATGGTACTACACATCTCCTCACAAAGAGGAGGTCCTAAGTTCGAATCCTTCTTCCTCCAATATAAAAAAAAAAAAAAACAACGAGAATGGTGATAAAATGTATTATTATCATAAAAATAATATTGGGTATTAAAGTATTATAATATGAAAAAGAATTAAGTATTATCACCTTTCAAAATAATAACTTTTAAGTTTTAGTTTCAAATTTTATGACTTGAAAATGTTGATTAAAAATTAAAATTATGTATTTTCTAAATTTTTTATTGGTTAGTTGTATTCTCCATAAAATAAAATAAAGACAAAATAAAGAAGTTTCAATTTTTATTATTTATTTATTACAACTTAAATTGACCAAAATATATTGCTGCAAAATATATATATTATTATTAGGGGATTTTTTATTTTTACGGATATTGAAAAATTATAATTGAAAAATATGGTTAATAGAAACTTTCTTCAATTATACGACTTAATGTAAAATTTTAAATATTTTTTTGCAAAAATATGGCTTGCTTTAAAAACGGGTCTAAAGATAATTGTGGAGCTATCTTCTCCTCTAACTCCAATGACAGCCATTGTCGGAGCATTGTAAAGCAACCAGAAATCGATGTCCGGTAATGATGATGGTGAGAGCCATTGCCGGAGCTCTCCTCCTCGTTTAGAAAATATGAATTTGAGCAAAGGATGTGGTCATTAAAGTTGGAAACCTAATGATGTGAAATGACATCATCATCATCATCACTCGCTTCTTCATTGTAATATAAATCAAACTTTGAGTAATCTTCCGATAAAGACAACAAAATAGTTATAACTAGTAGTGTTCTGTTGTTATATAAGAGACTCTTCAATAATAGGTGTCATTATTTCTTAATTTTTTAAAAATTATTTTCTATTCTATCAAAAGTTTTTAATAGAGCTGAATATATAAGTGAACATCATTAAGTACATGCGGTCACAACTGGCAAATTTAAAACCCTCATTTCTTTGATGTAAGTTTAGTCAATTTCTGCTTGAAACTTCGTTTAGAACAATGCAAAAACTAGTAGGGTCAGGTCAATCAAGAGGTTCATCTAGAGGGTAGGTGACAATTTCCTTTGGGGTTGTTTTTGTTTTGGTATTCTTTCAAAATAAAAATATAAATAAATGAATCAACAAATAAAAATACAGAAAATTCATGGTCTGAGAATAATTTTGTACAGTGAAAAAAAGAAAACCGCCATGATCATTGTGAGATAGAATATTTAAAAGGAAAGAAGAAGAAGAATAAGAAAAAGTCTTACTAGCTTTGGTATAGCTACCTATATCTATATGGAAAATTAATCAAATAATATATTTTGATTCAACGTAGATGAAAATAGAGCCAACGTTAAAGTGTAATTTTTATGAATAATATGTTACATTTCATGTGGCTTTCCTCTATTGATGGTCATTTCACATGTACTCGATATGGGGTTGCATTGGATTGCATTTGAAAAATATGGTGGTTGCATAGGGTCGCATTTGAAAATTGCACAACGGTTGCATCAGGTTATATTTTGCAATCTGCAAAAGAGTTCTTTAAAGTTGTTTTCGATTGCAATGAGTTGCTTTAGGTTGCATTGGACTTTCATTTCAGGTTACATTAATTGCATAATGATGAAATTTCAAAGTGAGTTTTTTAAAGTTATTTTCAGGTTGCATGAGTTGCATAAGAATGAAGTTAGAATATTAACATTTTAAAGTTGCTTTAGGTTGCATGAAATTAGCATGAGTTTTTTTAAGTTGTCATGGTTTGCATATGAGTTTTCATTAGTTCTTTTAAGTTACCATGAATTGCATTGGGTTACATTTAGTTGCATGGGCTAGCATTTAAGGTTGCAATGGATTGTTTAATTTTCTAAAATTGCATTTGGGTTGCATTTAAAATTGCATTGAGTTGCATGAATTTGCATTGGGTTGCATTTTTTGCATGTGTTATTTTAGCTTGCATGAGTTGTAGTAGGTTGCATTAGGCTTGCATTTGAGGGTTCTTTGGATTGTAAGATCTTGGAATTTAAATCTAGATGCATGCTTCCTATTATTTTTCTAAACACATAATAGAAACATAGAATAACATGACATACATATAGGTTTGCTGAAAAATGGACCAGCGCTGTAGCCTTATTAAATGGCGCTGCAGCCCTATTTCCAAGTCAAAGAGCCCAGCTCTTTGCCCTACCTAGCGCTGCTGCGCCCTGAATGGAGCTGCTGCGCCAATTACAGACCAAAAACTTTCTGGTTCTTCTTCCTTGCGATTTCTCTTGAAACCAACCATTCAAACCAATCCAAAACCTTACCAAAGCACCCAATTCAACCCATAAACTTCATCTACATCATACCCTCATCAAAACCCAATCAATCTTACACAAAAACTCCCATTGATTCCAACTATCCACATCAAAACTATAAGCTGAAAACTATAAAGAAAAACAGAGTTTGGCTTGTTTTCATGGATGAATTCTTACCTCAAATGGGATTTAAGTCCTTTTCAATGGATGAACCAAGTCTACAACTTCCACGCTTTGATTTCCTAGCTTGTATCTTCAAATTGGGACCAAAAACTTCAAAGGAAGAAGGAGAGAAAATGATGAACGGTTGAAGAAGAAGAGTGCTCTGTTGCGGGTAAGCTTCTACAGCCCAAATACTGAGATATATCTTATGGGTGAAATGACTATTTTGCCCCTAGGTCATTTAAAAGTTTCTAAAAACTCCCAAGGGTAAAATCGTCCTTCCCAACCTATTTCGTTAAACATAATTAATTCTCTCCAATTCCCGCTACTCCCGATAATATCAAACACCAATAATTTATGTCTCATTACCCTTTAATTCCCAGTAACGCTCTAATCATTAAAATCACCCCGAGACTCACCCCAAGCCTCGAACTTAATCCCGTTATGACTAAACCGCTACTCAATATTCAAAGATCGTCTCATGTCGAACAGCTCGAACAAATCCACATTATAATGCGGTCTCAACAATATATCACCAACATGCATACAATTATACAATTACGCCCTCAACGGACCAAATTACCAAAATACCCCTGTCGTGAAATGTGGACCCACATGCATGCATTTAACATCATATTGTAATATAATTCACATAACCATGCATAAACTCATTTAATGTCATAATTAAACAGTTATGGCCCTCCCGGTCTACTGATCCGGCCATTAAACCATATAAGGGAATCCGAGGCATTACAGGTTTTGTATTAAAATGATATCGATTTTTTGTTAGTTTTTTATGATTATGAGTTTTTTCATTAGATTTTTGTAGGATTTTCTTAGAGCATAGGAGGTGTGGGAAATTGAGATTTTGACTCAAAATTTTTATTTCAAGCACACATTTGAAGTAAGTTTTCAAAATTATAAATATAAATCATTGTTAAAATGACATTTAGTGATATTTTTCTTTATTTGTTGTGATTATTTGGAGATTTTGAGTAGGTTTCTCTGAAAATAACTTTGTTGACAATGTAGAAAATAATTTTAATTTTAATTTTACATATTATATTGTGTATAGATTTGATTATATGTTTAAGATTTTTTTTAATTTTATTATTTTTTATTTTAAAAATTATGTATATTTTATATATTTTTTTTATTAACATTGTAGCTAGGTTGATTATATATAGTTATGTTAAAATAAATTTTTTAAATAATTTGAAAAATTAGAAATATAAGAAAAGTTATATATTTTTTGTTGATTATTGATTTTTTAGTGACTTAGTTGTTAGAGTTTATAAGTCTAAGCTCTATATATACCACATTTTTTGTTTAGGTTAATTAGTGATTCATTGGAAATTGTTTAGTGATATTTGTTTAGTAATCTTTTATATATTAATTAAATCATAGGTCTAGATTTATCTTGGAGGATAAATGAAGAGATTTCTATTTTAAAGTGATATTTTATTGTCACTATATGAGAAATGTGGGGGTGATGCTCCAAAGTTAATCAATTTATTTTGTTGCTAATTAATTGATTAATTTGGTCATTCTATCAAATAGGTGATTTGGAATTCCACATTCCACATTCTAAATAGGTGATGGAAGGTGCGAAGGCTTGGGATGAGGATGTTCTTTCTGATTTGTTTAATGACATGGATCGGGAGCTTATTGCTAACATTCCTTTGAGTGTGAACTTTGAGCAGGATACTTGGCATTGGGCCAAAGAAACTAATGGACAATTTATAGTTTAGAGTGCCTACAATTGTCTAAAGTGCTTGAATGGTCAATGGTGTACAGACACCAGTTCTGGTTTCTGGCGTAAGTTATGGCAGCTAAAGATTCCTCCTGAAGTTCGAAACTTCATTTAGCGAGCTGCTAGTAGGTGCCTCCCGACGCGAGTAGAACTACGCTTGAAACATATTGCTGTGGAAGTTGAGTGCCCTGTTTGTAAGTTGGCCCCTGAAACCATTTTTCAAGCTTTAGTTTATTGTTGTTTTGCCAAGGCTTGCTGGAATCAGGTGCATATGGATATTCCCATTGGCCTTAATGCCAATTTTACAAGCTGGTTGAGTACAGTTTTCTCTCATAACTCTAGCTCGGATGTGGCTACTCTTATCATGACATGTTGGGCTATGTGGAAAGCTAGGAATGATCTGGTTTGGAAGCAGTTGAAGCCTTCGGTTGATCGAGTTTTGTCCATAAGCCAGTCCTATCTTCATCAGTGGTTAGAAGCTGAGAAGTATTTCCATCCCTTTCAGATGTTTCAGTGGGGAGTTGCATACCAGGAGCGTTGGACTAAACCTCACGATGGAATGATGAAGATCAATGTCGATGTGTCTGTTCATGAAACAGAGAATAGATTTGGCTTTGGTTGTGTGGCGAGGGATAGTAATGGTCTCTTTCTTGAAGCTCTGTGTGGTTGAAGAAGAGGCAAAGTTACTACGGTGTTGGGTAAAGCTCTAAGCATCAAGGAAGCTCTTAGTTGGATCCAAAGGAAAGATTGGGCTAATGTTATAGTTGAGTTTGACTGTTTGGTTGTAGTGCATGCTATTCAACATCAGGTTCAGATGTTTTCACCTTTAGGCCTGATTATTTCTAACTGTTGTAGTTTCCTTTCTGGTCTTAAGAATGTCTCGATCTACTTTGTTAAACGATCCGCGAATCAGGTGGCTCACTTTTTAGCTACAGCGCCTGATTTCACAGCTGATTGTATTCTTAAACAGGAGCATCTTCCTGTGATGGACCCAAAACGGGTATGTTTAAATATTTATACTCGCAAGCGCACGAATCGTATTTATAAAATAGTTTTCGTGTAAGCACGAGGTCGAACCCAAAGGAGTTGTCTAAAATTAAAAAGAAAACTTTTTAATATCAAGAGTAACAAATTCTAACCTAGCTCCAAAGATTGATGAATTTTAATATTATGAACATAAAATAAAAGATTGAAAATAAAGCTATTTAAGAGAATAAAAATAAAGCAATAATGAGTTGACAATAAGTGTTAAAAGAAAAGATTATTAAGATACTAGAATCCACAAAATGTAAGTTTAATAATATTTATTAGTATATTGATTCCCAAATTTTAGTGATAGTTAAAATAATTTAAACTATCCTTTTCCAAAAAGATTTATAATTTTAAACACAAATTTCTTATAAAAAGATAGGATTTTTCTTCACTTTTCAAAATTATAATTTCAAAGCATTTAGTGTAAATCAATCTAATGAAATAACAAATAAATCAATGAATATTATTTATAAGGCAAAACATAATATTTTTGTTCTAAGCATGGATGTGTACAATTTAATGACACATCTTACACAAAGAATATTATGTTTATGCACTAATGAAGAACAAAGTGTAAATATGTTCTAACAATCTAAAATACAAGATATTTAAGATGAAAGAAATATATGTAGAAGAAAAATCCATAAACTTTGTTGTATTACAAGGGAAATCAACATACAACATAAATATTACCTAGTTACAAGTTGCTTCATCATGATCTTAATAATCTTATGAAAAAGATTAGAAGCACATAACTAGAGTAGAAATTACAAAATAAATGGCATACATACTTGCAAAATGCTCTTGAAAAACCCAAATGGAAGAGAGAATGGTAGAGAGAAAATGGGAGAAAAAGATGGTAACCAAAAACATTAAGCACCCCAAAATGGTCTTCAAAACCCTTATTTATAGCCAAAATGAGATTATTAAAATAATCAATTTAAATTAATTAAATTGATTAGATTAATTAAATAAAATAAATATGGTATGTAGAGGTAAATTATAGAGTGTAATGATGATGTTGTGGTGAAAATGTGTAGGAAAAAGGGTAAAAAGTTGGCATTTTTGTCATAGGAGACAAAGGGACAAAATGCATTTTTTGTTGGGCTCA
Organism: Humulus lupulus; assembly: GCF_963169125.1. NCBI lineage: Eukaryota > Viridiplantae > Streptophyta > Magnoliopsida > Rosales > Cannabaceae > Humulus > Humulus lupulus. The sequence continues at coordinate 50,244,516 of NC_084800.1, read as the reverse complement.
ATAAGGGAAATGGCAGCAATGTGGTGGCTGGGTGTTGGAGGGGGGACCACGGGTTGGGCCTAGAGTGGGCCTCACGTGGTTGGGCTTTTGGAGAAACATCATTTTTCTTGTTACTTTCTTTCAAAATTACCATCTTTCCTTTGATTTTCTTGCTTTTCAAGGGCAATAATTTTCCTACACAATAAATTATAAACTAAATTAAAATTAAATATTTTCATTAATAAAATATATCATATAACTCCCATGAAAACATTAATTAAAATTTAATTTACATAACATTTAATTTCAATAAAATCATATTTTTAGCATTCAAACTAACAATACTAATTTTAAATAATTAAACTACAACATATTATAATAACATATCTATAAAAACATATAAAAATCTAGAAAACTACAATAAGACTAATAAATTAAAAATTACATAAAAACTTAATAAGTTAATTAAAAACTCATGAACTAAGCAACAATTAGCATGTAAAACATGGTAAAATAACTCTATTTTGTAGAGTTATCATCCTGCTCTTTGTAATTCTCTTTTATTAGCCGATTTGGCTTAGTAATAATATTTTGTTTTCTTAAAAAAAAAATCAAATTGGATTACTAAGTGAAGTAATTATGCTAGCTTGGATTATTAATTGCAAGAGGTACATATATATTCTCCCACTTCTACTTTTAATATTATTAAACAAATATTAGAGGAGTTTGAATATCTTAAATATTCATCTATAGTGAAGTAGATTCTAAAATTTAAATTGTATGCTGCAGTGATAATGGAAAGTTGAGAACTTTGTGTGTTTTAGTGAAGTATGTTATGAGAAATTTGGTTGTGTGCTGCGAAGCTATAAGGAAGAAACTTATTGTGTGTTGTTTGAATTGTTTGTTTTGTTATTCATATGCAGATGGTTAGGTCACTATTATAGGGGAAATGTTGTCCGATTTTATCTAGGATTACAAACAATTAGCTTTATAGACATCCAATCACGTGCTTATTTAGTGTCGTTTTTTTTGCATAGGCATAGGAGAAAATATGGATACTACATAATGTGGATATTGAAGGATTTGATTGAACATGCGAGTTCAAGACATTACTTGAGAACACTATTACTAATTAAAATTTATAAATTATTTTTGACCATATATATAAATGTAATCAAAAAATTAATTAATATATTTTACTTTATATTATATTGCAGCTAACAAGTATGTTATATTCAGATGCATATATTGATAAGTTGCGACAAGAATAGGCGACAAATGTGTCACTGATAATCCAAAGTTACCGACCTCGTTGTTAGACTTTCTTACTTTTTACCGCATTATTGGCTAAATGACATAAGTTATGGGCATTTTGTCTTAAGATACATATAATAACACAGATGGATCGTGAACATGCAATGAGGGCTACTGAAGGCTCTTACAGTAATAAATATGAACAAGAAATGGCTCAACTTCGAGCGGTAGTGAATAGACAAGTTGAAGAAATTGAGAAATTGTTAGCAGAACAACGACAAAGACAAGCACCATCACCACCTATTGAAACTCCAACACCTCCACAAGCTCCACCTCCACAAGCCCCACTCCACTTGTTCAGAAAAAGAATGCCCATAACTTATGTCATTTAGCCAATAATGCACATGAGGCATGCAACCAGCACATAATAAATGCACACATAAAACTTACAGGTGAACTGCGCATTATCCTTTCCTCGATGTTTACATATGAACGATCTACAAGAACATTTTAACCATAGCTCTGGTACCAACTTGTAACACCCTCACTTATTTTAGTTAAAATCATATTTGAGGTGTTACGTTTTAAAGTTATATCATAATTACTTTCAGCAGAAGTCTGAATTTTTTTTTTGAAAACTTATTTCACATTATTTACATTAAACATAAAGTGTGTCTCAAACATATTATACATAAGTATTAATTAACCCAATTTGTTTTCAAAACATAACTCCACACTTTATTATAAACATACACACTGATATACTGAAATAACTCACAAAAGGTTGATATGTTCATATGTACAAATCAGGGTCAGGACCATACTTCAATTCTCCTTATGTCATTCACTCATTTTTTTATCTACCTGCAACACAAGACAACTGTGAGCCTAAAGCTCAGTAAGTAAAGTAATGCATGCAATGCTAATGATTACCCAATGTCAATAGACATACATAACTTCTTTTTAAATTTTTGGGCCCCTTAATATTGTGCACACTGTTTGATTAGGCCAATGTCTGCAGGGCTTGTTACACATATAATATAAAATCCCATGGGTTCTCCTCCGACTAGCCATCACCACAGTAGAGCACAATAAAAACCTTATTCCATCGTTGCCCCGTCGGGCTCAAGAGTTAAGGCAGCCACACACTGTGGTGTCAATACATATAATAACTCATATGGAGGACAAATAAAAATGAGAACATGATAAACAATATAATTGGTTCACTAAAACCTAGCCCAAATTATTGGGCTGCCACTATGAGCCTAACTATAGGCCTCTGTTTACACTTACTTACATTCTCATTTGTCTTTTCAAAACAGTGGCACTGAACTTAAACTTCTTATTACAACTTACTTTTATGTTGCGTAAAACATGCCAAGACATCACATAATTAATCATCATAATATCATGCATGGTCTTATATCATACAATCATTCACTATATCATTATTATGACATGCATACAAATTTATGATGAAGTGTCAATGTATGTTAATACCACTTACTCACCACATATTCATATAATGCATACTTTCACATAACATGTAATTCTTGTATTGCAGTTGAGCACTTTACTTTCCTTCTGTCCAAAATATATTTCACCGTGTAACAAGTGGTATCTTAGGTGTTGATGTTCTTATCCTGGAAATGGCATGAATTTCACATCATAATTAAGGTAGTAAGGCATTGAACTATCATTTAAAATATCCATAAAATATCAAATCAAATTTCATATCCAAATCATGCTTAAAATGCCTTAAATCACTTAGATCGAGCATTAGATTTATCTTAGACACTTTGAGAAATTTTGACAGAGTTTCCCCTTTATTTAAGCTATCCCCAAATATCAGTATCAATTAGTAATCAACATCAAATAACTTGCCATAACCACATATCTCAAATACTAACATAATTCATCACAAAGTTATCATAACCGATTTTGATAAAATTATAATTTCCAAGATCATCACCCAAATTAAATGAGTCTCCACATCTATTCAAACATTTATAAACATATATACCCTCTTATAAACTCAACCAAATAACCAAAAATCAGTTTGTACTCCAAGAACCCCAAAAACTTCATAAAACACCAAATTTCACTTACCGAGCAATTTTTCGGCCAATCTCTTCTAGCTTTTCTAAACCTCAAACCACTTGGAAACCACCAAGAAATATCTTAAAAAAGATAAAAACACCATAAGTAAGCTCTCAACAAAATTCAAAAACGTTGTTTAACTTCCAAGTATAAGAACTTACCATAAAAAAGCCAGAACTAAGCTTAATCTACTTCGTTGGCTTTGATTTCACTTGGATCTCCTTAGAATTTCTTCAAACCAGCAAAGAAATGGTTTATGGTTTTCTTTCCTCTCTGTTTTTCAGAGTCTTCGCTGTGCAAAGTGATAAGGTTGATGACAATTGTAATGCCCCAAATTACCTAATAAGGTTTAGGACCTTGATTAGGAGGCCGGGAGGGCCATAATTGATTTATTATAGTATTTCATGAATATATGCATATTTACGTGGATTAAATTATTATATGACGGTGAGTGCATGCGTATGGGAGAATTTATTATTGTGAGGGTATTTTGGTAATTTGGCCACTGTGGGCGTAATTGTATATCTTGGGTGCATGATTGTGATTAATTAATATAGCCACATTATAAGGTGGATTGGTTCGAGCTATCGACATGAGACGATCATGAGATGTAAGTGTTCGGTCTAGTCATAATGGATTTAAGTCCGGGGCTCGGGGTGAGTCTCGGGGTGAATTTAATGGTTAGAGCATTACCGGGAATTAAAGGGTAATGGGATATGGCTTATTGGTGTTTGAGAATATTGGGAATAGCGGGAATTGGAGGATGTTATTTGTGATTAATGGAATAGGTGCGGAAGGACGGTTTTGCCCTTGGTGGCTGCTAAGGTTTTATTTTAGACCTAAGGGTATTTAGGTCTTTTTACCCTAAGAGATATATATCAGCCATTAAGGCTATAGAAGAGTAACAAAAAAAAAAAACAGAGCTTCTTTTCCTTCTCTCCCGATAGATTTTCTTCCTCTTTTCTCTTTGGATTTTCGAGCTCAGTTTGAGGAATCGAGCCAAGGAACCAAGCTTAGCCAAGCTAGGGTTGTGCTCCACCATTGAAGAGGGTGTGTTGCCAAGATTAAGGTGAGTTTCTAGCCACTAGAACTCTTGGTTTTGCTCTGTTTTCTTAGTTAAGTTTCTGCTGGTTTTTGAGTTGGAAACTTGGGAATTGGTTGGAGTTTTGGCTAGGGTTCTTGGGGTTGTGGTCCCTAGGACATGTGGGGATGGTTTTTGGGTTCATTTGGCACCAAAAATGGGATTTGGAAGCATTGGAATCGAGTTAGAATTGAGAAAGTCGAAGAAGGAAGTTTCAGGGATGGTGCTGTCTGGGGGTAGCGCTACAGCACCCATCAGAGGGCGCTATAGCGCTACACAGGGCTCAGTTGGGCGGTTTGTGACTCTGTCTTGAGCGCTGGGGCGCTAGAAGGGCAGCGCTGTAGCGCTCTCTGTTCCTTTAGAACCCTGTTTTGGGGTGTTTTTAAGGGCTTTTGGCTTGGGGTTTCAATCCTTAAGGGCCGGGATCGAATCTACTCACTATGTGGGCATGTTTCGAGGTCCCGAGGGTGGGGTTTAGGTTAAGACCCTATCTTTGGTAATTTTCATTAATTGGAGATCGTTTTGGTTATGGCTAGGTGACCGTCAAAGGATTAAGGATCGATCGTTCTCAAAGGTCGTTCTTGTTTTAACTTCTACTCGAACCGGAGGTAAGAAAACTGCACCCTGTGTATTTGTGACATGCATGGCTGTTCTTGATGCATGTTGGTTGACTGTTAAACGTGGCATGCATGGCTGTTATTGGTGCATGTTGGATTGTTGAATATACTGCATATGATGCATAAGAAGCACGTGATTAGGACATGCTTTATATACTGAGTATGATATTATTCAGAGCTTGAGCCTCTTTGGTTGCGCGTGGTCCTATTTGTACTGGTATCTGTTAGTAAGCATGCTAAATACCTTGTTTATGGATATTGGACATGTGATATATGTTTGGTGGCATGGCTTACTTGTGTATGGCGCTGGCTTACTAGTCAGAATCGACAATAGTGTCAGATCCGTCTGTGAAGCCGTGACTTATTAGTTAAGTTCACCACGGGCTGAGCACTGGTCGTGTTTTACCGACCCAAGGGTCAGAGGTGGCAGTGCGTTGTGAACGCCGGGCCAAGTAAAGATTAGATCTAATCGAGGTCGGCATTGAATGACTCATATGGGGTATTAATGCTGGACCGACCGGAAGGTCAATGAGAACTATAAGCGCTTGCCTGGTCTATGACCAGATGTTTATGGCCAAGGTGTATGACCCCGGTGACTGTTTGTCACATGGCCAAGGGACGCTGTCCATAGCACAACTCTAGGGTCGGGAGGAAGGTTATGTTGGTGACCATTCACCATGCACCTGCCCTAATCAAACTTACGAAAGAATCACTTGTCAGTTAAGCCCTGGTGACCCTATCGCCACATGGCTAGAAGGAGCGATGCTCATCATTGTGGCTTTTGGCTATTGTCACCCATTTGCTTGGACTAATAGTCCTGAATGGTTATTATGATCGTTGTTGAGACTATGTCTCGCTTTATTGTGTTTTCTTGCTGGGCTTCGGCTCACGGGTGTTACGTGGTGCAGGTAAAGGCAAGAAGAAGCTGGACCATCCTTAAGTTGGAGAGCTTAGGTGATGATGTGTACATATGCAGCTGCTCGTCCGCCACGGCCGAGGTTTAAAGTGGAACTAGGGTTGAACCCTGTTTTGCCGCTTAGAACGGCCTGTTGTAAATATTTTCTGTAATAAACTCTGAAACTTTATTTTCGGGATCCCAATGTATAAACTAAACGTTCTAGTGAAATGTTACATCTTAACCAAAGTTTTTAATCCCTAAACAGCTAATCCTACTTAGTTCACAATTTTGGCCAAATGACTCGGTTAGCGAGTTTAGCACTGTTTACAAGGCACACCGTAACGGTCCCTAGGGTTTGGGGCGTTACAACAATCCTTTATTTTCAATGATTTTGCCTTATTATATCAAAATTTGACACATTTTACATTATCATTACATTTTTTGACTTATGAAAACCTTATCACTTCAGTGATTTCGATTTAATCATGTGCTAGGCCTACTCTCCTTATGTGTGAAACACTCATACTAAACATTAGGTCCATATGAGTTCATACCCAATAGTTATGCTTACCCGATTGAGCGTAGCGCACTTATGCTAAGCTTGTTTTGACTTTGCGTCAACACCATTGATTATGTATACCTCCCATCAAGACTTGATCTAATGGTTCTAAAACCATTTTTACCTCATCAATGAGACCTTAATCATACCTAAATTATATTTGGTAAATCCACTAATACTCAATTTTACACCGAAATACTAGTATTCGACATTGTACTATTTTTCACCGCTTAACATCTTTTGCCTTCTATATCTCACTTTTCTCACTTGATTTCACACCTTGTCCATATATTTCATCATTTCTTATATTTTGAGCACATCAAACACCCATAAAAGACAACTCAAATGCCACAAGGTTAATAATGTTGAACATACACATAGACATCATATACACAACTTTTATATTTATACATGAAAACACTTATAAGAATATGCATATGCTCAAATTATACATACTGTATGATATGTAATGCAACACAATCATGTGATTATTGGCTATATTATATCAAAATAATGTGGGTGCTACAGAATTGACTCGTGCCAAATAACTTAAATATGTCCACATAATAATGTAATCTCAATTCTAAAATACATATATTTGCAAATATACCCTCAATGAGTTAAAATTACGAAAATGCCCTTCTAATAAGATACAGGCGCACATGCATGCTTAATACACCTAAACATGTTATAAGAGTCATATCATAATATAATCATGTATATAATCACATAAACACATAGTTAATCCAATTATATACCTTCTTGGCCCCTTAATCAAGACACTAATTCTTATTAGGGAATTTAAGACATTACATTAGTTATTGGTTTTTGGTTATTGGCTTTTTGTTTGGGTGTTTGTTGATCTCCTCCTCTCAAAGGGGAGTGAGATGAGAAGACGATTCTCGAAAGGGAGTTTGAAAATCTACGAAACGAAGGATGATGCACTTTGATGCTTGATGTGAATATGGGATGATGGTTAATCAGTTGTCAAGCTTTGTTGACATTACTTTTGTTTACTAATTGGGCATTCACATCGAGACATAACTATACATATAAGTGTTTCCATCAGTACAAAATTAGTTTCATTTTGTTTAAAGACTTTTCTTTCAAAATCCTAATTTTAATATTGTTAATTACTCTTAGTTATTGTATCTATCTATTTTCTTGTTAGGTTCATCTTTTCTCTTCTCTCCATTCTTATATGGAGTGGTGGTGTTCTTGATTGAGGCTAAAGTTTTCATGGACTATATTATATAAATATCTTTCTATTTTCCAAATTTAAAATAATTATTCTTAGTCTTTCACTAAGTTATGATTAATGTTCTAAGTATGTACTCATTTACTTTATTTATTTAATTTGTAGTATCGATTGGAAAACTATAGATTGGAGGTAAAAGCTGTTTGGAGAAAAGCTATGTGCAAGGAGATGTTGCAGTTAATTGCGAGAGGATGTTCGAGATAGAGCCTTTTCAAACTTTCAATGGTATTCCAATAGTTTATTCTCTCAAAAACTGTTGTTTTTTCTTTACATAGATGAAACTTTTCGCAGTAGTTTTTTAAGTTTTTCTTCTTTGGGTGTCTGAAAGAAGTTGAGTCAGTATTTTTATGATCATTCCTAGTTTTCTCTTTCATCTCAATGACTTATTATCATTAGAGATATTGCACTTATTATCTATTTTCCAAGTGTTATTTTTTGGATTAGTCATTAAGCATGCACTTCTTATAGATGATGAGTTCACTTGGCTAGAATAAATACTACTACCATGTGTTGATACCAATATATTATAAAAATATTTCTGTATATGAAATTGGTCTTTTTTATAAAAATAATATTACTTTTTAATATTTAGAATCAAATTAACTTAGTTCGGATATTTGTATAATTTGTTTTTTTTCTCCAGATATTTATATTATTTGTTAAGCTAACAAATTTTGAATTTAGACGGTTGAGTTTCTAAAAACTCATTTGAAGGATAATTTTCTAAAATGAATTTTCATGTTTAATCACAATCATTCCTTTTGAAAAAAAATCACAATAATTTTAAATGGGACAAAAATAAACCCGCTTATGAAAATTGATTCTTTTTGTGGGGGTAATAATATGATATGATGTCATATTTTTGCCAAGGAAAAATGATATCATAAATACTTTTTATTTTTATTTTTGAGAATTATAATATCATTAAGTATAAACAACGTGCATTTGCATGTTCGCATAGTTTTATTTAGAAATTATTATATTTTTTAATTATCATTTAAATTTTAAATAAATAAATAATGTCGTATATTATAAAAGAGTGGCACAAATATATTTACAGAATTAAACCAAAATATTGTCTATAGTTTTAAAAAAAAAAAATAATTTCATACTTTTTAATTAAAAAATTCATTAGATACACACTTTTTACATATAAAAATATGATGTATTCTAGTTTCAAAGTAAAGTAAATTACTTGATGTTGTTTATTAGTTTGAAATTTAGTGTTCATAATAATTTAAATTTTGGTATTTTTTATGTTTTAATTTATATATTATATATGGTGATTTTAATTTAAAAATTAAATACTTTTGTTAGAAAAAAGATTCAATATAATAAAATATTATTAAGGAATTCTAAATTAAAAGTATGAATTTAAAAAATTTATTTGAACAAATTTTAATTATTTAATTAAAAAAAATCAAAGCGAACAAAATTTATATATAAATATATATTATTCAATTAATGGCTAGAACTACTAAAATAAGTAATTTCTCATTAAAAAAACTAAATGAAAAAAAAGAAATATGTATATTTATGTCTTATGTCACTATTACATATATGCTTGGATAAACAAAATATATTATGTAATAACCCGGATTTTTTTTATTTTTTTTATTGTGTTTTATGTAAACATTATTTTGTGAATTTTCTTTTTATTAAGAGTAGGAATAATAATTAAAATAATATTTGGTGAATATTATTTTAATTAATGAAGTGTGAGTTGGTCGCTTGAGACCATAGTGTGGGGACTTAGATGTGAAATAAATCTAAGATGAACATCTTGTTCAAATAGTTTAAGTATATGATTTTATGTGTTTGGAATCCACATAAAATTTTATAATTATTTTAGACTACGATTTTGTGACTTATTCGCTAAGAGTCTATGAATAATTCAAGAGGAATTTTATGGGATTAAAATTATGATTTTATGTTGAAAGGACTCACATAAAATCATAGACATAGGTTTATACCAAAGTTGCATTATTTAGTGCATAGACCATAGTTGATTTTAATTATTTTAAGCCATGGTTTAATGCATTATTTTGGATAAAATGCATGTAACATTTCAGCACATATATTATTGTGCTTCTCACGTGTGTGTCGCGGCCAACCACACAAATCAAGTTTTGGTGGGAAGTTTTTGAAAGGATCATGGGTAGTTATTAGAGGTTGGTTGAGAGGGGGTGCCATGTTTCTCTCATCTTACTCAACCATCTTTGAAATTGAAAGGGAAACCGAGAGAGAAAAGACTAAGAACACTTGGTTGAGAGTGTGGTACGTTCGGGTCCAAGAAGAAGAAGGCAAGAAAGCAAGGGAAAGAAGGAAGTGTTTGAGAGTTCGGTGCAAGAATAGTCAGAACAAAATAATTGTTTTGGACAAAGTTGAGGAGAAGAAAGAAAACCCCAAGAACCGACCACAGTAAGAGGGTCTAAACGCGATCGGAAATACTCACAAAGACATAATTCACGAAAGCTAAGGACAAGAAGTAAGGAAGTATACACCAAGAGTAACTTAGCTTGTTGTGATCTTAGTGAATTGTTTGCATGTTTGTATACTGCTGGTTAAATTATAATTTCTATATATATGTGTGATTATATGGCTGGATGCGCATGATAGTACCCATTTATCGGGTTTGAATGTGCTTAGTGCAATAAAGTTATCATGAATGCATGTGCAATGTTTGTGACTGTCAAGGGAAACCTTGTGAGGGTGGACCCCATGCAGCCGTGTAGTGGGGTTAGCCGTCAAGTTAATAAAGTCATCGGGTTTTAGCGGAGTTTACCCCTTTGGCACGGGAGGTGAGTATTGTCTGGGTCGCGGAGGCCACCCGGGGATCATGGCCCCACAGATAACTCGATGGCGTAGTACAAGGCCTTGTGAGGGCAGATCCCCATGCAACCGTACAGTGGGGTTATCCGCCAAGTCAATTAGTCATCGTGTTTTAGCGGAGTGTACCCCTTTGGTATGGGAGGTGAGTATTCTCTGGGCCGTGGAGGCCACACTGGGATTAAAAACCCACAGATAACACAATGGCTCAGTTATATGTTTTCAGTATGTTACGCAACACTTTGACTTATGTGAATATGCTAGACGTGTTGCTCAGTTTGCAGTTTCTAGATATGCATTTCTGTTATGCAAAGTTTGTTTTGAATAGTAGAATCATGAGTTGTAGCTAGCTTACTTACTGAGCGTTATAGCTCATCAATTACTCTGTGTGTGTAGGTAAGGGCAAAGCTTAAGGAGCAATGCAATGAGCTGGAGGGGATTTTGTCTGAAGTATGCATACTGTGAAACAACCGACCTGCAGGGTTGTCAGGGTTCTCTTAAGTTTTCCGCTGAGTCCAGTAACAGTTTTATCAATTTCATGTTTAATAGTTTATTTAAAGAAAGCCATGTGGCTACAGACTATTTATTAAGTTACGTTTAAATTACATTTTGTTTTTAAAACTATGGGAACCCATCCAAATACTATTTTATTTCTAAGTACTCCAATGTAAAATTTTCTAAAGTTTACTTTAAAGTTTATTTAGTTTTTAACGTCTGATTTTTATCAAAGTTGTCTGTAAGGGTCCAGTTGACCCCGGATAGTCATAGTCGTGTTCGATGGGTCTAGTTAAGAAAAGTCGGATCGTTACATATTAAGTGACAAAATAAATAATTAATAAAAGAAAGAAAATAATAAATTTAAACACAAATATTTTTTTGTTATAGTTTTTAAAACATAATTGATAGAGTAATTTAAATAATTGAATATAGAATTTTAAAATATGTGATGAGAAATTAATATGGCTCATTTATTATTATTTTCAATTTATTTACTTTATTTAGATGACTTTATTATTTTTTTAATTTATTTATTTTATTTAGAAAACTAACGATGTTAGAAAAAAAATGTTAAATCTAACGGAAACCAACAATTTCCGTTAAATTCACATTTATAATGTTCTAGGTAAATGTAATGCCCCAAATTTCCTAATAAGGTTTAAGACCTTGATTAGGAGGCCGGGATGGCCATAATTGATTTATTATGCTATTTAATGATCATATGCATGTTCATGTGAATTATATTATTATATGATGGTAAATGCATGCATATGGGAGTATTTATAGTTATGAGGGCACTTTGGTAATTTGGCCGCCGTGGGCGTAATTATGTATTTTGGGTGCATGGTTGTGATTAATTAATATGGCCACCTTATAAGGTGGATTGGTTCGAGCTATTCGGCATGAGACGATCATGAGATGTAAGTGTTCGGTCTAGTCATAATGGGTTTAAGTTCGGGGCTCGGGGTGAGTCTCGGGGTCATTTTGATGACTAGAACATTACCGGGAATAAAAGGGTAATGGGATATGATTTATTTGTTTTCGAGATTATTGAGAATAGCGGGAATTGGAGAGCGTTAATTATAATTAACGAGATAGGCGGGAAATGACGGTTTTTCCCTTGGGATGGCTTTAGGAACCTTAAATGACCTAGGGGAATTTAGGTCATTTGGGTTGGATGTATATGACTTTAAGGCTGTAGAAAAAACAGAACCAAAAACAAAGTCTCATCCTCATCTTCTTCTTCTCTCCCGTGCATGTTTTTCCCTTTGCTTTTCTTTGAATTTTGAGAGCTCAAATTGAGGAGTTAGGCTAGGAGATCAAAGGTGGGAGCTTAGGAACTTGATTCATCCATTAAAGGGGATTCAAAATAAAGTTTGAGGTAAGTTCCATCCATTAGTTTCATGTTATACTCTGTTTTGGCTTTAAACTTTCAGCTTGTGATTTCTTGGTAAATAGTTGGAATTAATGGAAGTTTAGTTGATGTTTAACTTGGGTTTTGATGTGGGTGAGTTGTTGATAATGTTTAGTGGTTGAATTGGATGTTAGGTTGAGGTTTGGGACTGGTTTGAAGGTTTGGTTTCGAGGAGAAACGCAAGGGAAGCAAGCTGGTGGCTTGCTGGTTTGCATAATGTGCCGCGGCCTGGCTATGGTGTGCCGCGGCCTGAGTGTGTTTCTGGGAAGAACTATGCTTCTGTCTGAGGGTGAGCCGCGGCATGGCTATGGTGAGCCGCGGCCCATCAGGGGAGTTTTGACCAGAAATAGGTTTTTGACTTTGGGATGCTAGCCATAGGCCTCGGGATTGATCCTACTACCCGGTTAAGTGTGGATTGATGTCCCGGAGGCTAGATATTGGTTTGGGAAGCTATGTTGATCATTTTTATTGATGGTATTCTATATGTTTGGTTATGACTAGGTGACCGCTAAATGAATAAAAGTTGATCGTTCTCAAGGGTCGTTCTTTTAATCATTCTAGCTCGAATCTGAGGTAAGAAAACTGCACCCTATGTACATGTGACATGCATGACTATTCTTGATGCATGTTGGTTGGTTATTAAACATGACATGCATGGCTATGATTGGTGCATGTTGGATTGTTAAGCATAATGCATGTGATGTATGAGAAACATGTGATTAGGACATGCTTTGAGTACTGAGTATGATATTGTTTACAGCTTGTGCCTCTGGGTTTGTGCATGGTCCTAATTGTACTAGTAACTGATAACTAAGCATGTTGAATACCTTGTTTATGGATATTGAACATGTGATATATGTGTTTGGTGGCATGGCTTACTTGTGTATGGCACTGACTTATTAGTCAGAAGCGACAATGGTGTCGGATCCGTCTGTGAGGCTGTGAATTATTAGTTAAGCTCACAACGGGTTGAGCACTGGTCATGTTTCACTGGCCTAAGGGTCAGAAACGGCATAAGCTCGAGGACGTAGGGCCGAATGAAGATTAGATCTAATCGATATCAGCATTGAATGACTCCATGGCATTAATGCTGGACCGACCCTAAAGTCGATGAACTTGTAAGCGCTTGCCTGGTCTAAGACCAGATGTTCAGAGCCAGGACATAGGGCCCCGGTGACTGTTTGTCACATGGCTAGGGAACGTTGTTCCACAGTTACGACTCTAGAGTCGGGAGGAAGGTTATGTTGGTGACCAATCACCATGCACCTGTCCTGCTAAAGCTAGTGAGATGCTCACTTACTTATTAAGCCCTGGTGATCCTATCGTCACATGACTAAAGGGTGCTGTCCCCAGGTTATGACTCTATGGTCATGAGGAAGGTTATGTTGGTGACCATTCACCATACACCTATCCTGATTGAACTTATGAAAGGATAACTTATCAGTTAAGCCCTGGTGACCCTATCGTCACATGGCTAAAGGGAGCTGTACCCACTTTTGTGACTTTGGCTACTGTCACCTACCTGTTTTGGACTGATAGTCCTGAATGATTATAATGATAATTGTTGATATTAAATCATGCTTTATTGTGTTTTCTTGCTGGGCTTCGGCTCACGGGTGCTATGTGGTGCAGGTAAAGGCAAGAGAAAGCTGGACCATCCTTGAGTTGGAGAGCTTAGGTGATGACGTGTACATATGCAACTGCTCGTCCGCCACGACCGAGGTTTAAAGAGGAACTAGAGTTAAACCCTGTTTTGCCGCATAGAACGACCTGTTGTAAATATCTTTTTGTAATAGACTCTGAAATTATATTTTCGGGATCCCAACGTATATATTAGACGTTCTAGTGAAACGTTACTGTTGACGCCGTTTTTCGTCAAACAGTGAAAGAAGAGCACATAAACAATAGTTGATAATGACCAATTGAAATAAAACAATGTAAACACACGATTTTTACGTGGTTCAGCAGTTAAATCTGCCTAGTCCACGAGTCTTTGTTATTAAACTCAAGATTATCTCTAGGAATTCTTCAGGAATGAATTCTCCAGAGTTTTCTCTCAAGGATCAGAATTTCGGTCCTTTACAATGGTGCATGACCTCTCTATTTATAGAGAAGGCTGCAGAATACTATCCCACATATTTTGGGTAGTTACTCTTTTTGTATAAATAAAATAAATGGCTTTAAATGCCAATAATCAGATATAAAAGGAAACGTCCCCTGAAGACCAGGAGACGTATAACTGACCAAATAATATCCCACGATTCTAGGGGATTTACAATAATAAATGAGGATTACATCTCATATTTATAACACTTGTAGATATTCAAGGTGGTTATCGCGTATCTCTAAGGCTTTAGCTTCCCAGGTTTCCCGTCATCTATCGAGCTAGAAACATCTCCCGAGGCCACATGGCTTTCGAGATCGTACGTGCGTCGAGCTCGGGACCCCTGATCCGAAGTTGTCCCTGAAGATGAGTGTGTTCCCAGAGCTATCTTTCGAGATCATGAATACTTCGAGGTCACCATACTCGAGGTTGTCTATATCCTGCAAGCTCGACATACAATCCTGGAGCATGTTTCCAACCTTATGAGTCTACTTATTTGCGAATCCAACTTTCGAGGTCATAATTAACATAGCTCGAAATCTAGGTGTAACATCTTGCCCCCTCAAAAGTATTTGTTCGAATCCTAAGAGAAGGAAACTTTTGAACTACTTTCTTTGAGAACTGTACCGTCATACACTCTTGAAAATGGACACGCGTCAATTGGGTATTGCTCATTTTTGGTACTTGAGTACCTTGGAAACACGCCCACGATCGTCCGTCTGACACCTTTTCGGTGCCATCTTGTCATTGATCTCTGACCGTTGGATTTTGCAAGGATTTTGTTCAACGTTCCAGATTAATTCCTTTTTCCCACCTATATATACAAGACCCCACTCTTCCTCTTCTTTTTCACTTTTGTTCACCATAAGCAAGAAAGGAAGAAAAAAGAAAACCAGAGACCTTCCTAAAAAGCTTCTGCCCCGCGCATGTTTTCTCGGCCAAAGAAACAAAGAAATCTTGGTCTGTTCGAGTCAGTGAGTTCTTATTTGCTACCTCTTCTTCAATCGACAATCTCTCTGCCGTCGCCATTATTGTGTAAGTAAGCAATCTTTGTTTCCCATTTTGTCAGTTTTTATTCAAACTGTTCTTGCTGTGTATGTGTATATACTAGTTTACATCCTTAGCATAATACGATAGGAGGTTTTGATCCGATAGACTCTTATGCTTTTTAGACTTCCGTACTGGATTTACATCACTGGCTTATACCCAGCTTTCATATTTGAGTGAGGTTCCAATTTTCTGGATTTTGAAAAATTTTTAGGCGACATTTCTTGTACACTAAGTTTTCGGGTAAAAAACATGGGCCTTGATAAATGCACGAAACCCAAGGTTGCCTTTCCTGGTTAACCGCCACTTTCTTTTCCCTTGACTTTCGGGATTTTCAAAAAATTATCCACGCTCCTTTCTTTTTTCGTGGAACGCACGCCCTGACTCTTCAATAAGGGTCTTGATATTTAGCTTGTTTCGCTCCTAAACCCCGAGCTCGTAAGTTCGAGCTCGGAACTCTTGCATGCCTGGCCCTCACCATTTTTCCTTTCTCGCTAGATGTCACAGAATCTGGAAAGACGGTGGGGGTCGTTGCTGGCACTCCCTTACGAACCAAAATCTCCGAGCCCAGAATCGCTATTCGCCCGTAATCAACGTCGGATAAGGGAATACGAGCTTGCGCGCGAGCAAGAGGACATTCGAGCTCACTACCGCCGCCAGATTGATGAGGTCATAGAAGGGAAGATGAGAGTTCTTCGAGAGGCCCTCTATCCGGAATCCAATTTAGGACCTAGGCCGATTCCTCTCGATCCTTCGTTAAAGGTTACTGTCGCGTACCATCCGGGGGAGCTCAAATTCTCACTAATGGGGGAACCTTCCTCCTCGCAGCCGGGGAGAGAAATGTTTGAGGCCGAGCACTACTGGAGCTCGGTTACCACAACTAGCCAGATAAGTGACATCGTGGCTTTCCACGGCCTTAGCCTGTCAGGCTCCTTGAAGTGTCGACCTCCGGCCAACCATGAACGAAGCTGCTTCGCCCCTGGGGGCCGTGACGCCAGTGTGAAATACGCGGCCTGGAGCTAGGAACATATGAGGGCAGGAGCTCTATTGCCCTTGAAGTCTTTTTTCAAGGACTTCACGGATTTCGTTGGGTTGGCTCCGTTCCAACTCAACACCAACTCTTACAGGGTACTGTCTGCCCTGAGGTCCATATACCACGAGATGGGGTGGAAAGGACCTTCGCCTCAAGAGCTCTTGTATCTCTTTTGTCTGAAAAGTAACCCCTCCCGAGCTCGGGGAGGGGATGGCTTTTATTACCTTTCGAGCTATCCAAAGGAGAAGAAGGTCTTTGAAGATCTTCCTAATCATCTGCCCGATTTCAAAAGGGCCTTCTTCTGGACAAATGGTCTGTCCCCGTCTCGACACTATTCGTTCAGGCGGATTCGTAAGTATTCTTGTTATCTTTATTTCTATGCTCGTGACTTTAGCTCTTAGACCCGTACTTAGTAGAAATATGTTGTCTTTCAGCCAATTTTCAGCGTCCCACTCCCGACGATACAATGAAGGAGCACAGAGAGACCATGCACCAACTCCCATATGGCAGGAGGTCCCTCTTATACCTTCTACACGAGGATAAGCTCCGAAAGTGCAGACTTTTGGGGGAGGGCCAGTCCACCTTTGACTGGTCCAATATAAAATATGAAAACTGGGAGCAGGTGCCACGGCCCACAGGCGCCCTTCCTTCGAGGAGAGAAACGAGGCCACCACTTCCAGTTCGCCCAAGGAGCCCGCTGTCTGGGAATGAGGCTAATGATGAAGCCTCGAGCTCGGATTTGGACGAAGGTAAAGTCCTTCCTACCTCGAGAATGTGGTCCTCGACCTTACTAAAACACAGGCCCAATAGGTTAGCCTCGTGCCCACAGGATAGATACCACTTCTACATATGGAGTTGGGTAGATGACTGTGTCCATAGGTTTGATAGTGGGCTCGGGAAATACGACACCATGTACACCACAGACGAGATGTGGAACGGGATAGCCGTTCAGTATGGGACCAACGATTATAGGGACCTCTCGATGTTATCACCCACATATAGGGAAGGCACTCCCCCCGCCTCCTCTGAAGACGGGGGAATTTCATGGTCCCCAAGTTCGAGCTCGGGGGAGAGTTCCAGTTAGGTTTTTTCTTTACCTGGTTTCCCTCTCTTTCCAAACTTATTATCATTGTCTAACTTATTGGAACTGCGCAGGTGCCATGAATCCCGACCTCGACGCTGTGCTCTTTAGCAAATGGGGGAGCTGGCACCTAGAAGAGAAAACGTCCGAGAATACCACGGAGGTCCGACCGACCATCCAAGGTACCCAGACGCCACGAGACGACCCCCACGGCCCAGACTACTGCGAGCACAGCCAAGGAACTGACTGTCCAGGTTGATGCGTCTGGCTCGACCGCGCCCATCTCGCTACCTTCGACCGAAACTCATATAACAGTTGTTCGGCCTCCGAAGAAACCTTCTATCTCCAAGGTTCAGTTGCCGACGGCCTGAACTCATATTGAGGAGTTCGTGCTCGATGGCGCCGCTGGGACAGAAGGGGCTGTGCTCAGCTCGGATGTCCTTTCTCGAGTGGGTCAGAGCTTTTCTGGCTTCGACGCCGAACACTGGGACCTCGTGCACAAGGCCTCGGACTGCAATACTTTTTATGATAAGAGTATCGAACTCACCGCCGCGGTAGCCTTCGCAACTCTATTTTATATATTTGTGCCTCAGTTCGCAATTCTGATTCGTTCTTTGTGTTTCAGGCCCTTGTCGTTTCAGCACAGCTCAACTATAAATTGACCAACGAGGTGCAAACAAGCATGTCTCTGGCCCAGAAGTCGAAGGATCTCGAGCTTAAGATGGCTGACGAGCTCAAAGAATCGAAGTCTGAACTTGAAAAAATGAAGACCCGTCTCGAGGAGCTGGAGAAGTCGAATGCCGAGCTTGAGCAGGCGAAGACTTGTCTCGAGAAGGCCAATGCCAAGCTCGAAGAGGAGAAATCTGCCACCTTCGACTTCATGGAGAGCGAGAAGGCCCGCCTCTTGGACGAGTATAAGGAGCAGAAGGAGAAGGCGGTCGACCAAGCCATGTACAAACTTTGGGCTGATAATGCCGACTTTGATACCAGCTTCCTGGGCCCTCTCGAGGCCACATATGTTGAGCGGTGGAATGTCCGTCTTGAGGCAAGTGAAGCTGCTCGAGAGGCGGCTCAGAAGGATAGTCATGCTATTTGTCCTGGGGGGTCCGGTGCTACTGATGCTGAGAAGGCCAAGGAGACTCCTCTTCCTTAAATCTGATCTCGGGGAAATCATTTATTGGGGCT